>NC_056751.1:585391306-585691306 GCF_019279795.1 Protopterus annectens
ATTGATTCTTAAGGGCTTGTTAAAATGTCCATTTGGTGAAGCTCTTTCTGAGGTGGAGACTTCAAAATCTCAAAAAACTGACATTAAAAAATGGAGCCATTCGGTACCATCTTCCCCAAGGTACATGACTCCAAGTCTCAAAAATCTCAGGTTCTGACACTTTTTTCAGAACTGAAAACAAAAGTTTCAAAAATATCGTTGTCTTCTGCTCTGGCACCATAACCAACAAAATCCATTACAGTGCCATCTACTTTTGAAAGTATCTAGATGTCTTCGGTACCGACCATGTCTTCTGCGCCGATGACCTTTTCGGCACCAATAGTTGCCATCTCTACTATTTCGGTTCCATCGTCACCTTCTGCCCAACAGTTTGTGATGCCAAAGGTTGAGATTATAAGTACCCTCAGGACTAGATATTCCCCTTCAATAGACCCCTTCTTAGGTCAGCAGCTGAGTCCCTTTGTGGAAAGACCTGAATCTCCTTTGGGAATGTCAGTCCATTCCTCCAGGAGTATATTGGAAATGGATGTAGTTAGATTAGTGGATCAGCTCTTGTCAGCCAAGAGGTCTTCCTGCTCCCTCTCGGACCTCCCTCCCTGAGCCGAGGCTTACTCTCTTAGGTCTCCTACATACATTCCTCCTTCAACCTCTCCTCAGGTCTAGGAGCCCACTGCTTCGACACCCCCCTGTCCCAGCTACTTCGGTACTAACGGTGGATCTCACTGGTACCAGATCCTACTCTGTGGTCTTCGGCTCCTTTGGAATCATAGCACCCACAGGACCGAGATTTGGCTGCCGGTACCGACATCCCTTGATCAGCTCCGATTTTTTTGCTATGGCACCGTCTACAGCTCTCGGTGCCTTGGTAGATGTTCTTCATGTTTCACTGTTGCAGTCATCACATTTGGGTTATCCCTGCCAGGGTATCCCTCGGCCGGCCCGAATACCAGAGACCCTGCTGTTGCTTGAGGACTGACGTCAGGTAGTCACTGCTATAAAGTAAGGCAGCCGACACCATTACATCAGTCTTTCTTGCCATGGAGCCCGAAGCAGTTTGCACGAGTGCTGGTCGGCCACTACCTGAGTTTTCATTTCCGAATTGAAGTTGAAGTCTTCTAAAGCCAAGTACCCTGTTGGGGATCCTTTTTTTTTGCACTAACCGAAAAAGTTAACAATTGTCTCACCTGTGGAAAGCAAATACCACACCGAGACTTCACTCTTACTGTGTCACTTGCCTAGGCCCAGAACACGACGTCCCCCATTGTCGCTTCTGTGCTTTAACGCCAGAACTATCCATCATCGGGCCCTTGTAACCAGATATTTTCATTTACAGTCCTTTAATTCCAATATGGCTTCAGCAAGCCATCCGACAGCAGATCTTCCGAAAAAAAGATAAGGACAGAATCAAACCGCTTGGGTCCAAACATCCCGACAATGGTTCCGTTAAGCTAGTCGTCAGTCCTCCGGTACTCAGTGAGGTGGTTTTGCAGCCCCCTGATGCCCACTTCAATTGATTCGGAGGCCGCTACCAAGACCCTTTCGGAGTCAGGTATGCTGCAAAACTCTTCTTCGTCGAAGGATCCTGCGGTAGTCTCTACTTTGGATAGGCCCAGAGCTGCTGAGCAGGCACCGGCTTCCGAGGAAGTCCTCGGCACCACCGAATCTCGACAAACTGACATCTTTCGTGACTACCGTTCTTTCTAAAACAACAGAGTTCCTTAGGCGCAGGGTTTGAACCACACCCAAGAAACAGACTACCCACTTTCAGGCACCTGCTACCTTGCCTCAGTCTCAAATGCTTAAAATAGCGGAAGACCTTATTATGCTGAGCAGGGGAAGCCAAGCTACCCCCTCATAAAGGAAGAGAGATCTGTCCCCAGTAGTTTTGTCTGAACAAGAGTCAGATGAATCTGATGCATCTGACTATGAAGACATGCAACCCCTCTCCACTTATGAGGATTCTAATGCAGAGGACTCCATTCCTTCAGCGCCTCCTCCAGAGGATTTTTACTTTGTGGAAGCCCTGCATGCTTTAAGGGAGCATTTCCAATGGGAGAGTCAGGACTATCCTCAGTCTAAAAAGAGACTCCAGGAATTCTTAGACCTTCCGCAACACAGACCCTTGGCCATCCCCCCCAGTCCTGGATGTGGTGGATGATGTTTTCCTTGAATCCAGCTTGACTCCAACGCCCTAACTCCTGCTCCCAGAAAACCAGACAGGTACTACAGAGAGTCCCTGACTCCAACAAGCATCTTTTTAAAAATCCTACAGCTGACCCAGAGGTAATTTTTCAAGGGCCTAAAGGGATTAAAGCAACCTCTGCTAAGAATCCCACCCTTTCAGACAGGGATTCCTGAGCGTTGGACAGATGGCCTCTTACTTATCAGCTCACAAAATTGTCAGTTCCATATGCTTAAATATCAGCAACATACTTTGGAACTCCTTAAACAAAAAATGTCTTCCTTTCCTGCCTGGCCAGAATCTAAAGATTTACAAGACTTAATGCATTCTGCAAGTCAAGTAACTATACACGCACTTTGCACTGTGGTTTTGATGCCCTAGAAGCTTCTTGCATGGCAGCAGTCACTGGATCTGTCATTAGAAGACACGCATGGCTTAAGGAACAACCCCTGCCAGACCATGTCAAATCTAAATTGTTGGATGCCTCCTTGCACAAATAACTTAATTGGCACTAAGGCAGAAGAGTTCTTAAAAAAGATGGAAGAAAAAGCAAAATCTATGCAAACAATTAAAGATTTCTTACAGGTCCAGCCCCCTAAGTTCAACAGGCATTGTCCCTCCAAGCACTGGTCCTTTCCTGCTCCGAGTAAACAGGCCCAGCCTACCCGTGGAAGCAGAACCCCCAGACTGCAGCCTCAGGGAGTGCAAAGATCTAAGCAGTGGACAACCTCCACTTCAAAACCAAGTAGTTCAAAGCCACTCCCGTATGGTAAGAACTCACAATGACTCGCCTCCTCCCAACCTCCCCTCTGCCCACCTTCACTTGCCCTAGGAGGAAAACTCTCTTTTCACTCAAGCACTTGGGCCACCATTATCGAGGACCAATGGGTTCTGAACATTGTGTCTCAGGGATACAAATTCTCCTTCCACACCCTTCTAACCCCAAAAGGGTTCCCAGATCTACCATCAACTCACTGAGTAGAGGCTCAAAAGCAAATCCATTCCCTGCTCTCTGAGGGCAGTAGAGCACATTCCTGTAGAACAGATAGGCCAAGGCTTCTACTCCAGACTTTTTCTGGTGCCCGGAAAAGAGGGGCACCTGGAAGCCCTATCCTCGATCTAGCCATTCTAGACACGTTCTTGGTGATCCCAAAATTCAAAATGGTCACCCTCCAGCAGCTGCTGTTCATGCTGTCCAAGGACTTACCCTGGATCTAAAAGAGGCCTGCCTCCACATTCCTGTCGGGGAATCCTGCAGAAAATGTCTCCACCTCAGGATAGGATCTCAACACTTTCAGTTCTCTGCGCTTCCGTTTGGCTTGTCCACTGCTTCCAGAGTTTTCACAAAATGCCTGGCAATGGCCATTGCTTTTTGCAGACAAAGAAATATTCAAATTTACCCCTATGTAGACGACTGCCTTGTTCAGGCAGGCAGAGAGCCAGGAAAAGCTGCTCAAGCACCTGGCCTCTGTAAAGAACCTACTAATCTCCCTAGGGTACACAGTCAACGAAAATAAATCAAAACAGGTGCTCACCCAAAGGATAATCTTCCTGAGAGCAAGTCTGGACACAGTATCCTAGATGGCATACCTTACACCAGAGAAACACATTTTCCTGTTGGCCTACTTCTCTCAACTGGCCACCAGGCCCCAGCTTTCTGCAAGGAAATTCCTGCAAGCTCTGTGGTTCATGGCATCTTGCATTGTCCTCATTCCATATGCCAGACTGCATACGAGGAAACTTCTCCCCACCCCCTGCCTTCCAGACCCTCACGACAGATGCATCAGACTACGCTTGGGGTGCACACCTGGAAGGCAGGTGCATACAGGGCCAATGGAGCCCACAGCAAATCCCTCTGCACATCACTCAAAAAGAGATGATGGCTGTGCAGAACGCCTTGATAGCTTTCAAACCCCTCCTCTCTCCAGGGGTTCTCCTGATCAAAACAGACAATACCACTGTGATGTAGTACATCAGCAAGCAGGGAGGGACTCACTCCTACGCTCTATGCAGGCTGGCCATGACCCTTTGGCTCGCAGCCTCTTCCATGCAACTACACCTGTTAGCACAATACCTACCAGGCTCTCTCAACTCCCTGGCAGACCAGTTAAGCAGAAACCTTCTGGATCCACACAAGTGGCAGCTCAGCCGAAGAACCTTCACCCTAATAACTCAGAAATGGGGAATCCTGAAGGCTGGCCTCTTTGTCTCTTACACCAACCATCAGCTCAGCAGATTCCGCACCAGGGAGCATTACGGCATGGCTTGGAAAGTGGTTGCCCTGTCTTTCCCCTGGGTCAACCTCTCGGTCTATGCCTTTCCTTCCCTTCGCTTATCCCCAGTTTACTGCTCAAAATAAGGGAGGAAAAAACAAGGACCATTCTTATAGCTCCAGACTGGCCCTGACAGCACTGGTGCCCCTTGCTGCACAGCCTGTCCCCGCTGCCTCCATGGCATCTTCCTCAGATTCCAAACCTACTAACCTAGAGGGAAGGGGAATTCATACATCCCCAATTGCAAACACTCAAGTTTGGCAGCTTGGCTTATTCCCTAACCCCAAAACAATCTGCCATCCTCAGTAAACAGCTTCTGGATGTTATCCATGAGGCCAGACGCCCTAGCACCAGAAAGTCTTATGCAGATAAATGGAACAGGTTCTGCACCTGGATCCAGGCTAAGGGGGCCAATTCGGCACAGCTTTCCATCCCTCTCTTCCTGGATTACTTAGCTGACCTGCTACACAATGGTCTCCCTTTCTCCTCTATAAAAATTCATGCCTCTGCTATTTCTGCTCTTTTTCCCCACTGAGCAGCCACTTTTCTCACACCCTTTGATCAAACAGTTCCTCAGAGGGGCTAGCAATTTGAAGTCCCCCAGAAGGGCACCAACACCTGCTTGGGACCTTAACTTTGTCTTAGAAAAGCATACCCTGCCTACTTTTGAACCAGCTTCTTCTGCAGAGCTAAAATTTCTCTCCTGGAAGACCGTCTTTCTTCTGGCCATCACTTCAGCCAGAAGTGTCTGAGCTGCAAGCACTCATGGCTGTGGAACCCTTCATCATCTTCCATGCAGACCGGTTATCCCTCAGAACTATCCCATCCTTTATGCCCAAGGTGGTGTCCAGTGTGGCTCTCGACCAATCCATTTATTTGCCCACCTTCTTTCCTAATCCCCAGAACAAGGGAGAATGGATTCTTTACTCTCTAGATGTGTGCAGACAGCGCAGATACTATCTGGACAGGACGAAATCCATCAGAAATTCTGATCAGCTGCTGGTGAGCTTTGCTACGGGGGCAGATGGCAAAGCCATCTCCAAGGAAACAATTTTCCAAATGGATAGCACACTGCATCAGTTTCTGCTACAAGCAGCATGGTAAGCCTCCCCAAAGGGGGGTCTGGACACACTCCACCAGCGCAGCCTCCACCTCTACAGCTTTTCTCAGACGAGTCCCCACCAGGGACATCCTGGAGGCTGTCACCTGGCTATCTGTTCACACTTTCACCAAGCATTACCACCTGCCTCTTTTCTCCAAATCCAGGACAGGGTTTGCCTCTGCAGTCTTGCAGGGCATCCTAGCCAGCCCCCAGCTTCCTTGACTACCTTCACCCATTTTCTCAGCTTTGGGAATCTACCCAAATGTGATTACTGCAACAGTGAAACATGAAGAACATAGTACAGTTGTGTACACTTACTATAAATGTAGATATTAGAGTGTATTCACTGTTGCAGTCCTGGTTTCCCTTCCTCCATCCCCCCTTTTTCTCCTTTGGTTACCTTTCTTCCTTGTTGTTCTCCTTTCCTTACAAGGGACATATTGGAATTTGTTTTGCACTGGTGGGTTCTTCCACCAGAACATGGCCTCCTACTTTGGGGGCTCCTGACATGTTAGGGCAAGAAAAACTGATATAATAGCGTTGGATGACTTACTTTATATCACTGACAACCTGACGTCATTCCTCAAGCGACAGCAACCGACGCAGAAATACTAAGTCTCTAGTATTCGGGCCGGCCGTGGGCTACCCTGACAGAGATAACCCAAATGTGATGACTGCAATAGTGAATGCACTCGAACATCTACATTTATGGTAAGTGTACACAGCTGTCCTTTTCAATTCCTGTCTCCTCTCCTACTCTGGGGGGCAGCTCATCAGAGCAGAGTGTGACCCCTGTTCCGAGGTTGCCTTTCTCAATTCTGGGTTCCCATCCTTGTTCGGGTGGGCCTGCCTTCCAGATTATGGAGAGAGCTCTAGCCTCAGCAGGCTCACAGTTGGTACCATCCCAGTCGGAGTGCCATATTTTTTTTCCTTCTGGTTCGCAGCTGCTGCAGTCTGCTACTTCTGGACAGCAGGCACAGTGCAGGTTCCCCTCTCTTTTGAGTCTCTTCATATCTTCCCCCTGAGGAGCCACCCTGTAAGAGATCATGCAGGAGGAAGCACTTGGATTCTCCAGAAGAATTTGTCACTGAAGATACAGATTACAATGAAGGGGAAGGGTCCCCACGGTCACCCCCTGAAGGATGTCTCCTTTGGAGACATCCTGGAAATTAGTGTGGTGATTGGAAGCCCTCAAACCTATCCTCCAAGGAATCTGTTTTCTTGCAAGTTTTTCTTGCCCTACCATCTACTTCCTGGGTGACCCCGTCTGCTGATGAACTAATTAAACTTATTGTACAGCGTGCGTGGAAGGCTCCTGACACCATAGAGCGTATTCCCTGGAGACCAGAGAAAAATCTTTCAGCCCCTGAGGATCAGCCCCATTGTTCTAAGGCTTTAGCAGTGGTTGCCATGATGGTGGTGACAGCAGCCACAGAGAAGGAACTCAGAGTTCAACTGTCCATCCTCCCAACAGAGAGTCCCGGACGATGGACAGTTTTGGGGGAACGGGTCTTTGCTTCATTGACCTTCGCTATTTGGTCCTTGAATTTTTTGACGCACTTCACTGGACTCCAAAGGGATCTGATAACTGAGCTTTAGGATACCCTGGCAGGGGCAGTGTTTGACTAGGTCCAAGATAAGGTTGCCTCCCAGCTTGCCACCCTTTAGTGTATCTCTTAATTCATCTATGTAGCTTATTGCACATACAGCCAAAGGGATGTCTAGAGCAGTGGGTACAGGCGTTGCCATTAGACGTCACACCTGGATGCACTTGTGTGATTTTGCGGACCCCTTTAAGTCTTCTTTGTCAATGCTCTGGTTGATGCTAATTCATTGTTTGGCCAAAAGGTTAGAGACATGTTAGCCAGGTGTGAAAAGGATGGGAAGACCCTTTTTGCTGTGGGCGTGTGTTTTTTCCACTCCGCAACAACTTTACTCTAGGAATCAGAGGAGTGGAAAGATGTGGTTCAAGAAGACCCAAGGGCCTTTACGGGACACGTGGTGAGTATTCCCCCGGGGCAGAGGGGGGAACTCATCTGGAAGACTCCCCTCCCATGGCAGAGAGGGTCCACACAACCAAGGTTCCAGAGATTCGTTTTCTGCACAACCCTAACAGTGCTCCTCAGCGGCGGCCTAATTGCTTACCTCTGGAAGCAGTTGGAGGAAGATGTGCTTTGCATCACACAGCCTGGCTCTTAATAACATCAGATTCCTAGATGTGGATAGTAATCACCAGAGGCTACTGCATTCCCTTCAGTTTTTTCCCCAAACCAGAAAGGCGAATCGCAGATGTTCCACCCAGTCAGAGGGGCAGAGCAACACTAGAAATTCAAAAGCTGCTTTAAAAAAAAGTCATCCAAGCAGTCCCACCAGACCTGATAGGATCCAAATTCTACTGAAGATTCTTTTTAGTGCCAAAAAGGACAGGGGACTGGAGGCCTATCTTGCATCTCTGCATGGTCACAGTTCAGTCTGTGCTTCCATTTCTAGAGAAGGACGATTGGATGTGCTCTATAGATCTTCAAGATGCATATTACCACATAAAGATAGACAAATGCTCCAGAAAATATCTCTGCTTCTGGCGAGGAGCCAGTCATTACCAATTTCAAGCACTGCCCTTGGGTCTCATCACAGCCCCCAAAGTGTTCACTAAGTGCATGGCAGTTGTAGCAACTCATTTAAGTCTACAAGGATTCCATGTGTTTCCATATCTAGATGACTGGCTCCTCACCACCCCCACCAGGCATCTGCTGCTTACACCTTTTCGAGTTCTTAGCCATTTCAATCAGCAAAGAAAAATCACAGCCATCTCCATCACAAGATCCAGAATTCACCGAAGTAAAACTAAATACAAAATCCTGCGTCACCTCCCTTCCTCATCACAGGTTGTTAAAGTTGAGATCGCAACTTCAAGTGATTCTCTCCCAAGACAAAGTCCCTGCTCTTCTGGTAGTGCAACTTCTCAGATCCATGGCAGCAACAATAACATTAGTCCCTCTGGCGAGGTACCACATGAGGCTGCTTCAGTGACTCCTAGAATCACATTGATCACTTCTAACTCGCCCCATGTCTCATCCAATCCTAATAACAAACCGCTGCAAGAAGGATTTATGTTAGTGGATGAAGCCAAAAGATTTATGGAGTTGTCCCTTCTCCCCCTCTCAGCCCACGGCTGTAGTGACCACAAACGCTTCCCTGATAGGGTGGGGGGCATTTTGAGGAAAAGACCATCCAAGGCACTTAGTCCCCACAGGAGGCCAATCTGCAGATCAGTGTCCTAGAACTGAGGGCAGTGCTTTTAGCGTTGCAAGGATTCCAGTCTGCCCTTCCATCAGGGACGGTTGCTATCCATCAACAAACAGGGGAGAACCAGATCCTACATATGTCGAGAACCCTAAGAGTTTGGCAATGAGCAATTGCCTCCAACCGCTTTCTAATAGCAATGCATATTCTGGGGAATTCCAATGTGATTGTGGGCAAACTAAGCAGGCGTATCCAACCTCACGAGTAGTCTCTCAATCCCAACATAGCGACGAAAATGTTTCGTTGATGGGGGTCAGCCTTTCTGTGACCTGTTCGCCTCTCCCATAAACCACAAATGCAGCAGCTACTTTGCTGTTGTCCCTCCTTGTGAGGAGTCCCCGAGAGATGCACTTATTCATGATTGGCCCCCAGGACTTCTGTATGCCTTTCCACCAATCCCTCATATGCCCCAATTTCTGAGGAAAGCCCAACAGTTAAGAAGCAAAGTGATTCTCATTGCACCTTACTGGCCCTGTCAAGTTTGATGTTCTTCGTGTTTCACTGTTGCAGTCATTACATTTGGGTTATCTGCTTGCAGGTAGCTCTCATTCGGCCTAATTAACAAAGTCTTGGGTCCTGTGTCGGTTGCTGTCCCTTCTTCCATGACGTGAGGTTGTCAGGGGTATAAAACATGCAGCCGATGCCATTACATCAGTCTTTTTTGCCGTGCCGTGCCCGAAGCAGAAGCAGTTCGCAAGTGCTGGTCGTCCGACTCCTGAAATTTTCGTTTTCGAGTTTCAGAACCGAAGTCTTCAACTAAAGCTAAATACCCCATTGGGGAAACTTTTTCTTGCTCCTTACCGATGTCAGTAAAAGCTAATAATTGCATTACTTGTGGAAAGCAAATACCTCATAAAGATTTTCATTTGTACTGTATTCCTTGCCCAGACCCTGACCACGACGTACCTTGCTGTCGGTTTTGTGCTTTTAGTCAGCACATTATCCGTCGTCGGTATATTTTCACCTCTAAATATTTTGGTTCTCTGTTTAATTATCCAGAAATGTTGGTTAGCCATCCAACTACTGGGATTCCGAAAAAAACGCAAAGATAAAGACAGAGACATGCCGCTGAGGTCCAAAACTGCCGACGACGCTTCTAAGCCAGTCGCCAGTTCGCCGGTACTCAGTGAGGCGCTTTCACAGCTCCCGATACCCGCTACTTCTGATTAGCAGGCCTCTACTGAGACCCATTCGGAGTCCGGTATGCCACTAGATGCTTCAACTATGGAACTCACGGATGTCTCTACCTTGGATGGGTCCAGAGCCGCTGTGCAGGCACCAGCTTCTGAGGGTGTATTCAGGCCTACGGACTTGCATATTAAATTGACGTCTCCTTCATTACTCAGGCCTAAATCTCGATCCATGTCTAAAAAACTGATGCCCAGGCCACATGCTCAGGCCTTTATGCCTAAAAAAACATGATAAGAATGGCTGAAGATCTAATAACTCTAATCAGGGGTAGCCACCCCCCCCCCTTCTTAAGAGGCTTAGGACTGAAGTTGATTATGAATTTTCTGATCAGGATTCTGTTTTTTTCTGACTCTTCTGATGATCTGGATATGCCCTTACCTACTTATGAGGATTCTGATGCAGAGGACTCTATTCCCTCTGCTTCCCCTCCTGAGGATTTTTCTTTTGGGGAAATCTTACATACTCTAAGGGAGCATTTCCACTGGGAAAGCCAGGATTTTTCTGATTGAAAAAAGAGGCTTAGGGATTTCCTTCTCCTACCTCAGCATAGGCCTTTAGCTATTCCTCCTATACTAGACATTGTTGATGATGCTTTCTCGGAATCTAGTTTGGCCCCTGATTCCCTGCCTCCTGCTCCCAGAAACCCTGACAGATACTACAGGGTCCCTGAGTCCCACAAGTTCCTTTTCAAAAATCCTATTGCAAATCCACAAACTATTTCACAGGGGCCCAAGGGCATTAGCCTTACTGCTAAAAATCCTACCCCTTCTGATAAAGACTCCAGGGCGCTGGATAGATGGGGTAAGAAGGTTTGTACTTCTGCATCCTTGGCCATTAGGGCTTTAAACTGCCAGTTTCATATGTTAAAATATCAGCAACATGTTATTGGACTGCTTAAACAGAAAATTATGTTGATTCCTGACTGTGTGGAAAAAAAAAGAATTACAGGATTTAATGCATTCTGCCGAACAAGTTGGAAAACCTACTTTGCGATGTGGTTTTGATTCATTAGAGGCCTCTTGCAGGGCTGCCGTTACTGGGTCTGTGCTCAAAAGGCATGCTTGGCTTAAGGAGCAATCTCTGCCTGATCATGTTAAAGCTACATTGTTGGATGCTCCTTTAAATCAGGACTGCCTGTTTGGCAACAAGGCTGAGGAAGTTCTTAAAAATATGGAAGATAAAGCTAAATCTATGCAAACTGTTAAAGATTTTTTACAAGTTCAGCCTCCTAGATTTAGTAGGCACTGGCCCTCTAAAAATTGGTCCTTTCCAGCCCCTTGCAGGTCTTCTCAAGCCAAACCCAGACATAGCAAAAACCCCAGGTTTCAGTCCCAGGGGACTCACAGAACTAAGCAGTGGGGGGGCGTCCACGTCCAAGTCTGGGAATAGTAAGACTCCCCTTTATGGTAAACTGTCTCAATGACTTATTTTTAAAATTTCCAAGCACTTACCAACTGACTGCCCCTTTGGGGGGAAAGATTGCTCTTCATGCAGAGTTGGTAACTCATTACCCAAGACAAATGGGTTTTAAATATAGTGTCCCAGGGATACAGATTTCACTTCCACACGTTGCCAACACCAAGTGAGTGGCCGGACCTACCCCCAAATCAGTGGGCAGAGGCCCAAAAAATAGAAGTTATGTTCTTACCATAACGTTCCATGTTAGTTGTCTTCTTCTCGCCTTCTTTCTTGCTGGATGGGTTCGGAGCCGACCTCGGCTCCGACTCGGCCACTCTAAAAGCTCGAGAGTTGGTTCCACCGGCTCGAGGCTCCCCTTATATCCCACAATGCTAGGCGGTATTACCTCAGATCTCGTTTGTAAGCTATGCCCAGCCAAAAATAACTCCAGAACCACTGGAAAGGGGAAAAACCCACCTCTAAAAAAGGAAGGAAAGAAGGTGACCTGAAAACCTGAAGAAGGAATATATGCACAGAATAGCATATACCTATCTACAATAGAGGTGGTAGAAAGAGAGGTCACAATCAAACTCCTCTAGGTCTGTCCAGGCTAGGGGAAGGAGGGGGCCTTAAGAGAAAGCGAGAAGAAGACAACTAACATGGAACGTTATGGTAAGAACATAACTTCTATATGTTAAGTTGTCAATCTCGCCTTCATTCTTGCCGGATGGGACCGCCCCTAGCACCTTGTCCCGGTGGCCTATCGGAACAGACTCTTGAGAACAGTGGAACCAAAGTTAGCTCTATGTCTAGAAGCTAAATCCAACTTGTAATGAGAAATGAAAGTGTGAGGAGTAGCCCAAGTAGCCGCTGCACAAATGGTGTCAATAGGCAGCCTGTCTTGGAAGGCTATAGAAGTAGCCAAGGCTCTGGTGGAGTGAGCCTTAGGTTTGTTAGGCAGCTTTTGGTGTCTAATTTCATAAGCAAAGGAAATCAGAGATGTTAGCCATCTGGAGAGTGATACCTTGAAACTGTAAGTCCCTTTCTGCCTTCTGCATAAGAGACAAACAATTGGTCAGTTTTCCTGATCTGTTTGGTTCTATCCAAATAATACCTTAACTGACGATGAACATCTAGCCAATGCAATTTTTGTTCAGACCTGTTAGAAAAGTTAGGAAAAAACACAGGGAGGTCAATGCTTTGATTTAGGATAGATAAGAGGCCACTTTAGGTAAGAAGGATGGATTGGTTCATAAGGACACTCTGTCTTTATGAAACAATAGATACAGAGGTCGACTGCTGAGTGCATGAAGTTCTGAGACCCTTCTAGCTGAAGTAATGGCTACCAGAAAGAGAGTCTTCCAGGATAGCAATTTCAATGAACAGGAAGCTGCAGGTTCGAACGGGGGAAGAATCAAAGATGTGAGAACTAAATTAAGGTCCCAAGAAGGAGGAGGATTTCTTATAGGAGGTCTGAGAAGAAAAACTCCTTCAAAAAGCTTTGCAAAGCTTGTGAGACATGATGGCAGAATCTGAGATGCCCACATGAAAGTTAGAAATAGCTGCCAATTGAACTTTAAGAGTAGAAGGAGATGAACCTGCATGGAAGAGTTCAGCTAGAAAATCAAGGACTATTTGGATGGAAGTAGTGAAAGGATCTATGTCCTTCCTTGAGCCCAATAGGCAAAACGTTTCCACTTACTAAGATAAATCTTCCGAGTGGAAGATTTATGGGAAGCTATCAAAATATCTCGAACAGAGTGAGATATTTGAGGAATCCTGGCTAAGTTTGGAATTGGAGGAACCAAGCAGTGAGGTTCAGAGAGGGAGGAGCGATGTAATTGACCCGATTGATGGATCAAAAGATCTGGAACTAGGTCCAGATGCCAAGGTTGCTCCAACAGAAATTGATGTAGAAAGGGGAACCAAACCTGTCGAGGCCAGTAAGGAGCAATGAGGATCAATGAGGCCTTCTGAGCGATAGCTTTCTGTATCACTTGAGAGATTAGTGGGAAGGGAGGAAATGCATACAGAAGTCCCCGGGCCAAACCTGGCCTATGGCGCCTCTGCTCGGCTGGCCTCGCAACGGCAATAGGGTGAAATAATCTCTGCACTTGCTGTTTTGGGGAGTAGCAAAAAGGTCGCAGCAAGGCTGACCCCACTTGAGAAAAATTTTCTCCAGAATAGAATCTTTCAGAGACCACTCGTGAGGCATGAGTATAGCTCTGCTCAATTTGTCCTGATTAGATTGGACTTCCCAGGGATATGCATTGCTATCAGAAACCGCTGAGAAGAAATCGCCCATTGCCACAGTCTGAGTGCTTCTCGACATAGGGGATAGGACCTGGTTCCGCCTTGTTTGTTGATATACCACACTACAGACATATTGTCCGTCTGGATTGCTATCGTTCCCAAGGGAAGAGAGTCTTGAAGGGCTTGCAACGCTAAAAGCACTGCTCTCATCTCTAGAACATTTATATGCAAGTGGCATTCGTCTGGTTGCCATATGCCCTGGACTGTTCTGCCCTGATAATGCCCCCACCCGATCAGGAGGCGTCCGTTGTCAGAGTAGCAACCGGAGGGGGAGGAACAAAGGGTCTTCCCAGTAAGAGCTGAGGGGAAGAAACCCACCAAAGAAGATGATTCTTGCATGCTTGCGTAATCATAATGGTGTGGGACATCGGAAGTTCCTGGTATGACCATTGTGTGAAGAGCATCCATTGAAGGATTCTCATGTAGAATCTGGCTAATAGAAGTAGAGGGATAGCAGCCGCCATAATCCCTAGTACTTTCAGAACTAATCTTACTTTGGCTCTGTTGCTGTGGAAGAGAAAAGAGACCAGTTTGCGTATGTCTGCTATTCTTTGGTCTGTTAGTCTCGCAGACATGTTGACTGTGTCTAGATTTGCGCCTATGAAGGTAATAGCACGACAAGGCGACAAAACAGACTTTTCGCAATTTATTGAGATGCCTAACTTTTGACAAATGCGAAAGGTGTAGTCTCTGGCCATTAACAGAAGATGCTTGGTAGGAGCTGTGAGGAGCCAGTCGTCCAAATATGGAAACACCTGGAATCGGTGAGGCCTCAGGTGAGAAGCTACCACTGCCATGCATTTGGTAAACACCGGGGCAGTGGTGAGACCAAAGGGCAGGGCTCTGAATTGAAAGTGACTGGTTCCCAGCCGAAGCGGAGAATCTCCTGGAGCGTCTGTTCATTTTATATGATAGTACGCATCCTGGAGGTCTATAGAGCACATCCAGTTTTCCTTTCCCAAAGGGGTAGGATGGATTGTAGCGTGACCATCCGAAATCTTGTTTTCTTGACCGACTTGTTCAAGATACTGAGATCCAAAATGGGTCTCCAGTCCCCTGTTTTCTTTGGAACCAAAAAGAATTTGGAGTAGATTCCGGATCCTTGCTGGTCTGCTGGTACTGGCTGAATGGCTCTTTTTGCAAGCAACTTTGAAATTTCCAACGCTGCTTGATCCCTTTGAGCGGGTGGAACATCTGGAAGGGATTTTTTTGATTGATTTGGAGTACGAATGAACGGAATGGAATAGCCTTCGGAAATGATGGACTGTACCCACTTGTCTTGAGTTAGGGATCGCCAGGCTTCTGGGTACAGTGACAATCTTCCCCCGACTGCCTCCGAAGGTGGACAGTCGGGCAACACCTCAGGGATGCTGAAAGGGCTTATCGGAGAAGGTTTCTCGATTACCCTGGTTCTGCGGACCCCCCCTGCCTCTAGGGCGACGTCTACCATTATTGTTCCCCCCTCTGCCTCTGGCGGGGAACCGACTCTGTGCGTCAGGCAAAGTCCCTTGAGATTGTTTGCAGAACCACATTTTCCCACTTTTCTGGCCTTTGGGGTAAGGCCTAGGAGGAGTAGAAAAATGGACTCCGACGGCAGAAAGAGTCTTGCCATCATCTTGCAACCTAGTCAAGGTTTCTTTCACTTGAGGACCAAAGAGAGATGATCCATCAAACGGGGAATTAGTGAAAGACGTTTTAAAGGGGTCCGCAAAGTTGCATAGCCACATCCAGGCATGCCGGCGTAAGGCCACACCTGTCCCTGCGGCTCTGCTCGCTCCATCAGCCGCATATGAAAGGAGGCGCATGGAGGAGTTAGCTATAGAATTTAGGGTAGCCAGCTGAGTGTTCATCTTGTCCTGAAAACCCACAGCCGTAGGGTCCTTCAACATGTCACTCGCTTCCTTGATCAAATCTCTTTGAAGACGAGTGAAATGGCATAGGTAGTTCAGCGAACGCATAGCAAAGGTCGCTGACGGAATCATCCGCTTCCCGTACCTGTCCATAGACCTAGATTCCTTGTTAGGAGGATGGACAGGCACTGAAGGATCAGCTAGTTCCTTCTTAGTGGCAGCAGCTACCACCATAGCATCCACAGAAACTCCCTTGGTCAGAAATTGTTTATCTGTTGGTGCCGTGATAAACTTTGAAGATCTCCTGGGAGTGGGGTCCACTGACTCAGGAGCCGTCCAAGCCTTTTTTGCTACCACCTGCATGAGGGGGTCAAAGGGGGACACCCAGGAGGTGGAAGGGCGAGAGCCAAACGCCTCAAGATACACAGATTCATCCTCCGAAGGGTTAAGGGCTGGCCAATTTCCCCTCTGTTTCAGGATTTCTATAATGTCTGCAAAGGAGACATCTTCAGAAGGGGAACGGGGAACCCTCGAATCCTCTAAATCTGTGTCAGAGGTGACAGACTCAGGTGAGTCTATGTGTTTCCTCTTACACTTTCTCTTCCTAGGGGCTCCCTGCCAATTCAGGAGAGGCCTTGAAGAGGATGAGATCCCACAGGGGATTCTTGAGGAGCTGGCTGTCTGTGGTCTGGGATGAGGGAGTGAGTAGACATAACCTGAGGCCCAAGAGGGAGGGGGACGGAGCCGACTGTGGAGTTGAACCAGGTTCCAACACACTCCGCATGACCTCGAACGCACCCCTGTCAGGCAGAGCCAGAGGTCCTCGCCCGTGCTGAGAACCCCTCGGCACCGACAGTGATGGCTCCGAGGCCGATGTCGGAGCCGAACTCACCAGCGCCGAGGCCCCGGGAGGGAGAGCCGGGTCGGTCAAGGGTCCGATGCCACTCACCCCTCGAGCCGACGAGGGAAGTCCGGCGCCGAGATTCTTCCAAGGAAGAAATCGGAGCCGACGACGGAGCCGAAGACATTTGTATCGGCTCCGACGCTACCACAGTCTCGGTTCAGCCGCCCGAGCTCAAAGGAGTCGGAGGAGGAACATTTTGAGGAACAGGGTCAAGCATCGACTGATGAGTCGGGCTCTGAAGCATTTGGGCCAGTGCCTCGGACTTAAGAAGTCGACTCACTACCCTCTGAAGGTCATGATCCGAAAGCCTTGATGACCTAGAGGAGTGAGATCTATGGCTCCGTTCAGACAGCAAGGGAGATGCTGGAGCCGAATGAACGGAGCCAAGGGACGGTGACCTAGACCTCTTTCTAGATGTCGGCTCCGATGGTCTGATCGGAGCCGAGACAGGAATTTCCAATGCCTCGGCTCCAGCCGGAGCTGAGGAAACCACAGAAGCTGCAGTCTGAGACTCATCGGCTTCAGCCGGAGCCGATGTAGCAGGAGGTTTCGAAGCCTTAGGCCTCGACTCAGAAGCTGGAGTTGAGGACCTAGAAGCCTTAGAGGGTTTGCCCGAAGTAACAGTAAGGGAACCCTCAGGCTTAAGCAAACCTCTTAAAATAAGTTTATTTTTTCTTTCCTGCAGGACTCTAGGGCTGAAGCCATGGCAAACAGCACAAGAGTCCTGCAGGTGTAAAGGTCCCAGGCAGTAAACACAAGAAGTGTGACCGTCTGTCAGAGACATTTTCTGACAGCACGAGTCACACTTCTTGAAGCCTGAGACCTTTGAATCCTTGGACATTTTCAAGGAACAGAAAAGTGTAACCACCACACAAAAACACAAACACACCGATTACACTATCAGTAAGTAAAGTTTAAACTAAGTTAAAACTAATAAGTTTAGTTAGTTTAGTTTTTATATATCCCTACAAAAAGGCACATACACTCCACTATTAGGGATGGAAGGGCCCGAAGGCCTAAGGAAAGAACTTATAAGTTCTTGTGGTAAAAAGGGTGGATAAAAGGGTAGAAAAGGATCAAAATCCACTAAACTAAGGGAATAATGAGAAAAAAAACTAAGTTAAAGGGGTTTAAATTAACTATTAGACTGATCTAATGAACTGACCTGAAGCCGGTAGAAAACAACACACCTCGATCGCTGTAGCGGCAAATGAGATCTGAGGTAATACCACCTAGCATTGTGGGATATAAGGGGAGCCTCGAGCCGGTGGAACCAAACTCTCGAGCTTTTAGAGTGGCCGAGTCGGAGCCGAGGTCGGCTCCGAACCCATCCAGCAAGAATGAAGGCGAGATGACAACTTAACATCAAGTACTTTCTCTCTTAAGCATGGGGGTTATTCAACTGGTACCAGAAGAGGAAAAGGGACAAGGTTTCTACTAGAGACTTTTCCTGGTACCCAGAAAAGAAAATTCATGGCGTCCTATCCTGGACCTGTCTACTCTAAACACCTTTTTGGAGATTCCAAAAATCAAGATGCTGACTCTTCACCAGTTACTTCCTATGCTAGGCAAAGATGCCTGGTTGGTAACACTAGTTTTAAAAGAAGCATACCTGCACATCCCAATCAGGGAATCTTGCAGAAGATACCTACGCTTCAAAGCAGGCTACATGCACTATTAGATGTTCTTAGTGTTTCACTGTTGCAGTCATTACACTTGGGTTATCCTGCTGGCAGGCTACCTTCAGTCGGCCTGAATTCCAAAGTCTAGGTCCGGCGTCGGTTGCTGTCGCGTCTTCCCTGACGTCAGTGCGCCAGGGGTATAAAAGATGCAGCCAACGCCATTTTCTTCGGTCTTTCTTGCCGCGCGGTGCCCGAAGCAGAAGCAGTTCGCAAGTGCCGGTCGGCCGACTCCTGAGATTTTCGTGTTCGAATTTCAGATCCGAAGTCCACTTAAAAAGCTAAGTACCCCATTGGGGAAAACTTTTTTCTTGCTCCAGACCGATGTCAGAAAAAGTTAATTGTATTTCTTGTGAACAGGAGTTTCGATGGTGGGCAAAGGCTTGTCACCAGAACAAGGGACAGCCATTCACCTTACCCCCAGCCAGGCAGACATTGACAATGGATGCATCAGATTATGCCTGGGGGGTGCACATGGCAGGAAGATAACCAAATGCATCTACATATCAATCAAAAAGAGATGCTAGCTGTTCAGAATGCCCTGACAGCCTTCAAGGACCTACTTTATCCGGGACAACTACTGATAGACAGACAGTACCGCAGTCATGTGGTACATAAACAAGCAGGGAGGCACTCATTCTTACCACCCTCTGCAGACTAGCCATGACTTTGTGGGACACAGCATTGACATCTGCAGGCACAATTCCTGCCAGGAAAGATACTCTGGCAGACGAACTAAGTAGAAACCTCATGGATCCCCATGAGTGGAAATTGGATCCACAAGTCTTCAACATAACAAGGAAATGGGGATGCCCGGACATAGACCTATTTGCCTCTCCTCACAACTGCCAACTAAAGAGATTCTGCACAAGGACTTATCACAGACAAGCATGGAAAGTGGATGCCCTATCTTTCAGCTGGAAAAACTTAACAGTATATGTCTTTCCTCCCCTGCCTCTTTTCCCCAAGGGTACTCCTAAGGGTCAGACAAGAGAAGCCAAAGATGATACTGATTGCCCCAGACTGCCCCCCCCCAGTACTGGTATCCAATCCTAAGGAACTTGTCTCAATGCCCAGCCTGGACCTTACCTCAAATACCTCACCTACTGTCCCAACAAAACAATCAGATCCTGCACAGCCAATTCAAGACCTTAAATCTGGCAGCATGGCGGATAATGTAGTCATACAAAACACACCTCTCACTAAAGCGGTGATGGATGTCATTTTGGAGGCCAGGAGGCCTAGTACTAGAAAATCCTATGCTGGAAAATGGAAGAGATTCTGTGCCTGGAACCAGGCACAAGGAATTGACACAGCAGTACCAAACATTCCTCAGAATTTGCAATACTTAACTGAGATGCTGGACAAAGGCCTATCCTTTTCATCAATTAAAATTCATGCCTCTGCCATTTTGGCTCATTACAGCACAGAGCCACCAATCTTTTCTCATCCTTTAAGGCAATACCTCAGAGGAGCCAAAAACTTAAGGCCTCCAAGGAGATCACCAATACCTGCATGGGACCTCAATTATATTTTGGAAAAACTCACTCTGCCTCTGATTGAGCCAGCCGCTACAGCTGATATAAAGTTTTTATCTTGGAAAACAGCTGTGCTCCTAGCAATAACCTCTGCAAGAAGAGTCTCAGAGCTAGAGGCACTCATGGCTGTGGAACCTTTTATCATTTTTTATCCAGACAGGGTTTCTCTGAGGACAAACCCTACATTTATACCTAAGGTAGTGTCCAGTGTGGCCTTTAACCAAACTATCCATCTGCCTACTTTTTATCCAAACCCACAGAATAAGGGGGAAAGAATTCTGCATCCTTTGGGCATGCACAGGCAGCTACACTTCTGTTTGAACAGAACCAAAGCTTTCAGAAAGACTGAGCAACTATGCTGCAGGATTACAAGGAAAGGCTATTTCAAAGTGGATAGGCCACTGCATTCTTTTCTGCTATTCACAACATGGCAAGCCAGTGCCCAAGGGCATCAGGCCACATTCAACCAAGAGCTACAGCCACTTCAGCAGCTTTCCTCAGGGGAGTACCAACCAAAGACATTTTAGAGGCTGTTACCTGGAGTTCAGTGCACACCTTTACAAAGCACTGTCATTTACCACTCTACTCTAAATTCAGGGCAGGCTTCGCCACTGCAGTCCTGCATGGCCTCATAGCTGCTCCTAATGCTGGAACCTTAACTGGAACTTTAGTTTGAGAGACAGCCTTACAGAACTATCTTCAAGTATATAGAGCTGAGTATATTTTCTGTGTTATTCTGTATTATAGAGCTAAATTGTCTGCTTGATATCTGTGTCTTACTGCTCTGCAAATATATAGAAAACAGTATATATATTTTTTTATAATTTGCACATTCCTTACATCTGTGTTGAAACTGTTTCCCCAACCCCCCTCCCTATTCTTGGTTGTAGTTTAAATTTGGTGGCTTTTGCAGTGCCTGCCCCACTGTAGATTTGATCTAAGACACTCCCCCAGGACATCTCTTTACCGCATTCTACCTAATGAACCCTTTCTGCACTTGCTTTTAGTCCTTTTTAATTTAATTACATTTTTTTCAAACTGTGTGTGGACTAATATTGCTACATATTCAAGTGTGCCAGCTTGCACTGCATGAGAATTGTATTTACTACTGCTTTTGCTACTTTTCTAACAAAAAAAAAAAAAAAAAATTCTTCTGCTTTTACTGTACTTGTGTTTCTTCCTACTTTATTTTGCTTTTGCGTCATCGTAAAAGTTCTCAATTGTATTTATTACTGCTTGGTGTAACTCATTCTAAGCCTTTTAGTTTAAACACTTGGGCTTCAGACCAGTTGTTTTACATTGGGAGGGTTTGTGGTCTGCACTGTAGTGGCAGAACAGGTAGCTTACATCCTTCTAAGTTGGGAACTGCTGATTTGAGGGCTCAGTGTCTGTTATTCTAAAAGTATATTAATTCTGGTTTAAGCACTTGGGCTTTCAGGCCAGTTATTTTACATTAAGAGGGTTCGTGGTCTGCACTCTTGTGGGAGGAGAGGCTGGACTCTGCCGTTCTGAGCTGGGAATTTCTGGTTGAAGGCTTATAGTGCATGCATATCTGAATTTCTTCTTACTGAAATTGGTATACCTTGTTTGCTGTAGCATAGACTAGATCCAGGCCTGCTGAATCTAGCTTTGTTTCTGTAACTTGAGCACTAATCCAGGCATTATTTAAATTATTCAGTTGTATTTATTACTGCTTGGTAGTAACTTGGTTAAAGTGTAGCTATCATTCTAAGTCTTTTGGATTAAGCACTTGGGCTTCAGACCAGTTGTTCTACATTAGGAAGGTTTGTGGCATGCACTGTGGTGGCAGGACAGCTAGCTTTCATCCTTCTAAGTTGGGAACTGCTGATTGAGAGCTCAGTGTCTGTTATTCTTAAAGTGTATTAGCTCTGGTTTAAGCACTTGGGCTTCAGGCCAGTTATTTTACATTAGGAAGGTTTGTGGTCTGCACTC
The DNA here is from genome assembly GCF_019279795.1 of Protopterus annectens. NCBI lineage: Eukaryota > Metazoa > Chordata > Ceratodontiformes > Protopteridae > Protopterus > Protopterus annectens. Next base: position 585,412,993 of record NC_056751.1, read on the forward strand.
TTGTGGGAGGAGAGGCTGGACTCTGCCCTTCTGAGCTGGGAATTTCTGGTTAAAGGTTTATAGTGCCTGAATATTTGAACTGTATCTTACTGAAATTGGTACACCTTGTTTGCTGTAGCATAGACTAGATCCAGGCCTGCTGAATCTAGCTTTGTTTGTATGCTTGTTATTTCCCTGGAATGCTAATTCCACCTAAAACGCGGCTTCTCAGTGCTTCTGTGGATCCCTTGTGATATCTGCATTGCTTACTGTACTTATTTCCTTGCTTCGCTTGAAAGAAAGTTACTGTTTGTCGTTTTTGCATTTAAGTTACCTGTAACACATTGCACTTGTTACCTGGCACTTGCTCACTAAAGCAATTATAAGTCAGCACTAAAAATTAAAAGCACTACACCCTCGCTCCCCATTAGCCCTTGTTTTCAATTATAAAGGAATTCCCAATATTATTCTAGCATGTCCAAAGGTCAGTTGTCAATCTCCTCTCCGGTCCAGCTGGTGAATATGGGAATCTTGAGGCAATGTTACAACTGCCTCATGTACACAGACAACCCTCTCCTCCTCCCAACAAATTCCAACACACGAGAGATGCAACCATATAGCCAAATTGGAGGCTAAGCTCTCTCAACTCAGTACTGGCATAACCAGTCAGGAGGAGAAGGAAACCACACTCACTACAATTCCAGTCTCACATAGACCTACCACGACAGCAAACCAAACACATAATCACACAAAACATACTGAGGCTCTAAATAAAGATCTGCCTAAGCAGCAGAGACCTCCAAAGCAGACACCCAAGCAACCGCTACCCCAAAACAAAACACATGCAACACATATCTCACAAAGCCAGTGTGCCGAACAGTCACAGCCCTTAAGGCTAAACAACACACCTGATACACTTGTAATAGGTGACTTTATCGTCAGGCACACTGACGTCCCGCTCACCAGGCTGAACAAGAAGGTCACGGTGAGCAGCCTGTCTGGCGCTAGGATACGCCACATAACACAAGCACTCAGGTCACTCCAAGGCAAGTACAAATATGACTCAGTCATTGTCCATGCTGGTGTGAATGACCTGAGACGTACCTCCCTGGACTACATGAAAAGAGATATAGAGGAGCTCTCTGAGCATGTAGCCCAGGCTGGTATGACCCTGACCTTGAGTAGCATCTTACCCTCACCAAGAATGATGCCACAATATGAAGACAAGATGATCAATTTCAACAATTGGCTTAAGTATTGGTGTCATTCAAAGGGGATCCAATGCCTGTCAGCTTGGGATGATATGCACGACAAGCCACGATGCTTTGCTAGGGACGGCTTGCACCTGTCACCCTGGGCTTTGGATATTGGCAAAGGCTCTTGCTACCCCATAGTGCCTTTTTTAGGCAAGGCTCAAAAGACAAACCCACCACCATAGGTATCACAAGGGATAAGAAACTAAGAGTAATGCTACTCAACGCCAGAAGTCTAAACCTCAAGATGCACACACTCGAAACTCTCCTTAGCATGGAGAACATCGATATCTGTGCAGTAACAGAAACCTGGTTCAGGACTCCCAAGAGCACCCCAGCACTATCAGGTTATACCTCATACCATGCTTTTCGGCCCCAAAACTTGGACCGAACCACAAAAGGAGGGGGAGTATCGATATTCATCAAAGATACCCACACCTCCAGGTTGGTGGCAAAACACGAAGCATCAGAGACTATCCATGTGCAACTAACAGTGGGTAAAACTGCCTTCCAGTTTATAGGCTGCTACAGACCACCCTCCCAAACCCAGGAACCCCACTCGGCCTTCCTGAGTACACTGGAAAATATGAAGGTTTCTCCGAACACCATTATATTGGGCGACTTCAACTACCCAAACATAGATTGGGAGCATTACTCTAGCTCCAACACCCTTGCCCAAAGGTTCCTAGAATTCATAAACTCAAATGCTATGGAACAACTTGTTACCACTCCCACAAGAGGGGAAAACATACTGGACCTGATCATCACCAACATGGGGACTCTATGCTCCAGACCAGAAGTGTATCCCTCACTGGTAAGATCAGACCATAAACTGATCTCACTGGATATTCACATCCCGACCCCACCCTCTGCCCAGAAAACCACAGTGAAAAACTTCTCTAAAGCAAATTTCACACTCCTCAAAACCGAGGTGGAATCCTTCAAAGCTCCTGGGCCTGTGGAAAATACGTCCCAGACCGCAGAATCCTTTATAAATGCATTCTATGAACACCTTCAGGAATGCATGGATCATGCAATCCCAAATAAAACCAAGACCCAATCCTCCAAAGGCAGACGACCTGTCTGGTGGAACCCAGCCATAAACAAACTATACAATAGAAGGAGGAAGCTACTACATGATAGAGCAAAATCCCAAAAAGGGAAGGCATCTCTGATCAGTATTAGCAAAAAACTAAGGGCACTCATAAAATCGTCAAAGGCCAGCTTCGAGAGAAAAATTGCCCAGGACACTAAGGATAATCACAAGGCTTTCTTTAGTTATGTTAGGAACCTGGGTGGGAATTCCCAGATATGCTCAGAGTTAGTCCAAAATGACAAAAAATACACCGAACCCACAGACATTGCCAACATCCTAGCTGACCGGTTCAGCGCAAACTTCTCCCCCCCTCCCCCCCACCAAAAGGGCAAATATCTATCCCAGCAGAGTGCTGCCCCCCTGACATCTCAGATGCTCAGGTGGAAGCCGCCCTCTCCAAAGCAAAAAACACAGCATCAATGGGACCAGACGGTGTCCCAGGCTGCGTCCTACATGAACTCCAAGAAGAGCTAAACCCAAACATAAAACTACTGTTCATTCTCAGCCTTACTACAGGATATGTACCCAAAGAGTGGCGTACAGCAACAGTGGTCCCTCTCCACAAAGGTGGTGCCTCAACGGATCCTGGAAACTATTGCCCCATAAGCCTGACTAGCTTGGTCTGCAAAGCTATGGAAAGGATCATCATGGACCTCATAAATAAAGATATTGGGGACCTATGATCACCGTGACCTTCTCCTTGTTCAGCCTGGTGAGCGGGACGTCAGTGTGCCTGACGATAGAGTCACCTATTACAAGTGTATCAGGTGTGTTGTTTAGCCTTAAGGGCTGTGACTGTTCGGCACACTGGCTTTGTGAGATATGTGTTGCATGTGTTTTGTTTTGGGGTAGCAGTTGCTTGGTGTCTGCTTTGGAGGGCTCTGCTGCTTAGGTAGATCTTTATTTAGAGCCTCCGAGTATGTTTTTGTGTGATTATGTGTTTGGTTTGCTGTCGTGGTAGGTCTTTGTGAGACTGGAATTGTAGTGAGTGTGGTTTCCTTCTCCTCCTGACTGGTTATGCCAGTACTGAGTTGAGAGAGCTTAGCCTCCAGTTTGGCTATATGGTTGCATCTCTCACATGTGTTGGAATTTGTTGGGAGGAGGAGAGGGTTGTCTGTGTACATGAGGCAGTTGTAACATTGCCTCAAGATTCCCATGTTCACCAGCTGGACCGGAGAGGAGATTGACAACTGACCTTTGGACATGCTAGAATAATATTGGGAATTCCTTTATAATTGAAAACAAGGGCCAATGGGGAGTGAGGATGTAGTGCTTTTAATTTTTAGTGCTGACTTATATAATTGCTTTAGTGAGCAAGTGCCAGGTAACTTAAGTGCAATGTGTTACAGGTAACTTAAGTGCAAAAACGACAAACAGTAACTTTCTTTCAAATGAAACAGGGAAATAAGTACAGTAAGCAATGTAGATATCACTAGGGATCCACAGAAGCGCTGAGAAGCCGCGTTTTAGGTGGAATTAGCGTTCCAGGGAAAGTTTTACACACCTGACGTCATGGAAGAAGGGACAGCAACCAACGCAGGACCCAAGACTTTGTTAATCAGGCCGACTGAGGGCTACCTGCAAGCAGATAACCCAAATGTAATGACTGCAACAGTGAATACACTCGAACATCTACATTTATGGTAAGTGCACACAACTTTACTTCTTCCCTTTTTCTGGCCTCACCTGTTTCACCACCCGTGGACTCTGGATCTGTTACTTCACCCTCAGGACTTGGTGCATCCCAGGCTTCAACATCTCAAGCTGACAGCTTGGTTTCTCCACTTCCAGTAATTGCCAGGAAAAACAATTTGTCCTGCCCAGTGCAAAAGATACTTCTGGCTTCTCTTAAACCTTCCACGAGAAAAATTTACCTTAGCAAATGGAAAAGTTTCTCTAGTTGGTCAGATACAAATGGCTTTGATCCTTTCTTGTTTCGAGTCGATAAGGTCCTGGAATATACTCAACCACCTTATTTCAGTTTGGAGCCTCAATGTCTGCCATTAAAGTTCATTTAGCTGCTGTTTCGAATTTCCATAACGGTTTTAATGTTCATTCATTGATGTCTCACCATCTTTGCAAAGTTTTTCTTAAGGGCACTCAACATTTGAAGTCACGTTTCAAAGATCCAATAGCGCCTTGGGATTTGACCGTAGTCTTGCAATGTGTGGTTCATCAGCCGTTTGAGCCAGCAGCCATTTGTGACCTCAAGTTTTTATTTTGGAAGACCCTCTTCCTAGTAGTTACAGACTGTGAGTGAAGCATCCATATATTGTCTTCCACAAAGAAAGAGCATCACTCAGAACCAATCCCTCCTTCCTTCCTAAAGTGGTGTCAAGAGTCCAATATCAACCAGACCATAGATTTACAAGTTTTCTTTCTAAATTTTTCAAACAAAGGAGAGTACTGCTTGCATATTTAGGACATCCACAGGCAGTTGCATTTCTACTTAGACAGAACAAAGGCCTCTAGAAAGTTGGACCAACTATTTCTATGCTTTTCAGGTACCAGATTAAGAAAACCTGTTTCAAAGGTAACCTTATTGAAATGGTCAGGAGACTGCATTACCTTTATATAGAATCCGAATAAACTCAAACCACCGTGAAAAGATAGAGCTCATTCAACAAGATGTTTCCACTTTAGTGGTCTTCCATTCCAGAGCTTCTATGGAAGACATATGCGCAGCTTCAACTTGGGCTACCCCTCATATACCTGCTCATTATAGATTAGACATGATCTCCAGGGGAGGAGCGTCCTTTGGCTCCGTGGTGCTCAGGAATATCCTTCCTTAGGGATGCCCAGGATCTAAAGTGTCTTGGGACTCTGTCTCATCAGTCAAGAGTGAATGAAGATCGACAACATCAGATAAAGAAGTTATGTTCTTACCGTAATGTTCCATCTGTGTTGTCGATCTTCATTCATTCTTGACATTCCACCCTACTGCCCCTCCTAGAGACTACAGGAGATTCAGATCTAGTCCTGGCTTTGTTATATGGTTCTTCCTGCGACAGAGCTTCCATGTTTCTTAATGATAGGTAATAGGAAGAGAGAGGCAGTCTGGGTAGAGCCTTAGCTTGAGAGTTTTTGCCTGGTGCAAGCTTTGTATAATGGCTCAGTCTGTTCCGAGGATTCAGAACCAAACCCATCAGTCAGAAATGAATGAAGATCGACAACACTGATGGAACATTATGGTAAGAACATAACTTTTTATATTGATTTTAGAAGTAGGAATTGCTGCAGGTTCCTTTTCTGAGTTGTCTCAGCCTTGTATTTGATTATTTGAGTTACCAGTGGATGTGGAAGGTGCAGTCTCTTGTGTAAAAAGTTTTTTATTTTTACTTATTTGTGTGGATTATGCATTTTTTACAAAGGTTTGGTGAAAAGCCTCATGTCAGCTAGAAAGCAGCAAAAAGAGTTGCAGAGAACTGCCAGTTCAAACTGAAGAGTGGAAATAACATAGAACAGATTTAGTTTAGCTGTCATGAGATGGAGACCATTAATATGCATGAGTGGTAACCGAAAATAAGTGTGTGCTGACGTGTCATTGAGAGACTAGGTAGCCATGCAAAGGAACAGTCAGGATGCCTAATTTTTTTTAGGTGAGAGAGGAAAAAAATAGGCACAAAAAGACAATGTTTTGTACTGTTTACTGATTGCTGAGCCTCAGAATTGGTTGCATGTGGGGGTTGTTAATATCCCCATGAAAAATATGAATCATTTTAAATGTTTTTTTTTCCTATTTAATTTTGAATACTTTCCTTCTTGCATGAACTTTGAGCCACATTCTCATATGAAATCTTACGCAGAGTACATGTGCTTTAGAGTTTGCTAGCCTTGGTCATGAAAGCACATTAAACATACCAAAGTGTTTGTCTAGAACTGCAGATGCATAATGCATCAGAGTAAAATGTAATTAAAGCATATGCAGAAGGAACAGTCAAAATATTTGATCAGCAAACTTATGTGGGATTTATCATTTTTGCCCCATGGTTTGTCAAGTGAATTTTTTTTTACCTTTTAATTCTTTTTGTTGTTGTGTAACCTAGTTATTTTTAATGTGTTGTAATAAAAATGTATTGAGCTGAGTAACTGCAGTTTATTACTGAACAGAGTCCACAGCGAAGCCCGTTGTGAACGACACTGGCAAGTTGAATGGTGCAGTGACAGTCCCTCCATCATCTGTCAGTATGCCTGCTGCAGCAAACCAGAAGGTAAGGAATTCTTTTAGAATGGGCTAGTGTAGTCAAAGCCATGTGTATTTGTGACAGGTGCAACAAGAGCAATTATTTTGCCTCTGGCAGTTTTAAGTGGTAGTGATTGTTAAGGCACAGCACAGTTGGCCATCATATTCCACACTACACTACACTATACACATTACTTGCAGTCTTTTATGTTAAATGTTGTTTTGCAAATGTAATTAATGGCAGTTAAATTTTGTATCGGGTGTGGAAGTCTGTTTTAATTTTTCTTAGGTATTTGAAGTTGCCTAAACTCGAGTGACCTATTTTGTTCTTGCAGATATACTTTGCATTTTTTTCTTGTGCATTCAAACTAGGGCAACCTGGGATGTGAATATGTTTGTTAATTACTGTAGGGAAACCAATTGCTGCATTACCCATCAGGTTGTAAGTTGCATCTAGACTGGAGAGGAACCCTGTTCATACGGAGTCATATGACTACAACACTCCCGTAGCTTCATTTTCAGTAGTAGTAGTTTTCTTTTCACAAGTGTTTACTTGTCAGTATGGTACCAGTGTTTTCTAATTTATTTCTTCCTTTTAGAAGCATGGAAAGTAGAGGTAGTTACAGTTTACACATTGTAGTCCTGGATGATGTCAGCAGTATATTGCATACCACCAAAAGCCATGTTGATACTTGCAGTTATTTTGCCCTGCAATGCAGGATCTGACACCTTGTTAAAAGTAAATGTATTTCCTTAGATGGAGTGCTATAGCTTGTGGCATAATAAAACTAGAGCTTGTAGTTTAACAAAAAGGTTAAAATGATGTTGAAATGGAACTGAAACATACGATTGGTGATAACCATACAGTCTAATAAGGATTACTGCTCTGTTTTTCTTCATTTTTTTGTCTGTCTTCCCTGATGATTTTGCTAATTCTCTTATTATCCCAACTTGAAAACCTTCAACCTTTTCTTCTGCAATTCCATGCCTTTATTCCATTTTGCTAATCTGCCCCTTATTTTACCCATTGTGATGGTGTTCCTTTTTCATACCGTCATCCTTTTGTGTGTCTCTAAATTGTTTACCTTTGAACTTGTTTGCTGATTCATATCTTAATATCCAATTCATATTTGTTTTTTTTCTGTCCCTGATTTCTCTCATTTCTGTATACCTCTTCATGAAATTTTGCTATCCTTTTTGTCCTCTGTGCTGCGTCATTCCAGCCCTGTTTAACCGTACTCCCTCCCATTTTACACTTTCCTGGACCACTAGGGCCCACCACCTGGCGCCAGAGCTTACGCAAAACTGGCATCATTCTGGCGCCTCAGAGAATCCAGAAAGCTGAGGTGAGCATCAAATATTCTTTTCTTTTCAATTTGCATCTAGGTAAGTGCTTGGAGTTGTGTTGCTAGTCATTAGAAGTTAAGTATGATTTAAGTATGCTTGGGTTTTTGTGGGGGAAATTGTGGGGGGCAAACAGTCCTTTTCAACCTAAAATGTGTTCATACACCATCTTTCATGGACCTTTACAAGAGTCTAGTAAAACACCCTCGGTATAAGATTTTCTACATGTTGTTTTTCTCTCAGTAGAGTCATCTTTCTAGAATATCATTAGGCCATGATACTCCCCTTTACCTAGTGCTGTATGTCAAACCCCCACTTGACCACTCTTCTTTCTTACTCGTCTTTCATTCTTTTTTAATGCATCATCTTTTTTTTCTGTCTGTTTCTATCATGCATTTCTATTCTTCCTAAGTTATTCTAATACTGTCTTTTTGGTTAAATACTGAGCATGTTTTTCATATATGGTGATCTTGTGTAATATTATTTTCACTGCTTTAATGAATGTAGAGCTGTGAATTGTAGTTAACTTGTCTTATGTTAAGTAGTTGTACGTCTGACCACTATGTATTTTTATATTTATCTGTTGTAGTATTATAAATTGTCTGGAGCTTTTCTCCATGGGTCTCCACTGAAAATGGCCCCCTGGCTGAGGTAGACTTACCTGGTTAACAAATGTCAGTAAATAAAAATAAATATTTCACCAATTTAATGAACTCATTATAAAAGGTGGATAATTAAAAATGCGTACATTGCCAGAATAATTTTTAAGTTAGAAAATTAATTTTGAAGTGTATAATTGATTAAGAGAAAAAAAAGTAGGGAGATGTGTATTTTATTGAGTAGGAGAGTTTAACATGCATTTGAGAAATGTTTGAAGTGTAGTATGTAGTTATTTAATAGTTTTGTTGTTTCCTAGTCTTTGTTATGCTTTGGGGGCATAGAAAACCAAAAACAAGGAGGACATTTATTGCTAAGAGAAGCAGTAAATATCAAGGCAGCATAGGATTAAGGCTGTTGGCTGTCTGGGGATTAATTGTGCTGACAGGGATTTGTTGAAGTTAGTAGATGTTGTAAGTAAAGGAGAATGGGAATATGCAGAGGTAGCAATATCTGTGTCTGACTTGAGTCCCCCTGCAGTGGGAAGAAGTAGATGCAAGCAAGATAATGTAGCAGCATGACTGAATAAGCAAAAGGGCAAAATGGGTAAAAAGTAAGTGTTGTTTTAAATCACACCCTAACACAATAGCTTAGCTTATGTCTAGGATAATGCAAGGTAAAGGGAGGGGTAAGCAAAAATACTTGACAAATATTTTCTCCCTCTCTCTGTAAAAGTAATGGGTATGATATCTGATTTATTTGTCTATCTGTCTAGATGTTATGTGATCCTATCTCGCCTACATTCTGTACTGATGGGCTCGGAGCCGATCCCTCGGCTCCGACTCGGCACGCTATGCTATAGAACGAGGCCTCGTATTGGCTGAGCTATTTCTTATCCCAGGATGCACCACCACCAATCCCCCAGATCTCGTTTGCCGCTTACAAGCTAAGACGTGGTCTCAACTTGGCTGGGCTAAGTACTAATTTGTTTAGACCTTTCCTGTCAGGAATTTCCTAGTTTTCAAACCAAAAGCTGTTTTAACAGCTATTTTTGTGATACGTGTGTATATTTGCTGATTCTGTTGAGAAAGTTGTTATATTTTGTTAAGGGAAGGTTTCCGTTTTAGTTAGAGGGGCCTTCCCCTTTTGCTATTCTAGCGTTATTTGTGGCTAGCGTTTATTAGTGGGTCAAGTACCCGTTTTAGTTAGAGGGTCTTGACCCTCTCTTTCTGTGTTTTTTTCTTGTGCATTTGTTTGTGTAAAAAAAAAAAAAAAAAAAAAAATAACTGTATATTTTGAACTTCTAAGCTAAATTTTTTCGTGTTATTTAGATAACTGTGTTGTTCTCTAGTCATGTCCAAAGAACATAAACCCTCCGGTTTAAAAAATGCACGAGGTGTGGTTTTAAGATGTCCATAACGGACGACCACTCCTCGTGCGTTTACTGTTTAGGCGCCAAGCACCTACAAGAATCATGTAGCGTGTGTCACGCCTTCTCATCAAGAGTCCTCCAGGAGAGGAAAAACAAATTAATCCTTAAGGGATTAATCAAGCCATCCTTCGAGGAGGCTTTATCTTCGTCTCCCTCTCCTTCAAAAAAGAAGAAAGTGTCGGCTCCGACAAGTCTGTCGGAACCGACTGCCAAAAAACCTAGGCAGACTTCTCCATCGGCTCCACGGACTTCGGAGCCGAGGGCGGAAAGGTCTGCTTCGATGCCTCCAGCCTCGACTCCTCTGGTTTCGGAGCCGAGGACTGGGGCATCGAGAGGCGGGTCACCTTCATCGGCTCCACTGATATTGGAGCCGATGAGGGTTACCGGCTCAGACTCTTCCCTCGAGCCGAAGTCCTTATCGGCACCGAGGGAAATTGCCTTGAGATCTCCCTCGGAGCCGATAGTGGTAGAATCCATTCGGAGCCGGTCCCCTAGTCCTTTAGAGCCGATGGAGAAATCGGTTCGGACCCGGTCGGTATCCTCCAGATCATCCAAGATGTCTGATTCGGACATCGACAGGGTGCTCCTAAGACTCTTCCAGTCTCCGGTGTTCCAAAAGCTAGTTTCGGCTCCAGCCCATTCGGCTTCGGAGCCGATGGTCCACCTCCCTACTATGGTTCCTCCTCCAACAGCCTCGGCACCGTTGGAGCCGGTGCTGGTGGAACCGGTGGAGGTTTTAGGGTCGGGCCCGACCCTTACTCCAATTCCGGCTCTTGGGTCGGAGTTCAGTACACGGACTTCTTCCGTTGGCCCTGGGGGGATGCTTTGGGATTGATGTTTTCGGTCCCAAGTCTCCCTCTTGGTGCGTCGGCGGCGGGAGTGCCGTCCACTGTCGTGGCCACGGAGGTGGGACCCTCCCAGGATTCTGGTGGTCCCGCCTTCAGGGCTATGAGGAGTGCGTTAGCCAAATCTTCTTTGGCTACCTCCACGGTCTCCCCAGCTCCTTCCCTGCATACTGAGACTGGGTCTTTGGCAGTCCCCCTGTCCTTAGACAGCGGAGCCCCGAGGCCTGAGGTTACCCCCACTGGGGTTTCCCCCCCTCCTGGAGGTCCTTCTGAAGCCTCTTCAGAAGAACCCCCCAGGAAAAGATCGTGCAAGAGGAAGCACGTTGACTCCCCTGATGAGTCTCTTACATCAGACACTGATCTCGATGATGCAGAGGGGTCCCCTAAGTCGTCCTCGGATGATGTCTCCTTTGCAGACATCCTGGAAGCCCTTAAACAACGAGGAGGCTGGCAGTCCAAACCTCCTTCTGCTGATGAGTCTGTGTTCCTTAAGGCCTTCGGGGCTCAGCCCTCCGCCTCCTGGGTGTCTCCGCCCTTCGACGAGCTCTTGGATTTGATCTGTCGAAGGGCGTGGGAACACCCAGACTCTGTGGAACCGGTGCCTGCTCGTCCGAATAAGTTCCTCTCGGCACCCCCTGAAAAAGAGTTTCTAACTAAAGGTGTGGCTGTAGATGCTTTGGTGGTGGCATCTGCTACCCAGCAAGATGTAGCAGAGGCTTCAACGTCCGTCCATCCTCCTAATAAGGAGTCTAGGAGCATGGATCGGTACGGAAAGCGCACCCTAAGTTCAGTGGCCTTTACATTAAGGTCCTTGAACTACCTTACGCACTTTACTAGATTTTAGAGGGATCTGATTAAAGAACTATCCGATACCCTCTTGGGTAACCTGCCTGAGGAGCTGGCCCAGACGGTTGGCTCTCAGCTGGCTACATTGTCGTCCATTTCAAACTCGTCCATGAGGCTCATTTCTTATGCGGCCGAAGGGGCGAGTAGAGCGGCGGGTACAGGCATTGCTCTACGGAGACAAGCCTGGCTCTGCCTGTGTCATTTCGCGGAGGCCTTTAAGTCTTCCTTCGCCGACGCCCCCTTTGATGGGTCCTCCCTGTTTGGACCCAATGTGAAGGACACACTGACCCACTGCGAACAGGAGGGTAAGACTCTGACTGCCGTAGGAGCACGATTTTCCACTCCCTTTCGGCCTTATCCCAAGGCTAAAAGAGGAGGGAAAATGTGGTTCCGTAGATCTCAGAAGCCTTACCCCTCTCAGCAGGAGGATCCCCCTTCCAGAGGCAGGGGAGGGGGAAATTCTTCAGGAAGACGCCGTTTCAGAGGCGGCAGAGGCCCTCGCAACACTGGAGACCGCGAGTCCTTTCATGGCTCTTCAGCCTTTCACAGTCCCTGAGGGATTGCCCGACTGTGCAGCTCCGGAGCCAGTCAGGGGTCATTTTTCGAAGCACCTGAAAGCCTGGGAAGGTATCTCTCAGGACCGATGGGTGCTTCGAATTATCGCCGGAGGTTATACCATCCCTTTCTCTCACTCCCCACCTCAGTCCAAAAAAATCCCGGACCCGCCACCCAGTCAACGGGATACTGCAGCCTCAGAAGTTTCAAAGCTGCTGCAAAAAGGAGTCATCCAACCATTCCCCGCAGACCAGATCGGATTAGGGACTTACTCAAGATTCTTTTTGGTGCCAAAAAAGACCGGGGACTTGAGGCCCATTTTGGACCTCAGCATCCTAAACCGCTCAGTCAGAAAGTCCAAGTTCCGAATGGTCACCCTACAAACCATTCTCCCATTGCTGGAGAAAGGTGTTTGGATGTGCTCCATAGATCTCAAGGACGCTTATTACCATATCATGGTACATCAAGCATCCAGGAGACATCTGCGCTTCAGCCTAGGAGGCAGTCATTTTCAGTTCCGCGTGCTGCCCTTTGGTCTCACCACAGCCCCCAGGGTGTTCACCAAGTGCTTGGCAGTCGTGACTGCTCACCTGAGAAGTCTAGGATTCCAGGTGTTTCCGTATCTAGACGACTGGCTCCTAACTGCCACCTCCAAGCATCTACTACTGCCACTATATCACTGGGCAATTTCCTTGGAATCACCTTCAATTGGCCAAAGTCTGTGTTGCTGCCATCTCAACGAATAAGATTCATAGGGGTAGAGATAGACTCAAACCAAATGCGGGTCTATCTACCTACAGACAGAATACAGACAGACCATACAGACTCAAGTTCGAGCCTTACTTCCCAGGTCCAAAGCCCCAGCCAGGATGGTCCTGCAGCTATTGGGATCCATGTCCGCCACGGTTCTTCTAGTCCCCTTGGCAAGGTTGCACATGAGAATTCTCCAGTGGCTTCTTTCAGCTCAGTGGTCCTTTCAGGAATTCCCTCTCAGTCACCTCATATGGATCACGGAAACATGCAAACGGGACCTTCGCTGGTGGCTAGTGCCCTCCAATTTGGATCAGGGACGACCCTTTGTTCCACCTCCTCCTGCGGCCACTTTGACCACGGACGCCTCCCAGATGGGGTGGGGGGGGGCATTCCCTGGGCAGGTCAGTCCAAGGCAGATGGCACCCGGAAGAGACCCTACTTCATATCAACATCCTAGAAATGAGGGCAGTACTTCTGTCCCTTCAAGCCCTTCACGATTATCTCCCTCAGGGCGTAATTGCCGTTCACTTAGACAACATGTTAGTTGTCTGGTACCTGAACAAACAGGGAGGGACCAGATCCTATCCTCTTTGCAGAGAGGCCATGAGAGTCTAGGAATGGGCAGTCTCGACCAAACGCTTTCTAGTGGCTACTCATATCCCGGGCAAGTCCAATGTGATAGCCGACAGACTGAGCAGAACCATCCTCTCTCCTCACGAATGGTCTCTGAACATGACAGTTGCAAGTCAGATTTTCAGCAAATGGGGAGTTCCGTGTTACGACCTCTTCGCGACTCCTCTAAATGCGAAGTGCAAAGAGTTCTTCTCTCTAACCCCGGCTCCGGGGAAGAGCCCCATGGACGCACTAGCCCGTCCTTGGCCCACCGGCTTGCTTTATGCCTTCCCTCCAGTTCCTCTCCTTCCCAGGGTGATCCAAAAGGCATCTCTCTTGGGGAGCAAAATGATCTTAGTTGCTCCTTACTGGCCTCGTCAAGTATGGTTTCCCTATCTTCGGAAATATGCTCTGGAAGGTCCATGGTTCCTGGATCAGATCCCAGACCTTTTGGTTCATCAGTCGGGACTATTCCACCAGTCCCTGCACACCTTAAAATTGACGGCTTGGCTCTTCCTCTTCCGACTATAGTCAGGAGTCATACATTGGATCCAGAGGTTGTACACATATTATCTTCGGCCCATACGTCTGCTACAAAGAAACTGTATTCTAGCAAATGGAAAAGATTTGCTATTTGGGCTCAACTCTGGGGCCTGGACCCCATCTCTATTCCCGTGGCAGAAGTACTAAAATTTTTAACTTCTCTTTTCAATCAAGGCTCTTCAGTCTCTACCATCAAGGTCCAATTGGCAGCGATTTCCAATTTTCACGAATCCATAAACCCACCTTTAATGAGCAACAGATTGTGTAAGACCTTCTTGAAAGGTGCTGCTCTGTTAAGACCTCCGATTTCTCATCCTGCACCTCCATGGGATCTCGATGTGGTGTTACGCGCCTTAACTTCCTCCCCCTTTGAACCGGCGGCTACATGTGATCTAAAGTTTCTATCATGGAAAACTGCTTTTCTGGTGGCGATTACTTCTGCCAGAAGAGTTTCAGAGCTTCAAGCTTTGTCAGTAAAACCCCCGTACTTGGTTTTTCACAAAGACAGAGTATCTCTAAGGCCAAATCCTTCCTTTGTCCCTAAAGTTTGTTCCAGTTTCTGCTTACAACAATCGTTAGAACTTCCAGTCTTTTTTCCAAAATATTCTAACAAAGCGGAATTCATATTCCACACACTAGATGTCCACAGGCAGTTGCGTTTTTATTTAGACAGGACCAAACAAACAAGGAAAACAGATCAGTTGTTTGTATCCTTTGCAGACAATAAATTGGGCAAAGCTGTCACAAAGGTCACTATTGCCAAATGGATCAGGGACTGTATTACTCAAGCTTATTCTTATTCTAACAAAGAGCTTACCACCTCTGTCAAAGCTCATTCTACAAGGGCTATGGCTACTTGATAGCATTTCATTCTAAGCTTGCCATTAGTGACATTTGTGCTGCGGCTACATGGTCTTCCCCGCACACTTTCATTTCCCACTACAAATTGGATGTGGCATCTAGAGGACGAGCTTCATTTGGATCCACAGTGCTCAGGAGTGTTTTCCAATGAGCCACCCAGGATTTAGGTGCTAGGGACGCTGTCCCATCAGTACAGAATGTAGGCGAGATAGGATCACATAACATCTTTTAGTTATGTACTTACCATAACTTTAGATGTTTGGGATCCATCTCGCCTACATTCCTAATAACCCACCCTCCTTCCCCCTTCCTTGGAGATCAGAGGATATCAGAAGGTCCGAATCCTGTTGTTTCATCTTGAAACATCTAACAATGTTATATAAACAAGTTGCGCATGTGTGCATAAATGCGGACAAACAAGATCTGGGGGATTAGTGGTGGTGCATCCTGGGATAAGAAATAGCTCAGCCAATAAGAGGCCTCGCTCTATAGCATAGCGTGTCGAGTCGGACCCGAGGGATCGGCTCCGAGCCCATCAGTACAGAATGTAGGCGAGATGGATCCCAAACATCTAAAGTTATGGTAAGTACATAACTAAAAGTTATCTATCCTTTACTGACCAGGTTAGTCCCAGTAGGCTGGTGCCTCCTTTTCAGAGGAGACCTGTGGTGGTGGTTATGCTACAAGAGAAATTTGGCCAGGGGGTTGGGGAACGTTTCCTACTCCTTTTGATGAGTGCCATGGAATATTTTACATCCGCCTGAGCTGCCATTAAGCCAGGCAGATGAAACCTTGGTTTAACATCTCTTTCAAATGATGATTCACTTAAAGGTGCAGCACCCCGTAATACTCCATTATGCTGTTGGCAATCCACTGTCTTGGAGTGGGAATAGAACCCACAGCCGTCTGGTCTTCTAGCACCAAAGGTGAGTGTTACCTGGTGCACTGCTGATATGAGCAACATGAACTGATAAGGGAATAGAAGTGGCACCCAGTTTGTTGGGAAAACTAAAATGTTACAACTTTAAAGGGTGGCAGTGTGAATGGTCTTAAATGAGATTTATCCTAGAATGCTGGGGGCACTAAGGAGGGAGACACTGTATTGGCTTTTGGCTGCTTTATTCAAGTAATCACTTCTGAAGGTAGTTGCAGAGACATTTGTGTAATCACCATGCTCATTTATAGGGGAATTACAGTAGTGCTTAATGTCCTTCAGCCTTAGCTCTTTAGTGCTGAAAATTATTTAATCAGTTTGGAAAGACTAAAGTGCTGAGGATTGATACCTCTTATGTAGTGGAATATGGACTTTGAAATTCACCATGTGTCACAGCCAGCTGTTTTTTCAGCTAACTTGCTTGGGTGGATTATCATTTGAGGTAACAGTAGATGTTCATCGTGTTACACTGCTGCAGTCATTACACTTGGGTTATCCTGCCGTCAGGCGGTTCCCCAGTCGGCCTGAGTTCCAAAGTCTTGGTCCGGCATCGGTTGCTGTCACCTCCTCCCTGACGTCAGTGCGACAGGGATATATAAGATGCAGCCGATGCCATTTTCTTCAGTCTTTCTTGCCGCGCGGTGCCCGAAGCAAAAGCAGTTTGCAGGTGCCGGTCGGCTGACTCCTGAGATTTTCATTCCGAATCCAGAACTGAAGTCTTCTACAAAGCTAAGTACCCCGTTGGGGAAACTTTTTCTTGCCTCAGACTGATGTCAGTAAAAGTTAATAACTGTATGTCTTGTGGGAAGCAAATACCTCATAAGGATTTCAATTCCTATTGTATCGCATGCCTAGGCCCAGACCACAACGTCAATGGTTGTCGGTTTTGTGCTAGGTTTAACAAGCGTACTATTAAACGTCTGTTTGATTTTGCCCAACATTATTTTGGCAGAAAATTAATTACACCATGCTGTCGGAAATTCTGACGACCGGAATACATAAAAAGTGCAAAGACAAGGACAGGCATCCGAGGCCTAAAACTGACGAGGCCTCTTCTAGGCCGGTCGCCGGTTTTCAGCAAGGTGCCTTCACAGCCTCTGATGACCACTTCTGCAGAACCACAGGCCGTCTCCGACTCCCACGTGGAGCTGGCTGGGCCTTCGGACGCACAAGTTTTTTAGCCTACCAAAACTAAACCTTCAGAGGGAACTGAAGTAGTTGTGCAATCCACAGCTTCAGAGGGTGTTTTCAGATCTACTCAGTTAAGCATTAAACCCTATGCTTAAGTCTAAGCCTCCCTTAAAAACAAAGAAACAAATTCAGCATTCTCCAGGACAGGCCTCCATGCCTAAGAAACAAATGCTCAAAATGGCCGAAGACCTAATCACTCTGATCAGGGGGTCCCACCCCCCACCTGATAAAAGGCCCAGACAGGATGCAGACTATGAATCATCCGACCAGGTGTCCATTTCCTCAGATTCATCCTCAGACCTAGGATATTCTTTACCCCCTTATGAGGATTCTGATGCTGAGGAATCAATTCCATCAGCCTCTCCACCTGAGGACTACTCCTTTAGGGAAACCTTACATACCATGAGGGAGCATTTCCATTGAAGTCCAGGATTGCTCAGAACCCAAGAAAAGGCTCAGAGACTTCCTTTTATTACCTCAACACAGACCCCTTTGCTATTCCGCCAGTGTTAGATATTGTGGATGATGTGTATACTGAATCCAGCTTAAATCCTGACTCCTTTCCTCCAGGCCCAGTTAAACCTGATAGATATTACAGAGTCTCTGACTCACACAAATTTCTGTATAAAAGCCCTGTTGCTGACCCTGAAACTATTTCTCAAGGACCCAAAGGGATTAAGGCCTCATCAGCAAAAAAACCAGTTCCCACTGACAGAGATTCCAGAGCATTAGACAGATGGGGAAAGAAAGTATATACATCTGCAACTTTAGCAATGAGAGCCTTAAATTGCCAGTTTCACATGCTAAAATATCAGCAATTTTTGATGTCTCAGTTGAAACAAAAAATGCTTCCAGATTCAGATCCTCCTAATTTTAAAGAAATGCAGGATTTATTGCATGCAGCTGAACAAGTGGGAAAACATACCTTGCAATGTGGTTTTGATTCTTTAGAGGCCTCCTGTAGAGCAGCAGTTACAGGCTCTGTCATTAGAAGACATGCTTGGTTAAAAGAACATACGTTACCAGATCATTTTAAAACAAATTATTGGATGCACCTTTGCAGCGGGATGTGTTGTTTGGAGTTAAGGCAGAAGAGGTATTAAAGAAGATGGAGGATAAGGCAAAATCTATGCAAACGGTGAAGGATTTCTTACAGGTTCAGCCTCCTCGATTTAGCAGAAATTGGCCAACAATGAATTGGTCCTTTCCAGTTACAGACGGACCTCAAAGGGGCAGATACAGACGTCCAAGAGGTAGAGGTCAGCCACAAGGTCCTTACAGGCCTCAACAATGGGGTGCACCAGGCCAGAAAGAAGGAGAAGACAGGCCCCAACCATATAAAAAGCAACCTCAATGACTTCCCACTACAGCTGCCAAACAGCTCTCTCTTGGCAGCCCCCTTAGGAGGAAAACTGGCACTTTTCTATCACAATTGGTATTGGATCATCAAAGACAAATGGGTTCTCAACATTGTATCTCAAGGTTACAGGTTCCACTTTCACACTCTGCCAAGGTTAAAAATGCCAAATCTGCCACCAAATCAATGGGCAGAGGCTCAAAAAACAAATTACAGCACTCATGGACATGAGAGCTATTCAAAAGGTTACCACCACAGGAGCCAAGGACAAGGATTTTACTCGAGACTCTTTCTGGTTCCCAGAAAGGACAAAGCCTGGAGGCCCATTCTGGATCTTTCTTCTCTAAACACTTACCTGGATGTTCCGAAATTCAAAATGTTGACACTACAGCAGCAGCTTCCCATGCTGGGCAAGAAAGCTTGGCTTGTGACCTTGGACCTCAAGGAGGCATACCTGCATGTCCCTATCAGACAAAACTGCAGAAGATACCTCAGATTCATAGCTGGTTCAATGCACTGTCAATTCTCTGCACTGCCCTTTGGCTTATCTACTGTGCCCAGGGTCTTCACAAAGGGGGCATTTTGCAGACAGAAAGGAATTTGAATTTATCCGTACCTGGACGACTGCCTGATTCAAGCAGAGAGCAAGGACATTCTTCTAAAGCATCTGGCGTTCGTAAAAAAGTTAAGTTGCCTGGGGTACACAGTAAACGAAAAGAAATCAAACCTAGTGCCCTCACGAGATAATATTCCTGGGTGCCAGCTTGAACACAACGGTCCAGATGGCTTATCTCATGCCAGACAAGCAAGGACAACTGACTCAATACTTTCAATTGATGGCAAGAAAGACCTAACTCCCTGCAAGAAGAATTCTGCAGGCCTTGGGTTACATGGCATCTTGCATACTACTAATTCCATATGCCAGACTGCATATGAGGAAACTACAGTGGTACCTAAAGAGTGTATGGTCTCAACACTGTCAAAGTTTGGAAACAGTTATACCATTAATTCCTTGTCTTCAACAGGAGTTACGATGGTGGGATCAAGCTTGTCACCTCAACAAGGGACAGCCTTTTACTCAACCCACAGCCAGGCAAACACTGACAACAGATGCATCGGATTATGCCTGGGGAGCACACATGGCAGGAAAATGTATTTAGGGCAAGTGGCCCGCAGAACAAAGGCATCTTCACATCAATCAAAAAGAGATGCTAGCTGTACAAAATGCCCTTATAGCTTTCAAGGACCTACTACATCCAGGACATCTTCTACTAAAGACAGACAACACCACGGTTATGTGGTACATAAACAAGCAAGGGGGCACACACTCTTACCCCCTCTGCAGACAAGCCATGACCTTATGGAACACAGCTCTAGACTACCAAGTTCATCTGCAAGCACAGTTCCTGCCAGGAGAGAAAAACACACTGGCAGACGACTTAAGCAGAAACATCATGGATCCCCACAAATGGGAATTGAATCCACAAATATTCAGAATGATAACACAGAAATGGTGGAGCCCGGACATAGATCTGTTTGCATCCCCAATAAACTGCCAACTACAGAAATTCTGCACAAGGAGTTAACATCCACAAGCATGGAAAGTGGATGCCCCCTCATTCAGCTGGAAAAACCTGCAAGTATACGCTTTCCCACCTCTACCTCTCCTTCCAAAGGTACTCATAAAAGCCAGGCAAGAAGAGCCAAAGATGATCCTGATTGCACCAGACTGGCCACGCCAGCACTGGTACCCAATCTTAAAGAACTTAGCATAAGAACCACCCTGGATTTTGCCTCAAATCCCACATTTGCTGACTCAGCACAACAATCAGATACTTCACAGCTAGCTAAAGACCTTAAACCTAGCTGCATGGAATATTCCTTAGTCAAGCAAGCAAGGCCTCTTTCCAAAGCTGTTATGGATGTCATTCTGGAGGCCAGAAGGCCTAGTACCAGGAAAGCCTATTCGGATAAATGGAAGAGATTCTGTGCCTGGAACCAGACTCACAGCCTTGATCCTCTTGTCCCAAACATTCCTCAGATTCTACATTATTTAACTGAGATGCTAGACAAGGGCCTCTCCTTTTCATCCATCAAGATCCACGCCTCTGCCATTTCTGCTCATTACAACACGGATCCACCAATTTTCTCTAATCCTTTGCTCAAACAGTACCTCAGAGGGGCTAAAAACATAAGACCGCCCCGTAGAGTACCTACTCCAACTTGGGACCTCAACTTTGTTTTGGAAAAATTAACTTTACCTCCTTTTTTGCCAGCTAACACAGCAGACTTAAAATATATCTCTTGGAAAACTGCTCTGCTACTGGCAATAACATCAGCACGAAGAGTTTCAGAATTACAGGCACTAATGGCAGTGGAACCTTTCCTCATTTTCCACCAGGACAGGGTGTCTTTAAGAACTAGCCCTACCTTTATGCCAAAGGTGGTATCAAGTGTGGCTCTAAACCAAACAATTCACTTGCCAACTTTTTATCCAAAACCACAGAATGAAGGGGAGAGACTACTGCATTCTTTGGGCATTCACAGGCAGTTACGCTTCTACTTGGACAAAACCAAAGCTTTCAGAAAATGAGCAATTATTGGTAGCATATGCTGCAGGCTTACAGGGAAAAGCCATTTCAAAACAGACTATTTCAAAATGGATACGTTTCTGCTGTACACACCATGGGAAACCTGTACCTAGCAGCATTAGATTTCACTCCACCAGGGAAACAGCCACTTCAACTGCCTACCTCAGAGGAGTACCTACCAAAGATATTTTGGAAGCAGCAATATGGAGTTCTGTGCATACCTTCACTAAGCATTACCATTTGCCTTTATACTCCAAATCCAGAGCTGGCTTCGCCATTGCTGTGCTGCAGGGCCTTATAGCCACCCCCTAATGCCTTTTAGAACCAGCCACCCTAACTCAGCTTTGGGATTCTACCTAAGTGTAATGACTGCAGCAGTGTAACATGATGAACATAGTACAGTTTTATACCTACCATAAATGTAGATGTTAGAGTGTATATACTGCTGCAGTCCAGGTTACCCTCCCTCCTTCCCCTCTTACTTACTGGTACGTACCTACCTATTTGCTGGTAACTGAAAATTGTTGTTTGCTTTTCTTATGTATACTTTACTAGCAATTTGAATTGCTTACCTATTTGGGGGCACCTGACATCTGGGACAAGAAAAACTGAAGAAAATGGCATCAGCTGCATCTTGTATACCCGTCGCACTGACGTCAGGGAGGAAGTGACAGCAACCGACACAGGACCAAGACTTTGGAACTCAGGCTGACTGGGGAACCGCCTGACGGCAGGATAACCCAAGTATGACTGCAGCAGTGTATACACTCTAACATCTACATTTATGGTAGGTACAAAACTGTACTATATGTCCTGCTCGGAGGTTCATTGAAGTGCTTAATTGTGCATTGCAGATTTGCACACAGATCTTAGATCCTGTGAATAGGCTTTATAGAAAACTGGTTTAATTGATAGCGTCACAGGAAAAAAAATATGGTAATAGGCTGAATTCATTGTGAAGAAGTTAGTGGCCAGTAAAGTGCCAGTTGCCTAAGGCACTGAAGATCCCCCTCCCCCCACACACTCACTCAAAAATTTAGTTGGATCATTTGTTCTCATCTAAGCTACTACAAACTGAGCATATTAGACCTTGGGTTTAATGTCTCATTGAAAGGATGGCACTCGAAGTGCAACAGGACCCCCTCACTATCTGCAGTAGTGTTTTGTATTGAAAAATAAATCCAGGCACTTGGTGTGGAAATAGTAGTCAAAGCTTTCTGATCATCTAAGCATTAAACTTGAATTATCCCCCAATATGTTTCTGAAATAAGAAAGCATCGTCCATATCTCAGAGCCCTCTTCAAACAACTGAAGTAATATAACACCAAAAAGCCTCACGAACCAATGAAAATAAAGGCATCAAGAAACAGTCTACAAAGTCAGCTGTTGTTGCACGATATAAACACTCTGCACAGTCAGCTGTTGCACAATATAACTCTGCCACAAATAGTTACCAATGTAAGCCAAAGCAGTAATCAGTAAACGGAGAGAAAGACGAGCCACCAGACTTGAAAAATAACGTTAGAACTTTTATTATACCACAAGCACTTTCGGAAGGTTTAGATTTTGTCTGAGGAAGGAAGGATACGAAGCCTTCCGAAAGTGCTTGTGGTATAATAAAAGTTCTAACGTTATTTTTCAAGTCTGGTGGCTCGTCTTTCTCTCCGTTTTACACTTGGATTACTGCTTTGGCTTACATTGGTGTAACAGCTATTTGTGGCAGAGTGTTTATATCGTGCAACAGCTGACTGTGGCAGAGTGTTTATATCGTGCAACAGCTGACTTTGGTAGACTGTTTCCTTGGCGTCTTTTTGTTTTAACTGAAGTAATATACTCAAAGATCTAAGGATGAAAGACATTATATTGACCAGCTAGTTTGTTTCCTTTGTAAAATAACATGCAGAATGGTATCTCAGCAGGAAATGCTCATTTTACAGATGGGGTGACCAATTGAATTGATTTTGTTTATAACAAATATACCAAATGTTTGAAAAGGGAGGACAGATGTCTTCTTTCTCCTTCTCGCTCTCTTTTTATAAATAGTGCAGCATTCTTTTTTGGTAGCTTTCTTCAAACTGTGTTATCGCAGGAAATATGTGACCTGCTTAGGTTTTACTTGCAGTGTAAGGTAAATTGTTTTAGAGGTAGAGCATGCTTTGCATCCTTTCTTCCATGTAGCAGATTTTCTTACTTCTGTGAAGCTTAAGAGTAATATGTACTGTATTCACCACAGTGGTCAATGTTCATCATTTGATTACTGCTGCAGTAGTCTGCACTGTATGAGTTATATCCTCCATAGGATATAACAGCTAACCAGCTTCCAGAGCTTAAGAGGTACCTTCCACACAGCCACATCATTATCAGCATGAGCAAAGCTGAGTAAAATAAACTATTTGGGCTACTGGCCCTTCAGAGCATTCCTACCACCAGAGAGTGCTCCTCTTGTCGGCTGTTGAGGATTAGTGGTCTGCTTACGGTCCTTCTTTGCTGGGCAGACGCTTTCCTTTTGGGTAAAAAGCCATCCACATCTTATTTTTATGACAGACACTTAACTTTTTCTGTGAAATAACTTAAAGCTAGGAAAAAGTGTTTTTATGGGTGGTCACGTGACTTTTTACTGTAAAATGTGACTTGTTAAAATTAAGTGTCCAGTTTTGTGTATTTTCATCCAGTTCAACATATGGCTTGTTGGATTCAACTTCGGCACTCATTTTGAAGTTTCCATGGTTACAGGGCTCTGACTACTCCCCTACCAACAATTCCTTGAATTTCACCCAGTACCTCAGATCTCTTTTGCTGCCTGAAGGCTTCAGACGTGCTCCGAGGGCCCTTTTTTGTGTCTTTGCATCCTTTATTAGAAATGTGTGATTTGCCCTTCTCTTACCAAGAGAATTTCTCTCTAAAGTTGTTAGAGTAGCTTTCTGGTGTATGTGTATGTGTGTGTATGTGTGTGCGTGTTAGGTAGTTTAGCTTGTTATCTTATTATAAGATTGTTGATAGTTTGTAGCGTGTAGTTGGTAGTTTGATACTTGGGTTGCTGTTCCTTGTATGTAATTCCTGTGGTCTTTATTTTACTAGGTAAGTGTAGCTGCCCTAGTGTGCGTCTCTGAGCTTAGTCTAGGTCTTGAAAAATTTGTTGACAGGCTTCAATCCTTCTACGTGATGGACTTGCAAAGCTTTAAAAAATGCAGTGAGTGTGGGCATAAACTCCCCCCTGAAGACCCCACACTGTTTACAGTTTGGGCACTGTCCACTTGGATACTGCCCTGCCATTTGCGCCCCTCCTTTAGTACCAAGGTATTACAGACTAGGCAAGAGGAACTTATCGTTATAGGGCTTCTCCTATCACAGATAAGGCCGTCTTTGTCGGGATCTTCCTCTTCAGCTTCTCCATCTAAGAAGCTGGACAGATCTAAATCGCAAGAAAAGGTCCAAGAGAGAGGGAGAAGAGAAAGACAAACAAAAAGAAAGACAATAATAAAACTCAAGTGAGGGAAACTTGACAACTCACTCTCTCTCTCTCGTTTATTTAAAAAATGATGTTCATCGTGTTTCACTGTTGCAGTCATTACACTTGGGTTATACTGCTGGCAGGCTACCCAGTCGGCCCGAGTTCCAAAGTCTAGGTCCGGAGTCGGTTGCTGTCTCCTCTTCCCTGACGTCAGTGCGCCAGGGGTATAAAAGATGCAACCGATGCCATTTTCTTCAGTCTTTCTTGCCGCGCGGTGCCCGAAGCAAAAGCAGTTCGCAAGTGCTGGTCGGCCAACTCCTGAGATTTTCTAAATTGAGTTTCAGAACCGAAGTCTTCAATAAAGCTAAGTACCCCGTTGGGGAAACTTTTTCTTGCTCCAGACCGATGTCAGAAAAAGTTAATAATTGTATTTCTTGTGGGAAGCAAATACCTCATAAGGACTTTCACTTACATTACTGTATTCCTTGCCTAGGCCCTGACCACGACGTTACTAGTTGTTGGTTTTGTGCTGGATTCAACAAAATGCACCATTAAACGTCGGTTTGATTTTGCTTTACATTATTTTGGCCGAAGGTTTAATTACATAATGCCGTCGGAACAACCGACGATCGGAACTTATAAAAAATGCAAAGACAAAGAAAAGGACAGGCATCCGAGGTTCAAAACCGACGATGAAGCCTCTTCTAGGCCAGTCGCCGGTTCTCAGTGAGGCGCTTTCGCAGCCCCTGACACCCGCTACCTCAGAGCCACAGGCCGTATCCAACAGCCACGTGGAGACACCGAGGCCTGTGGAAACTCAAGGTATTGGGCCTACGGAAACTATTCCCTCAGATGGGTCTGGAGCCCGCTGAGCAGGCATTGGCTTCCGAGGGTGTTTTCAGACCTTCACAGCTTACAATAAATTCCACTACAGCAGCCAAGGCAAGTCAAAAACACAATTAAAGACAAGGAAACAAGTACAGCATTCTCCAGAACAGTCAACCATGCCAAAGGAACAGATGTTTAAAATGGCCGAAGACCTAATTACTTTAATCAGGAGTTCCAATCCCCCTCCTGACAAAAGGCCTAGGCAAGACACTGACTATGATTCCTCTGCAGGCACAGTTCCTGCCAGGAACAAAAAATACACTGGCAGACGAACTAAGCAGAAATCTCATGGTTCCTCACAAATGGAAACTAAATCCACAGGTCTTCAGCATGATAAGGAAAGGGGGACGCCCAGACATAGATCTTTTTGCCTCCCCTCGCAATTGCCAGTTACAGAAATTCTGCACAAGAACTTACTCTCAAGCATGGAAAGTGGATGCTCTATCATTCAGCTGGAAAGCCCTGACAGTCTATGCCTTCCTTCCAGTGCCTCTTCTTACCAAGGTGCTCGTAAAAGTCAGACAAGAGAGGCCAAAAATTATCCTGATTGCCCCAGACTGGCCACGCCAGCGCTGGTACCCAATCCTAAAGAGCTTGTCTCAAGGTCCACCCTGGTCTTTACCTCAAATTCCTCATCTTCTGTCTCAACAAAACAAGCAGATTCTGCACAGGCAACTCAGAACCTTAAATCTGGCAGCATGGCAGAATAATGTAGCCGCTCAGACTGCACCTCTCTCTAAAGCTGTTATGGATGTCATTTTAGAAGCCAGGAGGCCCAGCACTAGGAAATCTTATGCAGAAAAATGGAAGAGATTCTGTGCTTGGAACCAGGCACAAGGGCTCGAACCACTTGCTCCAAACATTCCTCAGATTTTACAATACCTAACTGAGATGCTGGACAAAGGCCTATCTTTTTCATCAATTAAGATCCATGCCTCTGCCATTTCAGCTCATTACAATACGGAACCTCCTATTTTTTCACATCCTGTACTACAACAGTACCTCAGAGGGGCAAAAAACATAAGACCCCCAAGGAGAGCACCAATACCTACTTGGGTTCTCAATTTTGTTTTAGAAACGCTCACCCTGCCTCCTTTTGAACCAGCCAGCACAGCTGATATAAAATTCTTATGAAAAACTGCTCTGCTCCTAGCAATAACTTCAGCAAGAAGAGTCTGAGTTACAGGCATTAATGGCTGTGGAACCTTTCATCATTTTTCACAAGGACAGAGTTTCTCTTAGGACAAACCCAACATTCATGCCAAAAGTGGTTTCCAATGTGGCCCTGAACCAAAACCATTCATTTACCAACTTTCTACCTAAACCCCCAGAATAAAGGGGAGAGACTTCTGCACGCTTTGGATATACACAGACAGCTACGATTCTACTTGGACAAAACAAAAGCTTTCAGAAAAAAAACTGAGCAACTGTTTGTAGCCTATGCTGCAGGATGACAAGGAAAGCCTATCACAAAGCAGACAATTTCAAAATGGATAGGACACTGCATTTGCTTCTGTTATGCACAGCATGGCAAATCAGTGCCCAAGGGCATTAGGCCACATTCTACCAGAGCAGCAGCCACTTCAGCAGCTTTTCTCAGAGGAGTACCAACCAAAGACATTTTAGAAGCTGCAACCTGGAGTTCAGTGCACACGTTCACCAAGCACTACCACTTACCTCTCTACTCCAAATCCAGAGCAGGCTTTGCCACTGCGGTTCTGCAGGGCCTGGTAGCCTCTCCAAATCCAATTTAGACCCAGCCGCCCAACCTCAGCTTTGGGATTCAACCCAAGTGTAATGACTGCAACAGCGAAACACTATGAACATAGTACAGTTGTGTACCTACCATAAATGTAGATGTTTGAAGTGTATTCACTGTTGCAGTCCAGGTTACCCACCCACCACCCACCTTTTATCTTTGCTGGGACTTCTTTGTACTTCTCAACTCTGTACAACCTATGTGGTGTATTTGCTTGTAGATGAAGGATATGTTCATATTAGTACATACATGCTTTTTGGCATAATTTATTCTTTTCAGCCTTCCTATCTGGGGGCACCTGACATCTGGGGCAAGAAAAACTGAAGAAAATGTCGTCGGTTGCATCTTTTATACTTGTGGCGCACTGACGTCAGGGAAGAGGCGACAGTAACTAATGCCGCACCTACACTTTGGAACTCGGGCTGACTGCGGGTAGCCTGCCAGCAGGATAACGCAAGTGTAATGACTGCAGCAGTGAATACACTCTAACATCTACATTTATGGGTAGGTACATAACTGTACTTTCTCCAGACCCTAGAGTGCTGGTTGGGCCTGATCCAAAATGCATTTTCCAATCTTTCAGGAAAGAAGGTATTCCAGACCATCATCTGTGGCATCTTCTACTCGATCATCTTGGAGAGTTACAGAACACAAGGTCGATAGGATGATGAGAGAATTTCTGCGGAAGCAAATCCAGCTTGGGTTTCTTTTTTGCTTCCTTCCCGAGGGAACATACAGACTATTTGATAAGCTGCTACTCCACTCATCTCTCCTGTACCATTCTGTCCTTTTCTGGTGGTTCTGGATCCAGATGACTCTGGAGTGCCCGTATCAGAGTCAGCAATACCATCTGCTCTGGCAACTGGCATCTACCCCTCTCTCTGTCTCTCATCTTCAATACATTTGGGACCAGAAGAGAGTCTCTGAGCTGAAGCATTGATGCCAGGTTCTGAGGGGACAGTTCAACAGTGAGCTTTTTGGAGCCTTCCATCTCCCTTGGGGGTTTGAAGCAAGACAGCTCAGGTCTGAGATCAGCTTCTGGGCTGGAGATCATCAGTGCCAAGGGTTCTATTTCTTCTTCGGATAGTAGGAGACCCTTGGTTCCGATAGCAGCTTCAGCTTTCGAGGCCTTCAAAAGGGTCTTGGCCATGCCCAAAGAAAAGGTGCTCCCATTCAGCTCGGGTCCTCCTAAGCCCCACTTTTTGTCCTGTCTCTTTCTGTTCTCGTTATTCCGCCAGACAAGATATTGGGTACCGCATGCTACATTAATTCCCAAACTGATTATGAATCCTCTGACCTCCCAACAGAACTGGTTCATAAGAAACAGACATGCAAATGGAAGCACATAAACTCCTCTTCTGAGTCTTTCATTGAAGATACAGATTTGGAAGAAGGTGAAGGGTCCCTGGAATCTCCCTCAAAAGACGTCGGCTTCAGTAAAATCATGAAACTGCTAGGAGGATGGTCTGCTGAATCTGTTTCTTCTGGAAGCCTTTGGTTCCAGCTCAACATAGTCTTGGGTGGTGTTACCCATTGATCCACTCCCTCACATCATGGCCCTGGGCTTAGAAGGATGTTAACAATGTGGAACCAATCCCTAAAAAAGCAGGCAGGATTTTAGCAGCTCCGAAGGACAGGAAACAGTGGAGCAAAGGTCCAACAGTGGATGCTATGGTCGTAGCAGCAGCCACCAAAAAGCAGTTATCTGAGGAAAGTTTCTGTCTTCATTCCCCCCCCCCCTAACAGGGAATCAAGGGTGTTGGATAGATTTGGGAAATGGACTTGTGCTTCAACAACATTTACGCTTAGATCACTGAACTACTTGGCACATGTTACCAGATTCCAGAAAGACTTGACTGAGTAACTCTCCAAGTCTTTCCACAGTATTGCCTGTAGATGTTCAGAAGAAGGTGGACTCCCAGCTTTATACTCTTCAACTTTTAATGTAGCCATGCAGCTGATGGCTCAGCTAGAGTGACAGGCATGGGCATCATCATATGAAGACATATCTGGATGTGCCTTTGTGGTTTCACTGAGGGCTTTAAGATATCCTTCAACACCCCATACAATGGCAGCACACGTTTTTGACCTAAAGTTAAAAAGACACTTGCCAGGAGCCAGCAGGATGGTAATACTCTTTCTGTGGTGGGCATCTGTTTTTCTACCCTTTAAAAAGTCTTTCTCTGGGAAGCATAGGGTTGGAAAAAATTGTGGTTTCACAAGTCAGATTTCTTACCATAACTCTTCTGGTGATAGACCTATGCATGGCAAAGGTGGCGGTAACTCCAGTGAAAATCACTCGAGACAGAGGCGGACCACATAATCAGGGCTTCCACTTTTTGTTTACTGAGTGGCCCTATGATCTGTTCTGAAAAGTTACCTGACTGCTGCACTCTGGAAACAGTTGTGGGGGGGGCATTTATCCTTGCATCATCAAGCCTGGCAAAACATAACAAATTTGTGGGTGTTAAAGGTAATTTCCGGAGGTTACAGTATTCCCTTTTCTCTACTTTCTGTAAAAAAGACGAAAGTTCACGAAGTTCCACCCTTCACTGGGACTCAGCAGCAACAGAAATTTCCAACCTGCTAAAGAGTCATTCAGCCAGTCTCTTGAGACCAGTTAGAGTCCGGAGTTTATTCAGGATTCTTTAGTGGCAAAGAAGATAGGGGACATCGGACCCATTTTGGATTTCAGTCATCTCAGTCAGTTTATGAAACAAAGTTCTAGATGGTCACAGTTCAGTCCATTTTGCCTATGCTGAGGAACGATGTTTGTATGTGCTCCATAGATCTCTGGGACTGTTGCAGTCATGTGCAGATAGAGAAGATCTCGAGGATTTTTCCACTTTAGCTGGGAGCCAATCATCTATTCTGAGCCCTGCTTTTCAGTCTCCTCACAGCCCCCCCAGGGTGTTCACCAAGGTAATGGTAGTGGTGGTGGCGCACTTATGTCTGCTAGAGGTACAAGTCTTCCCCTACCTCAGTGATTGGCTTCTAACTGCTGCATCCAAGCGTCTGCTATTACACCATCTGGATCTTGTGCTACAGTTGTTACTGGACTTGGGAAGGTTTACCTTTATTCTCAAGTGTCATTTGGTACCAGACCAACAAATAGAATTCGGTGGATGCTACCTCAACAGTTTTGCAGATTGTCTTCCTCACCCCAGGGTGGCATCTTTATGTCTAACAGCTATGCAAGTGATTCACTGTACCTCTCCTCCCTGTAAGGTTGATTCTGTGACTTCTAGGTCTAATGGCATCCAAACCTGTAATGGCTTTGCTGGCCCGGTATTACAAGAGTGTACTTCAGTGGACCCTGACAGTGCATTAGTGCCAGAATTTCCAAGCATTACATGTGAAGATTTGAGACTCTCCGAACATATCATTTGGTGGATAACAACTCCTTCAGTAACTGGTCACCATTTTAACAAAGATCTACCAGCAGAGATAGTAACCACAGACAACTCCCTTTTAGGGTGAGGTGGGCATTTCAAAGGGAGGGTGATCTAAGATACATAGTCACTCTCAGACCCCAGTCTTCACATCAGTGTCTTGGAGATGAGGTAGTCCTAGTGTTGAAGGCATTTCAGGATGTCCTCACTAAGGGTGTGATTTCCATACAAACGGACAACATGGCAGTGGTATGGTACATAAACAAGGAGGAAACCGTTCTTACCATCTGTGTTGAGAGGCCATGAGAGTTTGGCAGTGGGCAATGTCTTCACACCATGTTCTAATAACAGTGCTCATCCTGAGATTATCCATTGTTTTGGCAGACAGATTGAGCAGGGCAATCCTAATGCCTCACGAGTGGTCCCTCGGTCCAGCAATGACCACCTTGATCTTTTGTTGCTGAGGCCAACTGGGCTGTGATCCATTTGCCTCCTACTTTAACAAGTGCAATAGTTATTTCTCCCTGATCTCTCCACAAGGTCAGTCACCGAAGGATGCTGTGGTCCACATTTGGCTTCTGGGTTTCCTTTATGCCTTTCTCCCTTTACCATTAATGAATACATTTTTCCAGAAAGCCAGGCAGTACAAGGCCAGGGTAATCCTCCTTGCCCTCTCTTGGCCCCAGCAAACATGATTCCCCTTCCTGTGTTCTGTACTAGTACATCCTCCATGGATGTTAAATCAGCGATAAAATTTTCTGTCTCAGCCATCTGGATTACCTCATCTGGATCAGGCCACCATGAAGCTATAGACTTGGTTTCTCAAGTTTTGACTGTAGAGCCAGAGATGCGTAGCTTCCAGCCACAGTAGTTAGGATTATATCAGCTTCCTAGAAACCAGGTGTAGAAAAGGTATATCACAGCAAATGGAAAAGATAGTCTATATGGGTGATTTCCAAGAGTTGGACCCATTTTCTGCACCCATACCGTCCAGCTTGAAATTCCTGTCTGAACTTTTTTGACAAAGGCTGTAGTTACTCCACCCTTAAAGTTCAAATGGCAGTAGTCTCAAATTTTCATGTTGGACACAATGACAGTTCAGTAGCTTTTTTGAAGATGTCCAAAGCTTTTCTTAGGGGGACATTTCTTTTATATCCTCCCATCAGAGAACCTGTTGCCCCATGGGACATCACCATCATGCTTCAAGCTCTAACTCAACCCCCCTTTGAACCTGCAGCCACAGTGGACATTAAATTCTTAACTTGGAAAATGATCTTTCTAGTAGCAGTCATATAAGGTAGATGGATTTCTGAGTTGTAGGCACTCTCATGTAAACCTCCCTGTTTGATTTTTCATAAAGATGGGTTCTTTGAGAACAGGTGCATCCTTTCTCCCAAAGGTGGCATCTAAGATTAACTTGAATCAGTTGGTACCTTTAACAGTGTTTCCCTCAAACAAAGGGGAGTACTTCTTGCACAAGTTAGTGTTCATAGCCATCTCTGATACTGTCTTCATCAAACAAGACAGTTTGGAAAGTCTGATCAGTTACTACTTGTTTTTACAAAATGGAAAACTTTGTAAAGCTTTTGCTAAAGTTACACTCTCAAATGGTTGTCAGGCTAAATCTCCTATGTCTGTAATATTCAGTCCAAACCAAGAGCTCATTGAAGGCAGTTGCTACCTCAACAACATTTTCAAGTCGACTTCCCATCAATGACATTTTTGCAGCAGCAACTTGGTCTCCACAGTCCATATCTTTCTGCCTTTATTATAAGGTGGATGGTCCAATCCATGTCTTGCCCTTCCTTTGTTTCCACCATCTTCAGTAATACTCCTTCCTTGCCACCCAGAAAACAGCATGGGAATCTGTCCCATATTTTGAATTGGATGAAAATAGACAACATTGGTTACAAAAGTTTTGTACTCAAAATAACGATAGATCCATGTTGTCTGATTTTCATCTAGTTCAACTTTCCTCCCTTTTTCCCCCATACCAAATTGGCACACAAGGCTTCATGATGATTGAGTGATGGCAACTGCACCCTTTCTATGGACAGTCCTGTTTCCTCCTCTGTACTTGTTTTTCTGCCTCCTATATGTTGCTGTATTTATGTCTCATTGGTACTGTAAGGGGCAAACTCAATCTGAGGTACTAGGGTGAAATTCAGGGAGTTATGGACAGGGGAGGAACTAGGGTGAAGTTCAGGGAGTTATGGGCAGGGGAGGAATCAGAGCCTTGGAATTGTGGAAGCTTCAAAATCAATGCCGAGGTCAGATCCGGCAACCAGTACATTGAAGTGGATGAGAATCAGGCAACATAAATATATCGTTAAGGTAAGTAATATAGCTTTTGTTTTTTCTTTGTTTTTCTTAAACTTGTGTAAATTATTTATGGAGCTGGGCTAAGTGTTTAAAGTGGTTTTCACTGTGTTTTTTGTGTAACAATTGGCTTATTTAATACTTGGCTGTCGGTCTTAACCAGGCTTTATACTTATTTTAGGCTTCACCATGGAACAACTTGCTGGCTCCTTGATTCTTCTTTCTTCCAGCCACAAAAAAGGGAAAAAAAATTCCAGATAGCTTTTTACCCCTTCAGCAGTCTGCAAATTTGCCTCCGCGATGGATAGGTGACCCTGCCTGTGGCCATTTCTTGTTCCCAAGACCATTCGTCTTTTACCTTGGCTCCCTCTGGTGTAGTCCCTTCAGTCGCCATGGACAGGGAATTAGACGTCCTCTGTGGCTGTTGGAGTACCCTTGGCAGTCAAGGAAGAATAAGTCATGTTAGTCCCCAAGGAAGGAACAGTGAGCGCTTCTCTGAGTGTCAAACTCTGGTATGCTTGCCCCCAGGAATGATTTGCTTGACAGGAGTCTGCTTCGCTCAAGGTTTAGTTCAGGATCTTGATCCTTTTATTTCTGATGTTACTGGTAAAAGAAAGTCTCTTGTTTGTAACATTCCCACTATATTGAACCGAGAAATGATTGAGGGAACAAATTGTATTTTCTGTCTTTAGGTAACTGATTCTGATGAATGTTTCTTCTGGTAGTCCCTTAGAAGTATTTTCTTTCCGAAACCATATTCGGAATGAACTATTTGTTTCATTGGTAATATCTTGATATTCTACTCTCTAAAAATATCACAAATTATTACAACTGAAATTTCCTGAACCCACACGTTCCTGCTCTTCAAACAGTGGCAGATGTGTTTATTAGTAACAGACAGCCTGCTTACCCCTAAGCAAGTATATTGATGTTCTTCGTGTTTCACTGTTGCAGTCATCACATTTGGGCTGTCCCTGCCAGGGTAGCCCTTGGCCAGCCCAAATGCCAGAGACTTAGTATTTTTGCAGTGCTTGCTCTCACTTGAGGACTGAAGTCAGGTCGTCAGTATTATAAAGTAAGGCAGCCGACGCCATTACATCAGTCTCTCTTGCTGTGGAGGCCGAAGCAGTTGTTCTTCATGTTTCACTGTTGTAGTCATTACATTTGGGTAATCTGCTGGCGGGTTGCCCTCAGTCGGCCTGATTAACAAAGTCTTGGGTCCTGCGTCGGTTGCTGTCCCTTCTTCCATGATGTCAGGGGTATAAAACACGCAGCCGCCACCATTACATTAGTCTTTCTTGCTGCGCGGTGCCTGAAGCAGAAGCCGTTCGAAAGTGCTGGTCGGCCAACTCCTGAAATTTTCATTTTCGAGTTTCAGAACTGAAGTCTTCAACTAAAAAGCTAAGTACCCCGTTGGGAAACTTTTTCTTGCTCCTTACCGATGTCAGTAAAAGTTAATAATTGTATTACTTGTGAGAAGCCCCATAAGGATTTTCATTTGTACTATATTCCTTGCTTAGCCCCTGACCACAACATACCTTGCTGTCAGTTTTGTGCTAAATTTAATCAATGCACTATTAAATGTCAGTATATTTTTGCTTCTAAATATTTTGGCTCACGCTTTAATTATCCAGAAATGTCATCGGTTAGCAATCAGACTACTGGAATACCTAAACAACGCAAAGAAAAAGAGACAGGCCGTCAAGGTCCAAAACTGAAGACGACGCTTCTCCTAAGCCAGTCGCCAGTTCGCCGGTACTCAGTGAGGCACTTTTGCAGCCCCTGATACCCGCTACTTCTGATTTGCAGGCCTCTACTGAAACCCATTCAGAGTCCGGTATGCCGCGAGATGCTTCAATTATGGAACCCGCGGATGTCTCTACCTTAGATGGGTCCGAAACTGCTGTGCAGGCACCGGCTTCTGAGGGTGTTTTCCGGCCTAGAGATTTGTATATTAGACCGATGCCATCTTCAAAACTAAGGCCAAAATCTAAATCTGTGTCTAAAAAAAACAACGCCTGGGCCACATGTGCAGGCCCCTATGCCTAAAAAGCAAATGATCAAAATGGCTGAAGATTTACTCACTTTGATCAGGGGTAGCCAACCCCCCCCTTCTAAGAGGCCTAGGCAAGACATTGATTATGAATCTTCTGAACAGGATTCTATTTCTTGTGATTCTTTTAATGAACAGGATTTGTCTGTACCTACTTATGAGGACTCTGATGCAGAAGATTCCATTCCTTCTGCCTCTCCCCTTGAGGATTTTTCTTTTGGGGAAACTTTACATACCCTACGGGAACATTTCCACTGGGAAAGTCAGGATTTCTCTGAATCTGAAAAGAGACTAGGGGATTTTTTTCTTCTTCCTCAACATAGGCCATGTTTTTTCAGAATCTAGTATGGCTCCTGATTCTCTGCCTCCGGCTCCTTGTAAGCCAGACGGATACTACAGGGTTCCTGACTCCCACAAATTCCTTTTCAAAAATCCTATTGCAGATCCTGAAATCATTTCTCAGGGTCCCAAGGGCATTAAGGCCTCTACTACTAAAAATCCTGCCCCTTCTGCTAGAGATTCCAGGGCGCTGGATAGATGAGGTAAGAAGGTTTACACTTCTGCACCCTTGGCAATCAGGGCTTTAAACTGTCAATTTCATATACGTAAATACCAGCAGCATATCATGGGGCTGCTTAAACAGAAAATGATAATTTCTGACTGTGTGGAAAATAAAGATTTACAAGATTTATTGCATTCAGCTGAACAAGTTGGAAAACATACTTTACAATGTCGTTTTGATTCTTTGGAGGCCTCTTGCAGGTCTGCTGTAACTGGCTCTGTGCTAAGAAGGCATGCTTAGCTCAAAGAGCAAACTCTGCCTGATCATGTTAAAGCAAAATTGTTGGATGCTCCTTTACAACAGGACCATCTCTTTGGTAATAAGGCTGAAGAAGTTTTAAAAAAGATGGAAGATGAAGCTAAATCTATGCAAACTGTGAAAGATTTCTTACAAGTGCAACCTCCAAGATTTAGTAGGTACTGACCTACTAAGAACTGGTCCTTTCCAATTCCTTCGAGAGCCACTCAAGTCAAAACCAGACGTTCCAAAGGCTCCAGGTTTCAGTCACAAGGGACTTTTAGAACAAAACAATGGGATGGCTCCTCCACCAAATCTGGAAACAACAAGACACCACCCTATGGTAAGCAGTCTCAATGACTTCCTTTTACACTTACACTTACCTTTCAGCTGCCCCTTTGGGGGGGAAAACTAGCACTTCATGTAAGAAACTGGAAACTTATAACCCAGGACAAATGGGTTTTAAATATAGTATCCCAGGGATACAGGTTTCATTTCCACACATTGCCAATCCTACAGCACTGAACCTCTCCCCTCTTCTCTCATCCTCTGCTAAAGCAGTATCTGAGAGGTATCTAAGACCACCCAGGAGAGCTCCAACCCCTGCCTGGGACCTCAATTTTGTATTGGAAAAACTCACTCTCCCTCCTTTCGAGCCAGCTGCTACTGCAGACATAAAATTTCTCTCCTGGAAAACAGCTATTTTTTTTAGCAGTCACTTCAGCTAGAAGGATTTCCGAATTACAGGCTCTTATGGCAGTGGAGCCTTTCATTTTTTTTCATGCGGACAGGGTATCTCTCAGGACTAATGCATCCTTCATGCCTAAGGTGGTATCCAGTGTGGCTATTAATCAGACCATTCATTTCCCAACTTTCTTTCCCAATCTACAGAACAAGGGGGAACGCATTCTGCATTCATTGGATGTACACAGAGAACTTAGATTTTACTTAAACAGGACAAAATTTCAAAGAAAATCTGAACTACTGGTGGCATTTGCTGCAGGGGCAGAGGGAAAGGCTATTTCAAAGCAGATAATTTCCAGATGGATAAGCCATTGTATTCATTTCTGCCATATGCACCATGGTAAAATTATCCCCCAGAGGATCAGATCTCATTCCACCAGGGTTGCATCTACTTCTACAGCCTTTCTTAGAGGTGTTCCTACTAGAGACATTCTAGAAGCTGCTACCTGGAGCTCATTTCATACGTTCACCAAACATTACCATTTACCTTTCTTCTCTAAATCCAGAGCTGGCTTTGCCTCTGCTGTCCTGCAGGGCCTTATAGCTGATCCTAATGCTGTAAATCCATCCTCCCAACCACAGCTTTAGGAATCTACCCAAATGTAATGACTGTAACAGTGAAACATGAACATAGTACAGTTGTGTACACTTACCATAAATGTAGATGTTCGAGTGTATTCACTGTTGCAGTCCTGGTTACCCTCCCTCCAACCCCCTGTTTTTTCTCTTGCTATACCTAGTCTTTCCTTTACTATGTTTAAAAGCCTTTTTGGTGTATTTGCTTTTGTTTGGAAGTATATTTTTGTGTTTTTAATTACTTAAATATTTGGCTCCCCATTTGGGGGGCACATGACATCTGGGGCAAGAAAAACTGATGTAATGCCGTCGGCTGCATGTTTTCTACCCCTGACTACCTGACGTCATGGATGAAGGGACAACAACCGACGCAGGACCCAAGACTTTGTTAATCAGGCCAACTGAGGGCAACCTGCCTACAGATTACCCAAATGTAATGACTGCAACAGTGAGTAACACTCTAACATCTACATTTATGGTAAGTGTGCACAACTGTACTTTCACACGAGTGCTGGTCAGCCACTACCTGAACTTTTGTGTCTGAATTGAAGTTGAAGTCTTCTAAAGCCAAGTACCCCAGTGGGGATCCGTTTTTCTTGCACTAACTGATGTCAGAAAAAGTTAATTGTGTCGCCTGTGGTGAACAAATACCACACAGAGACTTCCACTCTTACTGTATCACTTGTTCAGGCCCAGAACACGACGTCCCCCATTGTCGCTTCTGTGCTTTGCTCAACGCCAGAACTGTCCGTTGTCGAGCCCTTATTGTAGCCAGATATTTTCATTTACAGTCCTCAAATTATGATGTGGCTTCGGTAAGCCATCCGACAGCAGATCTTCCAAAAAAATGTAAAGATAAAGACAGAGACAGACTGCACAGGTCCAGACATACCGACAAAGAGACAGACTGCACAAGTCCAGACCTACCGACGACACTTTCGTTAAGCTAGTCAGTCCTCTGGTACTCAGTGAGGCACTTTTGCAGCCCCTGATGCCCACTTCAGTTGATTCACAGGCCGCTACCGAGACCCTTTCGGAGTCCGTTATGCTGCTAAACACGACTGAGGATCCAGCGGTCGTCTCTACCTTGGATGGGTCCGGAGCCGCTGAGCAGGCACCAGCTTCCGAGGAAATCCTCCGCACTACCAAATCTTGACACAAACCGACATCTTTTGCGACTACTGTTCTTTCAGAAACTACAGAGTTTCTTAGGCCCAGGGTTCACACCACATCCAGAAAACCGACGACCCACTCTCAAGCGCCTGCTACCTTGCCTCAGTCTCAAATGCTTAAAATAGCGAAAGACCTTATCATGCTGATCAGGGGAAGCCAAGCTACCCCCTCAAAAAGGAAAATAAATCTGTCCCCAGTAGTTTTGTCTGAACAAGAGTCAGATTAATCTGATGCATCTGACTATGGAGACATGCAACCCCTCTCTACTTATGAGGATTCTGATGCAGAGGACTCCATTCCTTCAGCCTCTCCCCCAGGGGGATTTTTCCTTTGGGGAAACCCTGCATACTTTAAGGGAGCATTTCCAGTGGGAGAGTCAGGACTACCATCAGTCTAAAAAGAGACTCGGGGGAATTCCTAGATCTTTCACACCACAGACCCTTGGCCATCCCCCCAGTCCTGGATGTTGTGGATGATGATTTCCTTGAATCCAGGTGGACTTCTGACACCCTACCTCCTGCTCTCAGAAAACTGGACGGGTACTATACAGTCCCTGACTCTCGCAAATATCTTTTTAAAAATCCAACATCTGACTCTGAGGTCATTTCTCAAGGGCCTAAAGGGATTAAAGCAACATCTGCTAAGAATCCCACCCCCTCAGACAGGGATTCCCAAATATTGGACAGATGTGGTAAAAAAGTATACACCTCAGCTACTCTGGTTGTCAGGGCACTAAATTGTCAGTTCCATATGCTGAAACATACCTTGGAAGTCCTTAAACAAAAATGTCTTCCTTTCCTGCTTGGGCAGAATTTAAAGATTTACAAAACGTAATGCATTCTGCAAGTCAAGTAACTAAACTCACTCTGCACTGTGGTTTTGATGCTCTAGAAGCTTCTTGCAGGGCAGCAGTCACTGGATCTGTCATTAGAAGACATGCATGGCTTAAGGAATAACCCCTGGCAGACTATGCCAAATCTAATTTGTTGGATTGTCCCCCCTTGCACAAAGATAATTTATTTGGCACCAAGGCAGAAGAGGTCTTAAAAAAGATGGAAGAAAAAGCAAAATATATGCAAACAATTAGGGATTTCTTACAGGTCCAGCCCTCTAGGTTCAGCAGGCATTGTCCCTCCAAGCACTGGTCCTTTCCTGCTCCAAGTAAACTGGCCCAGCCTAGGCCCTGTGGAAACAGACCCCCCCAGACAGCAACCCCATGGGAATGCAGAGATCTAAGTAGTGGTCTACCTCCACTTCAAAAAATGAGGGAGTTCTAAGCCACCCCTTATGGTAAGAACTCTGTGACTCACCTTCTCCACACCCCCCCCCCCCCACCCACCGTCACTTACCCCTGGGAGGAAAACGCTCCTTTCACTCAAGCACCTGGGCCACCATTACCAAGGACAAATGGGTTCTGAACATTGTGTCTCAGGGATACAGATTTTCCTTCCAACCGCAAAAGGGTTCCCAGATCTACCACCAAATCAGTGGGCACAGGCTCAAAAGCAAATCCTTTCCCTGAGCTCTGTGAGAGCAGTAGAGCAGTTTCCTGCAGAACATATAGGCCAAAGCTTCTACTCCAGACTATTTCTGGTGCCCAGAAAAGAGAGCACCTGGCACCCCATCCTCAAGCTATGCATTCTGAACACCTTCCTGGTGATCCCAAAATTCAAACTGCTGACTCTCCAGCAGCTGCTACCCATGCTCTCCAAGGACACTTGGCTAGCCATCCTAAATCTAAAAGAGGCCTACCTCCACATTCTTATCAGGGAATCCTGCAGGAAGTATCTCCACTTCAGGGCAGGATCTCAACACTTTCAGTTCTCTCAGTTTTCTGCGCTTCCCTTTGGCTTATCTACTGCTCCCGTAGTCTTCACAAAATGTCTGGCTCCAGCCATTGCCTTTTGCAGGCAAAAAATATTCAAATTTACCCATACTTAGACAACTGCCTTATTCAGGCAGACAGCCAGGAAAAGCTGCTCAAGCACCAGTCCTTTGTAAAGACCCTACTAACCTCCCTAGGGTACAAAATTAAAAAGAAATCTAAACAGATGCCCACCCAAAGGATAATCTTCCTGGGAGCAAGTCTGGACACAGCATCCCAGATGGCATTCCTTGCACCAGAGAAACAAATTTTCCTGACAGCCTACTTATCTCAACTAGCCACCAGGCCCCAGCTATCCGCAAGGAAGATCCTGCACGCTCTGTGGTTCATGGCATCTTGCATACTACTCATTCCATATGCCAGACTGCATATGAGGAAACTTCAGTGGTACCTAAAGAGCCTTTGGTGTCAACACTTTCAAGACCTGGAAACTCTTCTACCTATAATTCCTTGCCTCAGAAAGGAATTTCTTTGGTGGGCACCAGCATGCTCCCACAACAGGGGACTGCCCTTCTCCCCACATTCTGCCTCCCAGACCCTCACCACAGATGCATCAGACTACGCTTGAGGTGCACACCTGGAAGGCAGGTGCATACAGGGCCAGTGGAGCCCACAGCAAATCCCTGTACACATCTGTCAAAAAGAGATGATGGCTGTGTAGAATGCCTTGATAGCTTTCAAACCCCCTTCTCTCTCCAGGGGTTCTCCTGATCAAAACAGACAACACCACTGTGATGTAGTACATCAGCAAGCAGGGATGGACTCACTCCTACCCTCTATGCAGGCTGGCCATGACCCTTTGGCTCACAGCCTCTTCCATGCAACTACACCTGTTAGCACAATACCTACCAGGCTCTCTCAACTCTCTGGCAGACCAATTAAGCAGAAACCTTCTGGACCTACATGAGTGGCAGCTCAACAGAAGTACCTTCACCC
This sequence comes from Protopterus annectens, assembly GCF_019279795.1. Lineage (NCBI taxonomy): Eukaryota > Metazoa > Chordata > Ceratodontiformes > Protopteridae > Protopterus > Protopterus annectens. The sequence continues at coordinate 585,453,940 of NC_056751.1, forward strand.
TCATAACTCAGAAATGGGGAACCCCAAAGGTCGACCTCTTTGCCTCCCACACCAGCCATCAGCTCAACAAGTTCTGCACCAGGGAGCATCACTGTATGGCTTGGAAAGTGGATGCATTGTTCTTCCCCTTAGTTAATCTATCAGTCTATGCCTTTCCTCCCCTACCTCTCATCCTCAGGGTATTGCTCAAAATAGAGGAAAAAACAAGGACCATTCTTATAGCTCCAGACTGGCCCAGACAACACTGGTACCCCTTGTTGCACACCCTGTCCCCGCTGCCTCCATTGCATCTTCTTCAGATTCCAAACGTCCTGACCCAGATGGAAGGCAAATTCATGCATCCCCAATTGCAGACACTGAATTTGGCAGCTTGGCTTATTCCCTAACCCCAAACCAATCTGCCATCCTCAGTAAACAGGTTCCAGATGTTAACTGTGAGGCCAGACGTCCTAGCACCAGAAAGTCTTATGCAGGTAAGTGGAAAAGGTTCTGCACCTGGATCCAGGCTAAAGGAGTCAGTGCAGCAGAGCCCTCCATCCCTCTCATCCTGGATTACTTAGCTGCCCTACTACACAGTGGTCTCTCTTTCTCCGCTATAAAAATTCATGCCTCTGCTATTTCTGCTCATTTTCCCACTGAGCAGCTCCTTTTCTCATACCCTTTGATCAAACAGGCCCTCAGAGGGGCTAGCAACTTGAGGCCCCACAGAAGGGCACCAACACCTGCTTGGGACCTTACCTTTGTCTTGGAAATGCTCACCCTGCCCCCTTTCGACCCAGCTTCTTCTGCAGAGTTAAAATTTCTCTCCTGGAAGACAGCTTTCCTTCTGGCCATCACTTCAGCCATAAGAGTGTTTGAGTTGCAAGCACTCATGGCTGTGGAACCTTTTATCATCTTCCATGCAGACAGGGTATCCCTCAGAAGTAACCCATCCTTCATGCCCAAGGTGGTGCCTAGTGTGGCTCTCAACCAATCCATTCATTTGCCCACCTTCTTTCTTAATCCCCAGAACAAGGGGGAAAGGATTCTTCACTCTCTAGATGTGCACAGACCGCTCAGATTCTGTCTGGACAGAACTAAATCATTCAGAAAGTCTGATCAATTGCTGGTTAGGTTTGCTACAGGGGCAGAAGGCAAAGCTATCACCAAGCAAACCATTTCCAAATGGATAGCTGACTGCATCCATTTCTGCTACAAACAGCATGGAAAGCCTCCCCCCAAGGGGGTCAAGACGCACTCCACCAGAGCAGTGTCCACCTCTGCAGCTTTCCTTAGAGGAGTCCCCACCAGGGACATCCTGGAGGCTGCCACCTGGACATCTGTTCACACTTTTAACAAGCAATACTACCTGCCTCTCTTTTCCAAATCCAGGGCAGGGTTTGCCTCTGCAGTCTTGCAGGGAGTCCTAGCCAGCCCCTAGTTTCCTTGACTGCCTCCACCCATTTCTTCAGCTTTGGGAATCTACCCAAATGTGATGACTGCAACAGTGAAACACAAAGAACATAGTACAGTTGCATACACTTACCATAAATGTAGATGTTCGAGTGTATTCACTGTTGCAGCCCTGGTTTCCCTCCCTCCATCCCCATTTAGTCTCTTTCTCCTTTTACTACCATTCCTCCTTGTTCTCATTTCCTTACAAGGGACATATTGGAATTTATTTTCCACTGGTGGGGTTCTTCCATCAGAACCCGTCCTCCTACTTTGGGGCTCCTGACAGGTTAGGGCAAGAAAAATTGATGTAATGGTGTCGGCTGCCTTACTTTATACTACTGACGACCTGACATCAGTCCTCAAGTGACAACAACTGACGAAGAAATACTAAGTCTCTGGTATCGGACCCACTGAGAGCTACCCTGGCAGGGATAACCCAAATGTGATGATGTTACACGACTGTACTTTGTACAAGTTGTATTTTCCAGTCCCCCATCTGACCCTGTAGTGATTTTTTTGGCAAGTCCTGCTGCTAAACATCTGATAAATGCTATTCTCTCCCCTGTGCTAAGGACGGGAAAGTTTTTGATGGATTGGGGGGGGGGGGTAAAGTGTGTACTTCTGCCACATTTTTAGCATTCTTAATTGTCAGGCTCGTACATTAAAGTTTATGCTTTCATCATTTGAGAATGAGGAGCATTAAAGCCACTTTCCCCTCTTCCGAGGAAAGATCTTTTATGAGTAATAGTATTGCCTTTCTGTCTCAAATGACTAAACCCTCCTTTGTGTGCTAATGATTTAGCTGATACTTCTTCCAGAGGAGCTGCTACTGAATTATTATGTGAACGTTTGCTTGCTTATGTATACAAAATCTACTTTAAGGTACTAAAGCTGAAATTTTGAACTCTTATGTAGATGGAGAGGTTGTTTTTGGATAATCCGTTGCTGAGGTCCTGAAAATGGTATGACAGACAGAAACTGAGTCTGGGGGTTACTTATTTTTTTCAGCCTTCCTCCAAGTTTGTTAAAAGGATTTACACCTACCTCCGCACCCTTTTATAAAAAGCAAAATAAGTTGACAGACCAAGATTTGTGCAATTAGTTGTTCAACAAACAATTTCAGTGGGGCTGTCTAAAGAAAAGAGGGGCCCCCAGAAAGAAGTCCAGTAAGTCTGAATGACTATGCAAAGTGCTCCCCTACCACTCTGAGAAGCCTTTAAATCTTCTCAAAAATCTGACTTCAGTTTTCTTTCTTTGGCAGCCGTTAATCTCTCAGATCATTGGGTTCTGAGAGTGATGCATCAGGGGTGCAGATGGCAGTGGGAATCTCATCCTCCTTTTTCAGAGGATTCCTCCTCATCCACCAGATCACTTTTTTTCCGTCCTGTCATTCAGCATCTGCTGACTTGGGGCGATAGAAGCTATCCCTCTTTTTCTGATAGAGAAATATTCTTAAGACCAGTTCTTTCATCTTTTTCCAAACCAGCTTGTAAGCCCCAAAGTTCAGAATGCTGTCCCTTCACCACCTTTTACCTCTGATTCTCCCTTTAAATTCCTAGATTTAAAGGATGCTCATCATCACATTCATTTAGCCTCAGATTTCAGACATTTCTTAAGGTATTCTGTGTCTGGGCTGTGTTTTCACTTCTTTGCTTAACCCTTTGACTATACACTGCTCCAGAAGTGTTTACAGTGTCTGAGTTCAGTCAGCATTTTTAGACTGCAGGATATTCACATTTGTCCTTAGACAACTTGATTATTTTTGCAGAATATTTTTCAGAGGGTCAGGAATCTGGTACTTGGGTGCAAGAGCTCCCTTCATAGACTGGGGTTTCAGGAGAACATCAAAATGTCTTGTTTGACTCCCATGATTGTTTTCCTGAGCTGTCTTCTGGATTCCTCAATTCAAAGAGCTTTTCTTCCATAAGAAAAGGTTGATCTATATCTAGATCTTTTCCTGAGTTTTTCTGCTCAGTCCATGGCTTCAGCAGTGAAATTTCTCAGGATACTACAATTCATGGCATTCATGATTCCTCTAGCTAGACTCCACATGAGGATGATTAAGTGGTATGTAAAATCTGTATAGTCCCAATATCAACATCCCTTGACATTCCAGATTCCTTTATTTATGAACATGGAACTGGTTTGGTGGAGAGACCAATTTCATCTGAATCCAGACTTTCCATTTTCTCTTCCAACTCCAGCACAATTTGGCAGAAGCCTCAGACGTTGCTTGTGAAGAGATGTCTATGGGATTAAAAGTGCAAGGTCTGTGGAACAAAAAGGGCAGACCAAAGAGATGCTGGCAGTAATAAATGCTCTCAACTCTGTCTTCCATGGTCCCCCGGACTGTTACAGGTGACACCATAGTGATGTGGGAAATAAACAAGCAAGGGGGAACCAGATCCTTCTGTCTGTGCAGACTAACCATGGTAACCTGGGATATAGATTTTCAGCACAGTATTTTTATTCTACAGACGTTGTACTTCCTGTCAGAGCAAAACTTTGCGGCAGACAAGCTGAGCAGGATCAGGACAGGCTCTCATGAATGGAAATGGAGTCAGGGTTTCCAGGAGTTGACCCAGCTGTGGGGAATCCCTCAGGTGGGATCTGTTTTGTATCCATTCACAACAAAACAACTGATAAAATGATGCTCAAGGGCTCCTTGCAAGCAGGCCTGGAAAACATACATTTTCATTTTCTTGGACCAAAATATTCCTTTATGCTTTCCTATCCTTTACACTGATATCCAAGGTCATTCTGAAGATTCAAAAGGACTTATCAAAGATTACTGTGAAGACCCTCCTGATCTGGGCAGCAGGGATGCTCCCTTCTTTTGGAAATGGCCAAGGGCAATGCAATGACCACAAGCTTTTTCACAGACTGGATCTACTCTTACAAGGCAGAGGTTGTTTGATGCATCACAATCTGAAGCATCTTCAGTTAACTAGCTGGGTTTTAATACCTTTTAGGCATCTATTTTGGAGGCAAGGAAGCCCTGCTACTAGGAAATCCTATATTACTAAATGGAAACATTTTCTGTTGTGTGGTACCAAAACAAGGACCAGAACCCTTTTAAGGATAATATTTCTCTGATTCTGTAATATTTGTGTGAGGTATCTGTTGGCCATTCCTACTCCTTTTCAAGGATCATTTCTCAGTCATTTCAGCATGTCTGCTCATGGGAATGCATTGAAAGGGAAGGATCCATGTTAAAATGTTTTAGAAAGGGGTACTGCATACCAAGCCACCTAAAACAGGTGTCTCTTCAATCTTGACTTTGTTTTGGAATAATTTATTCTTGTTCAGTTTGAACCAGCCATCTGGCTGATTTGAGGTTCATAACACAGAAAGCAGTTTTCCTGACTGCTTTGTGTTCTGCATGAAGTGTCTTGAGTTACAAGCCCTGTTGGTGGGTCATCCTTATCTCTTTTTCCTCATAGATGAGGTTTCCCTTAAGAACTAATCCTCCTTTTATGTCTAAAGTAGTGTCCAAGTTTATTTTGAGCTAAGCTGTCCATCTTTCTGCCTTTTTCTAGAGACTATAAAGAGGGAGTAGGGTTTCTTGATACTCTGGATACCCAAAGACAATTCAGATATTTTCTTGACATAACTTTGTTATTAATGAAAACTATTTTTTATGCAAATTAGCATTGTTAAATGATGCTTTAACTACGAATGTCTTGGTGAACATCAGACAAATATTTGTAATTCTGTTTAATATAGGCTTATCTGATCAGTTATTCATTCTTGTGAAGGTAAGAAAAAAGGACAACCTGTATCAAAGCAGGCTGTCTCTTAATGACTGTCGCATGTGATTTATATTTGTTATACCCACCACAGCAAGGCAATCCCAAGCAGGGTCAAGGTGTACTATAATAGATCCCTGGCTTCATCCATGGCTTTTTGGAAATGAGTGAGTTTTAAAAGTATTCTAGAATTAGCAACTTGGTCCCCTCTACATACCTTTACAAAGCACTACAAAACAGATTATTTTTCAGGTCTAGAGCAGGGTTTGTTAGGACCGATCTCCATAGTCTGCTGGACCCTCATCCTTCCTCCTCCGTCAGTATAAGCTATGGTAGTGTACCTGTATAGCTACTACAACAATGATCAGTGTGATGAACATAGTACAGTTGTGCAAGTAAACGTACCATCACAGTAGATATTTGTACACTTGTGCCCACAACTGCTTCCATTCTCCACCCCCCTTAGTTTTGTATACTTTTTGTACCCATAGTGAGGACTTTGATTTTTAATTTACCTAGCATTAACCTCTTTCATGGTTCTAGCCTCCCTTTTCTAGTTGGCATGAAAGCTCTGTAAAGCTTTGTGCCCAAGCCATTTATTTTTATTCTGCTTTGCTCAAACTGATTGTTTGGGTGCATGGGAAGGTGCCCTTAAGCACTGGAAGCTTGGCCAGCTGTTCTATCCTATGCAGGGTATAACCCATATAGCTAAGGCTACTGCAGCAGTGGTCATTCAGACATCTATTGTTATGGTACCTTTACTTACACAGCTGTACTTTTTCTTTTGAATAGTAGGATGCTTGCTGCCTAGTACTCTCCTGTCTTCCATTCCACTTTGAGTCATTATGTGCCTCTTTCCTTCTACTTTTTATGTTTCCTTTAGATTTTATATTCTTGTAATAGACATGACTGTGCATTAGATTTATTAAAGTACAACCAGTTTAAGGAATTACACAATAAACACTCTAGCTTGGCTGGGCTTTCCTTGTAGATTTTACTGAATGGTTTGTCTGTGCCGACCTTACTCTCTGGTCTGGATGTTAGTTGGGATGTTTTGCAGGCACCTTAATATTTGTGAACTTGAGGGCTATTTTTTAAGCCAAACAATCCAGTTATGCTCTACTGATGAAGTCACCAAAAATGTCAACACGTGCATGACTGCATCTAGTGGGATTTGGCTTTACTGGCCTGAATGTACCCGTAAAGACTTGAAAAGTAAAAAGCCAATGCATTCAGAATCCTTGGAGCTGAAATACTATGTCCCTAACATGTCATTTGCTGATATCCTATTGTAGTGTTGTACCTCTCCAATACATAAGGTCTAAAATGTTACACAGTGAAAACTCTTGCTTGGTTGGGGTTTTTATTGCACTATTTACGGAATTGTATTTATTGTAGTCTGCCACAGAATTTGCATTGTTACAGTTTTGTTTCTTCATCACAACATAAAACGATTGAAGGGGGCATAAGCTTTTTGAATTGTGCCATTCTTAGAAAAAAAAAATACTTACAAAGACAGCCATATGAACGCAATGTTTGCCTTCAGGATAATGGGGAGAAACCATTGATATTTTGCTTTAAAAAAAAAAAAAAAAACTAAAACAATAAATGAGAAGGTCACTGAAAAACTAATCAATAAAAAGAAAATGAAAACTCCAGCAAAGCTAGAACTTCCACTGAGTGATCTCCCAAACCTCTTGCATCAGAGGCACATGGGATATATGCAAATGATCCCTATGAACATCAGGTGTTTCAGCTAAGTGATGACTCTGAATGCCCATGACTTGTTTTGTCGTTTTAATGGACAATTTCAGGCCAATAAAGCCAAACCCCACTAGCTATGGATATGCATATTTCAGCCTTATGACCCAGGTAGCACAGCACAAGCAGAGTGTTTGACTAAGCATAAGAAACACAGGGCTGTTATGCCCAGCTGATGTCCATCTTCATTAGGGTCACTGCAAAGATATCCCAAACAAACTAAAACAATAAATGAGAAGGTCACTGCTTTAAAAAAAAAAAAAAAAAGGCTCTGAGAAAGGAAGATGAAAATAGAGAAAATATGCTGTTTAAAAATACTTCCAGCCTTTTGATTTTTGTTCTTGGAGAAATACTGCCCTGGTATACTGAGTCATAAAGCTTTTTAACCTTTTCAGGTTAATCTAGGATGGTGAATGAACATATTCATTTTTGTGATGTATTTATTGTGTCTAGCTTAGTTGCAAGGCCTTAACACAGATGCTGCTTGTTCCAGCTGACTCCATTTAGTTTTACATTCTAGTCTGAACTCTGCAGTGCCACTTTATGTTGGAGTTTTTTTTTCTCCTTTTTGCCCCCACTGTCTGCCTGCGTACTGATCATCAGTCCCTTGTCAACCTAGTGACTCACTTGATGTTCTTCGTGTTTCACTGTTGCAGTCATTACATTTGGGTAATCTGCTGGCAGGTTGCCCTCAGTCAGCCTGAATTCCAAAGTCTTGGGTCCTGCATCGGTTGCTGTCTTCTCTTCCATGACGTCAGGTCATCAGGGGTATAAAACATGCAGCCAACGCCATTTTCTTTAGTCTTTCTTGCCGCGTGGTGCCCGAAGCAGAAGCATTTCGCAAGGGCCGGCCGACTACTGAAATATTCGTGTTTGAGTTTCAGAACCGAAGTCTTCACTAAAGCTAAGTACCCCATTGGGGAAACTTTTTTCTTGCTTTTTACCAATATCAGAAAAAGTTGATAATTGTATTACTTGTGAAAAGCAAATACCTCATAAGGATTTCCATTTATACTGTATTCCTTGCCTAGGCCCTGATCACAATGTGCTTGGCTGTCAGTTTTGTGCTAGATTTAACCAACGCACTATTAAGTGTCCATATATTTTTACATCAAAGTATTTTGGAAACAGATTTAACTACCCGGAAATGTTGTCTGATAGCAATCTGACTACCGGAGTACATAAAAAATGCAAAGAAAAGGCCAGGGAAAGGCAGTCGGGATCTAAAACTGACGATGAAGCTTCTCCTAAGCCAGTCGCTGGTTCGCCGGTACTCAGCGAGGCGCTTTCGCAGCCCCTGATACCCACTACCTTCGTGTCGCAGGCCTCTACCAACACCTATGTGGAGTCCAACATGCCACAAGATACTCAAGGTATTGGACCGATGGATGTATCTCCCTGAGATGGGTCTGGAGCCGCTGAGCAGGCACCGGCTTCTGAGGGTGTATTCAGACCTCAACATTTGTATATCAAACAGATGAGAGCTGCAAAACCAAAAACAAAAGCAACTTCTAGAACTAAAAAAGACACATGAGCCACTTGCACAGGCCTCTGTGCCTAAAAAACAGATGATCAAAATGGCTGAAGACCTTATTACCTTGATCAGGGGTACCCATCCCCCTCCAGATAAGAGGCCTAGGCAAGACACTGACTATGAATCTTCAGATCAGGTTTCTATTTCTTCTGATTCCTCTTCTGATCAGGAATTATCTCTTCCTCCCTATGAGGAATCTGATGCTGAGGAGTCTATTCCATCTGCATCTCCTCCTGAGGATTATTCATTTGGAGAAACATTGCATACTTTGAGGGAGCATTTCCACTGAGAGAGTCAAGACTTCTCATAATCAAAAAAGAGGCTCAGGGATTTCCTCCTTCTCCCTCAGCACAGGCCTTTAGCCATTCCCCCTGTCCTAGACATTGTGGATTATGTGTTTTCGGAGTCAAGCTTGACTCCTTACCTCCGGCTCCCAGTAAGCCTGACAGATATTATAGGGTCCCTGACTTGCATAACATTTTATTTAGAAACCCTGCTGCTGATCCTGAAGCTATTTCACAGGGTCCAAAGGGAGTTAAGGCCTCGACAGCAAAAAATCCTACCCCCTCTGACAGAGATTCAAGGGCACTGGACAGATGGGGAAAAAATGTTTATACATCTGCAACCTTGGCAATCAGGGCCTTAAATTGTCAATTTCATATGCTTAAGTACCAACAACATGTTATGGGATTGCTGAAACAGAAAATTATGTTGATTTCAGAATGTGCAGAAAATAAAGAATTGCAGGAATTATTGCATGCAGCTGAACAAGTAGGAAAGCATACTTTGCAATGTGAGTTTGATTCCTTAGAGGCCTCCTGCAGGGCCGCAGTTACTGGATCTGTGATTAGAAGGCATGCCTGGTTAAAGGAACAAAATTTGCCTGATCATGTTAAAGCTAAACTGCTAGATGCACCTTTACAGCATGATTCTCTGTTTGGTATTAAGGCAGAAGAGGTTTTAAAGAAAATGGAAGACAAAGCTAAGTCTATGCAAACTGTTAAAGACTTTTTACAAGTGCAGCCCCCAAGATTCAGTAGACACTGGCCTACAAAAAATTGGTCCTTTCCTGTATCAGACAGAGCTCAAAGGGGCAAATCCAGACTCCCTAAGGGTTCCAGATACCAGGCGCAAGATTCATACAGGTCAAAGCAATGGGGCGCTTCCACCTCCAAATTTGGAGAAGATAAAGTGCAAACCTACAGAAAGCAATCCCAATGACTTCCATCTGCCTATAGCAAGCACTAATCTTTTGGCAGCACCCATAGGGGGAAAGTTAGCACTCTCTGCTCAAAATTGGCAGTTAATAACCCAGGACAAGTGGGTACTAAACATCGTATCACAGGGATACAGATTACATTTCCACACACTGCCAATGGCAAATGGTTGGCTAGATCTACCATAAAATCAATAGGCAGAGGCACAGAAACAGGTTACGTCCCTCATGGATATGGGGCCATTCAGATAGTACCAGAACAGGAAAAAGGACAAGGTTTTTACTGAAGACTGTTCTTGGTACCCAGAAAGGACAAGACCTGGCGGCCAATACTGGATTTATCGATTTTGAACACATACCTGGACATTCCAAAATTCAAAATACTGACTTTGCAGCAGCTTCTGCCCATGCTGGGCAAGAATGCTTGGCTGGTGACATTAGACCTAAAAGAGGCATACCTGCATGTCCCAATTGTTGGAACCTGTGTTCTGAGAGACTGCCTTACATATCTGCAATTATACAGAGCTGAGTATATATTTTTTGGTTATAGAGTTTAATTGTTGCTTAGATCTCCGTTGAAACTGTTGTCTCACTGTTCTGAGAGACTAATCAGCAAATATACAGAGCTGAGAATATTTTGTTTGGTTTTAAAGTTTGTACTGTTAGTTTTTGCTTAGATCTCCGTTGAAACTGTTTTGTCCCACTCACCCTCCCTATTTTTGGTTTGTAGTTTAAATTTGGTGGCTTTTGCAGTTGCCCGCCCCACTGTAGATTTGATCTGGGATACTCCCCTGCCCCATCTCTTTACCGCATTCTACCTAATAAACTTTCTGCACTTGCTTTTAGTCCTTTTTAATTTAATTGCATTTTTAAACTGTGTTTGGTCTAATATTGCTGCATACTCAAGTGTGCTAGCTTGCACTGCATGTGAATTGTTTTGTACTAGGGTTTTTGCTACTTTTCTGTATAAAAAAAAAAAAAAAACTGTAAGCCTGTTTCCTACCTTTCCTGTAACTAGTGTTCCAGATACAGATTTGCTGTATCCAGGACTGTATGTAAGCTTCTGAGTTCCCCAAGCCTTTCTGTGTTGGAGGGAAGCCTTCTAGCTTATCAGTGGGAGTGGTAAGCACTAGGTAACCTGTCTACCACATAAGTAGTGGTTCTGGCCCAGAATTTGTAGTTATTGGCCGTTTGGGCAATCTCTTCCATCTCTCTCAACTTTCTGATTTGAAAGCCTGTATTTGCACTTGTTTCTGTCCTGTAACTCATCTAGTGCCGATACAGATTCTTAGTTTTAGCACTTAAATTTGCTTGTTCATGCTCAGCACTTGTTCAGAACTTGTAAGCACTAAATAAGCTACTAATTACTATAGCACTCTTTCTTCCTCATTACCTAGAGGAAAACAGTTTTTGTACTTACTTTTCTCACTTGCTTAGAGAAAAACAACTCTTGTACTCACTTTCCTCACTTATGTAGAGGAAAAACCCTGCAACTCTCTTTTTGCGTGGTCTTGCGCACAGAGCAGTGTCGGGCAGCGCCGGTTAGCTGGTGTATACTATTCCCGGCCCTACAAAGTCTGCACTGTAAATTTTCCCTTAGAACTAGGCAAGCCTCAGCTCAAGTGCTTCAGATCAGCTGCTCTTATTGCAGCACTTGCAAAACAGAAATCAGCACTTGTCCTAATCTCCTAGACAGCACTATTATTCTCCAAATTTCCTAGACAGCACCATTATAATATAGCATAAGGCCCTTGATCGTCTGCAGGACTTAAGTTCAGTTTAGTCTTCAAAGCATGTTCAGAGGTCAGCTTCGGGTGTACTCTCCAGTTCATTTGGTAGAATTGGGCATCCTGAGGCAGTGTCACAACTGCCTCATGTATACAGACAAGCCTTTCCTCTTACCTCTAGACACAAACACTTGTGAGAGATGCAAATACACAGCCAGACTGGAGGCTAAGCACTCTCAACCCATGACTATAACAGACAGTCAAGAGGATAAGGGACACACTTGCATCACACCACCTGTCACACATGAATCTACAAAACGAGCACCGGCAAAACATACGCATAAATACACAAAAACATATTCGGAGGCACTAGGTACCAATCTGAAAAAGAAACAGTGCCCTCCAAAGCAGACAAGCAAGCAACCTGCACCCTCAAACACAAACCAGAAAACGCATAATTCACCTCAGCAGTGTGCCTCACAACAGCCCTTAAGGCAAAACACCATACCTAACACGCTAGTAATAGGAGACTCTATAGTAAGGCACATGGATGTTCCACTCACCAGGCTGAACAAGGAGGTGGTTACTGTCAGCTGCCTGTCGGGTGCTTGGATCCACCACATAACACAGGCACTTAGGTCACTCTAGAACAAGTACAAGTATGACGCTGTCATTGTACATGGTGTGAATGATCTAAGACGTACCTCCCTGGACTACATGAAAATAAATATTGAGGAGCTCTCTGATCATGTAGCCCAAGCTGGTATGACCCTGACCTTGAGTAGCATACTACCTTCACCTAGAATGATACCACAATACAAAGACAAAATGATCAATTTCAACAATTGGCTAACTTCTGGTGTCATTCTAAGGGGATCCAGTGTCTGTCTGCCTGGGATGACATGATAGACAAGCTTCTCTGTTTTGCTAGAGATGGGTTGCACCTGTCACCCGTAGGTTTACGAATACTGGCCAAGGCTCTTGCCGTCCCCATAGTGCCTTTTTTAGGCACGGCACAAAGGACAAACCAACCACCGTAACCAGCACAGGTAACCAAAAACTAAGGGTAATGCTACTCAATGCCAGAAGTCTCAACCTCAAAATGCACACACTTGAGGCTCTCCTCAGCATGGAGAAAATCGATGTTTGTGCAGTGACTGAAACCTGGTTCAAGGCTCAAGAGAGCACCCCAGCACTGCCAGGTTACAATTCATATCATACCTTCTGGCCTCAGTTACCAGATCGCAGTACAAAGGGAGGAGTTGTATCCATATTCATCAAGGATACCCATATCTCCAGGTTAGTAGCGCAGCATGATGCCCCAGAGATCATCCATGTGCAACTATCAGCAGGCAAAACCAAATTTCAAGTCGTAGCCGGTTATAGATCGCCCACCATGTCCCAAGATGCTCACTCTGCATTCCTTGAGACATTGGAAAATATAAAGGTCCTACCCAACACCATAATCTTGGGTGATTTCAACTACCCTGGTATAGACTGGGTGAACTACCACTGTTCCAACTCCTATGCTCAGCGATTCATAGAATTTATAAATTCAAATACCCTTGAACAACTAGTATGCTCCCCCACTTGAGGGGACAACATATTGGATTTAATCATCACAAATATTGGGCGCCCATTGTACCACACCCGTTATCACCCCCTCCTTGGTCAGATCCGGCCACAAACTGATAACCCTGGACATCCTCACTCCTCTACCTCCCCCAATCAAAGAAACCATAGTCAAAAACCTTTCCAAAGCAAACTTCAAACTACTTGCATCCGAAGTGGAAAGCTACACTATTCCCTTGCAGAAGGATAATGATATCCAGGATGTGGAATCCTACACCAAGGCACTCTATATGCGTCTTCAGGATTGCATGGACCGTGCTATCCCAAATAAAACCAAGACTCCTTCCTCAAGCAAGAAAAAAACAGTCTGGTGGACCCCGGCCATAAGCAAACTTTACAATAAAAGGAGGAGACTTGTACAAAAAAAGGCCAAATCTCAAGTAGAAAAATCATCCCTGATCAGCTTTAGTAAGAAATTGAGGGCCCTCATCAAGTCAACTAAAGCTAATTTTGAAAAGAAAGTTGCTAAGGATAAACATAAGGCCTTCTATGGCTACGTCAAAAACCTAAATGGCAACGCTCAGGTCTGTTCTGAGCTAGTACAGAATGGAACAAAATACACTGACCCTTCTGACATTGCCAACATCTTGGCTGACAGGTTCAGTGCAAATCCCCACCACCACCACCACCTACAGGGCCTGTTACCATTCTGGGGGATTGTGCAAGTCCAATTATTACTGATACGTTGGTTAACAAGGCTCTATCTAAAGCTAAAAACACTGCCTCCATGGGACCAGATGGTGTCCCAGGCTGTCATACACAAGCTCCAAAAGGAATTAACCCTGCATCTTAATACCCTGTTCAGTCTCAGCCTCTCCACAGGATATGTGCCCATAGAATGGCGCACGGCAATGGTGGTCCCGACCAATAAGCCTGACCAGTCTGATCTGTAAGGCTATGGAGCGAATCATTATGGAACTCATAAATGGAGAGATTGGGAACCTCCAGTCGCTGGACCCCACACGGTTCGGCTTCGTCAAGGGCAGATCATGCCTCCTGAACCTGGTGGATTTCTTTGAGACAGTTACTCAGGCTATAGATTAAGGAAAGGAGGTACACAAGGCTTACCTTGACCTTGCTAAAGCATTTGACACCATTCCCCATTCAGGTATTATTGATAAGCTCACCAGCCTGGGCATAAACCCTTACATCACAAGATGGATCGCAAACTGGCTCTCAGACAGATCCCATAAAGTAAGAGTAGCAGGATCTCTGTCCGAATCCAGACCAGTAACGAGTGGTGTGCCTCAGGGCTCTGTCCTGGGGCCCCTCCTGTTTGGCATATACTTCTCTGAAGTACAGGCAAGCATGGAAGGGCTGTGGCTGACTAAGTTTGCAGACAACTGCAAACTGGGTGCAATAATAGAGTCTCCGGCCGTCATGGAGATCCTCCAGAAGGGCCTAAATGAGACTGATGCATGGTGTCAAAGCCATGGTGTCAAGCTAAATGCAAAAAAAATGCGTAGTAATCCCCTTTGGAAAAAACAGAGTACCCGCAAACTACAACATAGGAGGTAATCCCCTGAAATCTGAAGAAGAAATAAGGGATCTAGGGACCCAAGTAGATAGTCAGCTTTCCTTTGATTACCATGTTACCAAAGTGGTTAGAAAATCCTTCTGTGTGACCCATCTGATCACGAAAGGGTTCGCATCAAGATCTAAGGACGTAATGGTGCCCCTCTACTCTTCCCTCATCAGACCCATTATTGAGTACAATGCACCAATTGGAATGTACCTGGCTAGACATGTCCAGCAGCTGGAGAGACCACAAAAGTACCTAACCGAGAGGATTACTGTCCTCAAACAGTTGCCCTATGCAGCACGATTGAAAAAGCTAAGACTGTTCTCTGTTGCATACTGCTTTCTCAGAGGCGATCTCTGTCTAACGTACAGAGCCATGTCCAACCCAGAATTGTTGAACATGCTCCATCTTAGCAAAACCAAATCTACTCGAACTACATGCTCTAGGGATATAAACCTCAACACAACAATGAATAGAACATGCTGGAGGGATAGATTCCCTTCGCAGAGACTTCCCTTACTATGGAACAGGGTCCCGATCTACATAAGACAGAGCCCCTCACTATCACTCTTCAAGAGAAACCTTGATGAGTGGATGGGTAACAGAAAGTTCACACCAGGGATCACACCAACAGCACTACTAGATAGGGGTCAAGGGTACTAGCTGCTAGTACAAGGGTCTAGGGAACTACTAAAAGGGCGGTGAATACCGCACAACATGGCTGGGCTAATATATGCCTTCGGGCATATAGCCCAGTACCAACCTATGAACCTATAAGGCAATGGTGCAGAAGATACCTCAGATTCCAGGCTGGCTTAATGCATTACCAATTCTCTGCACTGCCCTTTGGCTTATCTACTGCGCCCAGGGTCTTTATAAAGTGCCTGGCACCAGAAATTGCATTTTGCAGACCAAGAAGTATACAAATATATCCTTACTTAGACAACTGTCTCATTCAAGCAGAGAACAAGGGCATCCTTCTTCGACATCTGGCATTTGTGAAAAGGCTTCTAACATGCCTAGGGTACACAATAAACGAAAAGAAATCACAACTGGTACCCTCTCCAAAGATAACATTCCTGGGTGCAAGCTTGAATACAACTGCCCAGATAGCTTACCTCACACCAGACAAGCAAAGGCAACTGAGTACTTACTTCAAACTGATGTCAACAACGACCCAGTTATCTGCAAGATAAATTCTGCAGGCTCTGGGCTTCATGGCATCCTGCATCCTACTGATTCCATATGCAAGACTACATATGACGAAACTTCAGTGGTACCTGAAAAGTTTATGGAGTCAACATTCTCACAGTCTGGAGGCAATGGTTCCTGTCATACCCTGCCTACAACATGAGTTTCTATGGTGGGCAAAGGCATGTCACCAAAACATAGGACGGCCCTTCACTCTCCCCCCTGCCAGCCAAACCTTAACAGACGCATCAGATTATGCCTGGGGCATATGGACCCCAAAACAAATGCATCTGCATATCAACCAGAAAGAGATGCTAGCTGTTCAAAATGCCCTAACAGCCTTCAAGGACTTACTTCATCCAGGACAACTACTGATAAAGACGGACAACACCACAGTCATGTGGTATGTAAACAAGCAAGGAGGCACACACTCATACCCCCTTTGCAGATTAGCCATGGCACTGTGGGACACATCTTTGACCTACCAAATACATTTTCAAGCTCAATTCCTGCCAGGAAAACAAAATACACTGGCAGACGATTTAAAGCAGAAACCTTATGGATCCTCACGAGTGGAAACTAAATCCACAAGTCTTCAGCATGATAATACAGAAATGGGGGAGCCCAGGCATAGATCTATTTGCCTCTCCTCAAAATTATCAATTGAAAAGATTCTGCACAAGGACTTAACACAGACAAGCATGGAAAGTGGACGCCCTATCCTTCAGTTGGAAAAACCTCTCAGTTTACACCTTTCCTCCTCTGCCTCTTCTCCCAAAGGTCCTCGTAAAAGTCAGACAAGAGAAACCAAAGATGATACAAATTGCCCCGGACTGGCCTCTGCTTGAATGAGACAGTTAGGATAGGTCCTAAGGAACTTGTCTCAATACCCAGCTTGGACCTTACCTCAAAGACCTCAACTACTGTCCCAGCTAAACAATCAGATCCTGCACAATCAACTACAGACACTGAACTGGCAGCATAGCTGATCATGTAGTTATACAAACAACAACTCTCAGTAAAGCTGTGATGGATGTCATTTTGGAAGCCAGAAGGCCTAGTACTAGAAAATCTTATGCTGACAAATGGAAGAGATTCTGTGCTTGATATCAAGTACAAGGAACTGATACAGCAGAACCAAGTATTCCTCCGATATTACAATACTTAACTGAGATGCTTGACAAAGGCCTATCTTTTAAATCAATCAAAATCCATGCCTCTGCCATTTCGGCTCATTACAATACAGAGCCACCAATCTTTTCTCATCCCTTACTAAAGCAGTATCTTAGAGGAGCCAGAAATTTAAGGCCTCCTAGAAGATCACCATTACCTGCATGGGACCTCAATTATGTGTTGGAAAAGCTCACCCTACCTCCATTTGAACCAGCTGCTACCGCTGATATAAAGTTATTATCATGGAAAACAGCTCTGCTACTAGCAATTACTTCAGCAAGAAGAGTTTCAGAGATACAGGCCCTCATGGCTGTAGAGCCTTTTATCATATTTTACCCAAACAGGGCGTCTTTGAGAACAAATCCTACGTTTATGGCTAAGGTGGTTTCCAATGTGGCTCTTAACCAAACAATTCATCTGCCAACTTTTTATCCAAACCCATAGAACAAAGGGGAGAGAATTCTGCATTCCTTGGACGTACATATATAGCTAAGATTCTACTTGAACAGGACTAAAGCTCTAAGAAAAACTGAGCAATTACTAGTGTCATATGCTGCTGGATTAGTAGAAAAGGCTATTTCAAAGCAGACAATTTCAAAGTGGATAAGCCACTGCATCCGTTTCTGGTACTTACACCATGGTAAACCTGTGCCCAAGGGCATTAGGTCTCATTCCACCAGAGCTGCAGCTCCTTCAGCAGCCTTTCTCAGAGTACCACCAACCAAAGACATTCTAGAGGCTGCTACTTGGGAGTTCTGTTCACACCTTCACAAAGCGTTATCATTTGCCTCTCTACTCTAAGTGCAGGCAGGCTTTGCCACTGCACTGCTGCAGGGCCTTATAGCCGCACCTAATACTGTTTAGCTCCAACCATAGCTTTGGGATTCTACCCAAATGTAATGACTGCAACAGTGAAACATGAAGAACATAGTACAGTTGTGTACACTTACCATAAATGTAGATGTTCAAGTGCATTCACTGTTGCAGTCCAGGTTACCCTCCCCCTGTCATTCTGTAACGTATCTTTCCTTCTCTGTCTTCTACAACCTATGTGGTGTACTTGTAGTTGAAGGTAAAGTTTATATTGATGCATGTGTGTGTGTGTGTGTGTGTGTGTGTGTGTGTGTGTGTGTGTGTGTGTGTGTGTGTGTGTGTGTATATATATATATATATATATTTTTTTTTTTTTTTTGCTGACTTTTTGGGGGCACCTGACATCGGGGGCAAGAAAAACTAAAGAAAATTGCATCGGCTGCATGTTTTATACCCCTGACAACCTGACGTCATGGAAGAGAAGACAGCAACCAACGCAGGACCCAAGACTTTGGAATTCAGGCCGACTGAGGGCAACCTGCCAGCAGACTACCCAAATGTAATGACTGCAACAGTGAATACACTCTAACATCTACATTTATGATAAGTGTACAGAACTGTACTTTCCCTTTGCAGTAAGGGCAAGAATTGGTTGAGAGGGGGTCATTTAGGCAGCCATCCGGGGTAGTTTGCCCCTCCCCCTTATTTTGGCCTACAAAACCATGTGCATGCCCAGTTACCCTAAAGGAGTTGGGATTTGCGATGGGTTGGCAGTACTGAGCAATCCCTCATGTTTGCATAGAATGTATGTCAGCATGTAACCCCGCACACCAGCCTGAAAGTGCTCTAGGTAATTACCCTGGCTTCCCTCACTTTTGCATTGAATGCATGTCAGCAAGTAACCCCACACACCAACATCAAAGTGCTGTAGGTAATTTCCCTGGCTTCCATTGGTGAAGTCATACTATGTCTTTGTGCTCATTGAGTGATTGCTATCCCACTCTCCTCCCAAGGGGAGACAAAGCAGGCCGTGCCCTGTCGTGACTCCCCTTTTTGTCCATTACCAGGGCCACTAGCTACTAATCAAACCCTGGTCACTTGGGTCACATTCAGAGGTCCATCTCTCTGCACCACAGAGTCGAGCCTTGGAGTTGGAGCTGGCGATACCTTTCTGCTGTAGTTCTGATTTGTAGAAGATGGGTTTAATGTTAATAGTACTGCCTTTAGAGTATCTGTTCCTACAGCAAGCTTCTCCAAATAATTCAAACATTTGTGTGTTTTACAGGCCGGCAATGTTTGTGCTTAACTTAAGGTTATTAATGAAAATCGTTTTCTTATGAGTTTTAGCATTATTAAATGCCTTAACTGCAATTATCTTAGTGAACATCAGCTAGAAATATTTTGTAATACTGTTTAATATAGTCTTCGCTAAATCTGGCTTTGTGGCATAAATGGATAAAGCCCTGACTACAGCCCAGGTGACCAGAGTTTTATTAGCAGATTGGGTACTGGAACAGCTGGTGGAGGATGAGACTAAGCAGCTTTTAACAGCTCACACATTGCAGGTGGGTTGAGAGTGGATCAGGGTCCTTTTCCAGGTACATCTCTGTAGTTGAACCACTTGTGAAGACCAGGGTTTTGCAGGCATGGTGCCTGTAAGGTGGCAGGGCTTTGATTGAGTCCCATTGAGATGACCACAGCAAGTCTATGTCATGCCTTCCCCTTGAGCACTAAAGGCATGTACAGGATAGAAGTGTAGAGGGCATAAGAAAAAAGCTCAGGTGGATGCCTGAATGACTGCCCTGCAGTCTGTTCTCACCCTGCTGGAATGAGTAAGCTGGAGAAAGTGCAGATTGAACTGGCCATATAGATTGCTGGGAGGGGATGGTTGGGAGCACAGAGAACAAAAAAAAAATTCATAAAAATTTAAAGTAATGAAATCCTTCCATTACATTTTTTTGATCATAAATTGTGCAAGATAGGAATCGGATGATGTTTAATGCTCTGAACTTTTATTCCAATATGCAGTGCTAGAAAGTGTATATTTTTTATTATTGCCTTCATTCGTTAATCAGGTAAGTAAGCTGATCTACAGGTCTTTTTACTATGACTCGTGCAGGAAGGCATATGTAATGAAATGGAATGTGCAGTATGTAGTAAACATATGGTATATTATATGTTCATGCAGGACACTGTACAAATGCTAGTAAACATGATTTCAGTGAAGTAATTATACTGTTAACACTCTCACATGCAGTATAATTTGAGTGTAAACCAACACAATGGAAAACAAGTGTGTTTGAAAAGAAAAAAAACAATTAAGATACATTCTGAATTACAGAGTAGCTACTGACCATATAATGCACAAACAAATCATATAGTGATTAACTTTAAATGAGAGAAGCTAAGAACTAACCTTAGAAATGTTAGATTGGATAAGGAGGAAAAACAACACATTACGGTAGTAAAGTTTCTTGGTCAGATTACAACCTGTTTAAAATTGTATGCAGTGAAAGATTGGGATTATGAATTGTTTTTAAACGAGCATATAGTGCATAAATTGTAGTTGTGACTGAAGAATTTGGCATTTATAGAAGTCCACAAGCATAGCAAAACATAGCATGTACAGACACTGTAGGCTAATACCAGAATGTCTTATTTTCAGGTGAATGCAGTTGTAGAATGCCAAGCCATTGTTGTAGAGATCCACTTTGTTTTTTTTTTTGTTATTCCACTGCTGTGGCTTTTTATCTTTTATGTAGCCCTGGCTCCTGTTCCAGCATTGTGTCCTTGAAGAGATGCTTCATGCCACTTTTCTGTTCAGCTCCAATCATTTGGTATGGATGACAACAACAAACTAGCACAGAGGTTTTTCTACATGCAATAGACCTTCCACTCAGCAGAAGGATGGCATTGCATTATTGCCTGATATTATGCTTTCTAGCAGGATGCCTTGCTGCCTAGCTTTATTTCAGAAATGGGCTGCTGTTAAGGGAAGAGATGAGATGTCTTGTGGTCTTCTAGGGCTACTTGAAAAACTTTTGCTCATGATTGTAGGCATTCAGGATGCCAATACTTAGTGCTTATGTGGCTGTTTTTGTGTGTGTGTGTGTGTTTTACTGTTACCAAGGCCTTTCAGAAGGTTGTATTTTTTATTATTGTACTTATTTTTTTACATTTGTTTACTGGGGATGTCCGACAGGACAAAAAGGCTCTCTTCAGGGGAGACCCAGGGAGAAAAGCTCCACAAAGTGTTTAAAGTCAACAGTGGTAAACTAATACATATTTTAAGTAGTGGTGCAATTGCAAAACTTAGGTTACAGAAATGTACTAGTATGCAGTTTAGAATAGGTTGGGAGTTAAATACATTAGCTTAAGACAGCAGAGATCTATTACAAAAGTTTAGCAGGTTACATAAGGCATGTCTACACAATTCACGTGGGGTAAGATTACATAAATTCTTTCACGAAGTGTTAGGCAGGACAGAAGGATGGAGATGGTTAATGTAGCGAAGAGAAGAAGTAGAAAATGTGTAGTCTAGTAGATAGTAGAAGAGGATGATGGGAGGGTGCACTGGTCTTGAGAAGAGGAGAGTTGAAGTAGTAAAAGGGAGGAGAAAAATGTTGAAGGTACAGGTTAAGTAGGGTTGGAAACATAAAGAAGTTTTGTGCCTTGAAGGGTTTTTATGAGTTTAGTTTAACCAGTGGTATAGCAAGTTCAGGAACAAATGTCCATCAGATTATTGCTTTAGATGTTGTTTGATGTGTTTGATGTGTGAGTATACTAACTTAGTCCCAGTAAGGTGTGGGATGGAGTTCCACTTTTTTGACATATGACTGGAGAAGTGAGAATCACCAGCTAGGTTGTTGGATCTAGTCACTTTTAGTAGTCTGTTTTCACTTGAGCATAGGGCTCCATTTGGTGTGTGGGTCAGACCTGGACATTTTCAGGATTATGTATGAGGGTATGTGCAACTGTTATTAGTTGAGAAGAAGCTAGGGAGTTTTGTCCAGAGGAGTTGCTTCAGGGCAAAGCAGTGATGAGTTTTGCGGGGTTAGTTAGAGACAAATTTTGTTATGGCACTGTTGGCTTTAATGGGATTGTGTAGTTTGGAGATTAGTAAATATGGGAGTACAATGTAGGAATGTTGGGATGAGAGTTGCAGTGGCTGTTTTGTTTTCTAGCATCATCAGTTGAGAGTGTCAAGCTTTTGAATGCTTTTAAACAGCTTCCTTTATATGGAGAATAATTTTCAAGTTCTCATCTTTAGTCACTCCTAGTAGTTTAGTGTAAGTGACTATTTCTGTTGAAGCTCTGTTGCATTAGATTAGTGAGAAGAGGCATTTTTTTTCTCATCGTATGGTTTGAGTGTAAACAAGAATAGCTTAGTTTTTTGGGGGTTCAGTAGAAGTTGGGTGATCCAGGGTTCAACAGAGAGGAGAGGATCTTGAGTTAGTTTTCGAAGTTTATTGATGGTCTTGCTGAACAAATCAAAGTTGTCATCTGAGTATTATAGTGACATGTCTTATTAGCTTTGTATAGTTTAATATTGTTAAATAGGAGTGGGTTTAAGATAGATCATTGCATAATATCCATTGTTACAGGAAGAGATTTCAGAGTGCCATCTGACTGCTTGATGCCTATTAGATTGGTAGCTATCAAACCAGGAGATGGCAGATTGATCAAGCCCTAAGGATGCAAGTCTAGTAAGGAGTTTAGGGTGGGACACTGTCAAAGCCTTTAGAAAGGTCAAGGAAGACTGCAAGTACCATGTCACCAGCATTTCTGTGTTTATGGCAGTAGTGAAATTGAGGAGGGCAGTGATCGTGCTTTGATATGGTTACATTTTTTTTGAGTAGGGGAGAGTAGTTTCTGTTCTAATATGGAGCTGTATAGATGACTAAGAATGTATTTTCTTAGGAGTTTTGAAAGAGGGGAAAAGGATAGTGCTTATAATGAACTCATTTGATTTGCCCCTTTATGAAGTGGAAGGATGTTGGATTTCTTTCAGAATAACAAAAATCGCTTTGGTTGATTAAAATGGACATTGTATAGGCTAGGGCATCAGCTGCAGCTCTGATATAATGCCCTGGTATGCTGTCTGGATTCAAGTGTTTGTTTTAATTTCAGATTTTTTTTTTTTTTTTTTTTTTTTGGTGGTGGTGGTTAGTAATTGCTGTAAAGATATTTTGCTTAGATTGTTAAAACTATTGTGGGTGGTTGGGTGGAGGGGATGCAAGAGGTGATCTGACGATGTCAGTTTTCATTCATTCCCCAGCAGTTTGGTTCAGATCCAGCCCGGCCATTACTGTAACTTGTGGTAACCATAAAGCTCACGAGCGTCTCCCTTATCCATAATGCACCAACCCTTAACATACCTCAGATCTTTGTCTCTTTTGCAAAATAGACAAGTCATCTGATCTCTTGCGTTTATTTTCAGACAAGTGAATTTTTCTTGTCTCATAGTTCTAATTTTCCATCTTTATATTATTCTTACAATTAATGCATCACTTATACATACCATTGTTGACATTCTAGTGTCTATTTACCTTTTACACTGTTTAGTGTATTCTTGTGTTCCTTTCTTCCTTTTTATTTGCTTGTCTTTCAGTTTAAAAAAAAAACAAACTTTTCTGTCTATATTAAAGATGCTAGAAAAGGGTCTTTGAGGTTTAAAAAATGTGATCATAAGCTTCCCCACCGACGCACATAATTTGTGTGCATTGCTTGGGCCCAGACCACTTGAACATAGACTGCGCTATATCTAAGAACTTTAATGCACGAGCTATTGTGGAGCACAAAAACAAACTGATTTTTAAAAGGTTTCTTACCTTCTGCTTTTTCGGAAGAGATTACTAGGGCTCAGTCTGCCAAAACTATATCTAAGGAGACTTCTAAAAAGTCCCCGAGACCATCTGGATTTTCTACACTGTCTTGAAGCTGGTTTGGAATCTACAAAAACCTCATCAGATACGAGTACGTCGGATCCAAGGCTTCTTCCCAAGGACTCATTATTCACCAAGCAATGACCTGTTGCTATCTAGGACCCCATCCCCATTTATGGAAAGACGGCATCCAAAATCTCCTCTTTAGCCTCTTCACGTTCTTTCAGGAGTCTTACCGAAGCTGATGTGGATAGGATGATTTCTGTCTGTGCAGACAGAGATGTTTGTTCTCCCGGCTCCTACCGCTTCGGGTCAGGAAGCCTTTGTTTGCTCTACCACTAAACTGTGGGCTCCTTCTCCAATCTGTCCATCTGTCTGTTTTGGAACCCCTGGATCTGACTTTGCCATGACCATCTGGGTCAGGATCAGAGGATATTTTTATCCTCTGAGGATTTCTGAGAGTGCTCCAGCTCTGATGAGTTTGGAGTTGGATGATTCCTGGAGCCATAGTATCCCTGCTGGATCCAAGGTGTTGGGAGTCAACTCAGAAGTTGTCAGAGCCGTGTCTGTCCCTCGGAGCCTAGGCATTAGTCAGTTCGGCTCCAACCTTTGCCTTATATGGAATGTCTTTGGGGCAGAAGTGTGGCTTCATGGCTCCATCGGCTTCCTTCTCCCTGGGACGTTCTACTTTGAGATGGTAGAGAGTTTTCTCTACTTTGGCAGGATGGACCCTCTCTCCCCCCTCGGATCTCTGAAGTGTCTCTGTGCCTTGAACCTCAACATTCAGCTCCACAGAGACAACCAGCCCAAACTCTGCAGGCTATCTAGCAGGGCATCAACATCTCTTCTGGTACTTCTCCAGAGTATCCCACTGAAGAAATACTTTAGAAGAGTGTGTGTAAAAGGAGGCCCTTGGATTCCCCACAGGAATCTGTCACTAAAGATACCAATTTCGAGAAAGGGGAAGGATCCCCAAGAACACCACCCGAAGACATCTCAGTTAGTGGCATCTGAGAGATCCATAAACAAATGGGTGGTTGGTACTCTGACAATCCTCTTCTGAAGGAATCCGGATTCCTGGAGGCATTTGGATGTGGCCTGTCTACCTTCTGGGTAACTCTTCCTGCTGATGAGCTCATTGATTTGATCTCTAAGTGGGTGTGGAAGGAGCCTAACTCAGTTGAACCTGTCCCCAAGAACTGGGTTGGATTCTGACACCACATGCAGAAAGAGAGAGTTGAAGTAAGGGAATACCTGTGGATGCTATGGTCATGGCAGTGGCCATTAAGAAGGAACTTGCTGAATGGAGTTCCACTGTCCATCCCCCTAACAGGGAGTCTAGGACTTTGTACAGGTTTGGGAAGTGGGAGCATTCTTCAACAGCCTTTGCCCGTAGGTTACTGAACTACTTGGCACACTTTACAAGACTTCAAAGGGATTTGATTAAGGAAACCAGTACTGTAAAACTCTTTCTGGGACTACTACTGCTGAGATTCTGGCTTCTGTGGCCTCACAGTTAGCAACTGTTCAGTCCATAGGATCATAGGAACATAGGAAGTTACTAGACTAATTGTCCTAGGGCCCTTACAAGCCTAGGTAAGTTCTGTCCTTGTTTCCATGATCAGTAGCTATTGTTCCTGTCCAAGAGAGACACCGGTGGAACTCCTGGGATGAATTTACAGTTACCCATCCAGTTCTCCAGATTGTGCTTGAAGCTGGCCAAAGAGGTACCCTGCTTTACATGAATTGGGAGTCTGTTCCACAGGTGTGGTAACCTCTGGGAGACAAATCTGTCCCTCCAGCAGGTTCTTTTAATGTCAGCCTATGAGCCATTGAACTTACAGATATGCAGCATTACCAATAAAGGAGATTTAGAGATTGCCGTATACGCAAGGTAGAGATCGCCTCTGAGTAGTCTGTATGAAACTGAGTAAAGTGACAGTGATTTCAGGTGATCCACATAGGCCAGATGCTTGAAGACCTTGAATTCTCCTTGTGAGGAACCTTTGTGGTACCTCCAATTGCTGTAAGTGCTTCAAAAGGTACATTGCAAAAGGGGTATTGTACTCAAGTATTGGCCGAGTACAGAGAGGTTATAAATTCCTTTTTTTCTGGAGGCAGTGTCCTTACTTATGAGACGAGCAATATAGAATGACCACCTTATCACTGTGGAGATGTGATCAAAGGCAAGGTTGCTGTCAAACTGTGTGCCCAGGTTTCTCACCACTGAGTGCATGCTTAGGGTGTTTCTGTTGATGTAGTAGTTAGCCTGAACATTGCTCTTACCAAAAGGGATGATACATTTTTTTGCATTGAGTTTAAGGCCATGTCTTTGGCACCAATCATTTGTTTGCATAAGACCCTCTTGCAGGATGTTGACATCGTTTGGGATGCTATGACTGCTCCCAGTTTGCAGTCATCAGCAAACCTGGTCAGCCACAGACCTTTATATGTTTATATGTTAGGTCGTCCGATTTCACCTTCATTTTTACATATGGTTTCAGAGCCAATCCTCGGCTCCGACTCTGCCGATTTACAAGCTGGAAGACTTCTGGTTGGCTCATGGCTAAGCAGGTATCCCATGGTGCACCAGTACAATCCCCAGATCTCGTTTGCCGCATCAACGAGTTCGGTTGTGCTTCTCTTGGCTCTGGCTAAGTTTTTTCAAACTTCTTTATATTCAATGCTTTATTGTATATTTAGTGTTGCTAATAGATTAGGCAGTTGTATTGCTTGCCGTTTGTATGTGCAACTTAGTTTACTAGTTGTTATTGGTATCCTTTGTGCCAGTTAGTTTAGGCGCCGTCGCACATTTTTTGATATTAGGCAGAGTTTTTGGCGGTTTTCCGCTTTTTAGTCAACAGGGGCTCCTATTGTCTTGTCTGTTGTTCTGACTTTTTTTTGGTCACCTTTGGCAGTTAGTTCTGCTGTTTTGACATTGTTGGTTTTGGCGGGGATCCGCTTGTAAATTTACTAGGATTGCAAGAATACTACCTGTTTTTCTGTAGGAATATAGACATTTATTGTGTCATTTACGGTTTCTCTTGTGTGCATGGGCTTTCCTTTCTGGTCTGTTTGTTAGAAGACCTAGTTTCACTACACCGGGCTAGGCCTGTTTAAGTTAGAGGACCTAGTCCTCGTGTAACTCCTTCTTAGGGCTAGGCCCGTTTTAGTTAGAGGACCAAGTCCTCCTCCTTTTCAACTCTCTGGGTTGTGTGTGTATGTAATATGTCCAAGGAAAGTAAGGAGCATAAACCCTCTGGGTTCAATAAGTGCATGAAATGCTCCCAAAAGATGTCCTTAATGGATGGCCACAGTAGCTGTGTCTACTGCCTAGGGGCCATCCACTTACAGGAGTCGTGATTGTTCTGCCATGCTTTCTCTCCTAGAGTGTTACAGGAGAGAAAGAACAAAGTCATACTCAAGGGTCTCTTGAAACCATGCTTTGAGGAAGCACTATCCAGTTCTTCGGTTTCCTTTAAGTCTGGGAAATCAAAATCCTCAAAAAGGTCTTCTCCGGTATCGGCTGGTGTTTTGGAGCCACCACCTAAACAGTTGAAACAATCCAAATCTGCCTCCTCGACGACTCAGCCTTCGGAGCCGAAGGAGAGCATCATGGTGGTGTCAGTTGGTTACAGGTGTTTCGGAACAATCACTGAACGTATTGATACAGCAGTTGACGCTGCTACTCGGAGCCAATCTCTAAGCTCCCTACTGGTTTCCATAACAATTAAGTCTCCAATGCCCCCCAGGTCAAGATCCCCAGCTATGTCTTCCAGGAGCCTTTCAGAAGATGATGTGGAGAGGGTAGTGCTGAGACTCTTGAAGTAGTCTGCCTTACCAAAATTATTGTTGGCTCTGACCCAGTCGGCTCCGGAGCCACTTGGCCTAGCTTTGCCCTTGTCTACTATTCCTCCTCCGAGCCATACTGGCATTTTGGAGCCGGAGTACTTTGTGCCAACGGCGGAAATGCCGGCTCCAACTCGCCTTGTTGCTGCCTTGGAGCTGGGTTCGACTCTGACATGCTCGGTGCCGTCTGTCATGTCCAGGGGCCGAAGCTCTCCTGTCGGAACCAACAGGAAGGGTTGGAATCTATCTTCTTCGGTTCCGAGCCCTCTTCTCGGTGCTTCGGTCGGGGTGAGCTCAAGTCCTGCATCTATCTCGGAGCCGACAGCTCTGGCTCCAGTGCCGACCCACATCTCTTTGGAGCGGGGGAGGTCTTAGGAGCTGGAGAGGTCGGTGTTTGAGATGATGAGGTGTGTGCTGTCTCATTCTCCAGCCCCTACCAGTGGCACCAGCACTCTTCCCCTGAGAGCACCCACTTCATTCTCAGCCCCTACTCTCTATGGAGACAGCAGAGACCCACAACCTCAGTAGCCATCGGCTGGTGGCCCCCACTCTTCCGAGTCTTCCCCGGAATATCCTTCCAAGGGGCCTCCCCGGAAGAGGTTATTTGAGAAACATATTGACTCCCAGGATGAGTCTTTGACATCGGACACTGACCTTGAGGAGTCGGAAGGGTCCCCCAAGTTGTCCTCTGATGATGTCTCCTTTGTGGACATTTTAGAGATTCTTAGGCAGAGGTGCGACTAGCCCACTGTTAACCCTTCTGATGAGGAGTCTGTCTACCTGAAGGCTTTCGGGTCTTAATCTTCTGCCTCTGGAGTGTCCCCACCTTTTGACGAACTGATTTATCTAGTTAGTCGAAATTTGTGGGATACTCCTGACACCGTGGAGCCAGTCCCCAGGAGACCAAATAAGTTCGTGTCTGCCCCTCCTGGTAAAGAGTTCTTGCCCAAGGGCATTCCCGTAGATGCCATGGTGGTGGCAGCGGCCACAAAGAAAGAGTTAGCAGAGACCTCGTCATCTGTTCATCTGCCAACAAGGAGTCTTGACAGATGGACAGACTTGGGAAGCGTATTTTTAGTTCAGCGGCCTTTACCCTTTGATTGCTGAAGTATCTCACGCACTTCACAAGGTTGCAGAGGGATCTCCTCAAGGAGTTAGGAGATTCCATACAAGGTGCATGTTCTGAGGGAGTTCCTGACAAGATTTCTACTCAGTTGTCCACCTTAAATTATGTGGTTAACTCCTCCATGCGACTTATCTCTCATGCTGCGGATGGAGCGAGTAGAGCAGCGGGTTCCAGAGTTGCCTTGAGGTGCCACTCCTGGATGCGCTTATGTAATTTTGCGGAACCGTTCAAGTCTGCTTTCACCAATGCCCCGTTTGATGGTTCCTCATTGTTTGGTTCCAAGGTGAAAGGATACTCACTCGGTGTGAGCAAGAAGGAAAGATGCTTTCTGCCATGGGAGTGCGTTTTACTGTCCCTTCCAGGCCATACCCCAAGGGTCAAAGGGGCGGTAAAATATGGTTCAAGAAATCCCAGAGGGTCTTTCTTGACACACACGGTGAATCCTCCTTCAGAGGCAGAGGAGGAGGAAACGGCATACGTCGCCCTAGAGGCCGGGGCGGTCCGCAATACCAACAAGGCCATGACTCCTGTCGAGGACAGCCTTATCAGCGCTCCTGATGTAGAGCCCAACTGCGCTTCTCTAGGGCCGGTCAGGGGTTGCATTTCTTTGTACCAAGAAGCCTGGCTAAATAATATCACCCAAGACAAATGGGTACAAAGAGTTGTTACCAGAGGCTATATCATACCCTTTTCCCTATCACTATTTGTTCCCAAAAGGATCCCAGATGTACCACCCAATCACAGGGATCAGGCAACTGTGGAGATCAACAAGTTGCTCGTAAAAAGGGTCATCCAGCCCACCCCACCAGACCAGATAGGATCCAGGACTTACTCCAGGTTCCTTTTAGTTCCAAAACGAACCGGAGATTGGAGGCCAATATTGGACCTCAGCAGATTGAACGAATTGGTGAAGGACAAGTTTGTGATGGTAACACTGCAGTCTATACTCCCGTTGTTAGGGAAAGACTTTTGGATGTGCTCTCTGGATCTTCAGGACGCCTACTACCACATAAAAATGGACAAGGCGTCTAGAAGCCATCTACGCTTTTGGCTGGGAGCCAGTCACTATCAGTTTCGCGCTCTGCTCCTTGGTCTCACCACAGCCCCCAGGGTGTTCACCAAATGCATGGCAGTAGTGAGAGCTCACCTGAGACTTCGGGGATTCCAGGTGTTTCCATATTTGGACAACTGGCTCCTGACAGCCCCCACCAGGCATCTACTCCTCCAAAATAGAGACGCCACAATTCAACTTTGTGCTCAGTTAGGGATCTCCATAAAATGGAAAAAAAATCTGCATTATTGCGCCCTCAATCTGTGATTTTTATAGGCGCAGAGATACACAGTGAACATGACAGCTTGTCTCCCCGTTGAAAAGGCACCGAACTTAATCTCCCAAGTTCAGCGTTTTCTCCCATTGCGAAAAGTCAAAGCAAAGTGGGTTCTTCAGCTACTCGCGACTATGGTGTCCACAATTATATTGGTACCATTAGCCAGTTTGCACATGAGAATTTTCCAGTGGCTTCTGTTTTCCCAGTGGTCCTTCCAGTCTCTCCCACTGAGTCATCCTATCCTGCTGACGGAATCATGCAAGAAGGACCTTCTTTGGTGGATAGCTCCCAATCAACTGATCATGAGTGCCCCCTTTGTGCTGGCCCCACCCATTGCCACTGTGACCACGGATGCCTCCCAGATTGGGTGGGCGGGGGGCCATTATCTCAGCAGGACTGTTCAAGGCACATGGCAAGAACACGAGGCTCATCTGCCTATCTATATTCTGGAGATTAGGGCGGTGCTTCTGGCATTGCAAGCACTTCAAGACCTTTTTCCTCTAGGGACAATTGCGATACAATCAGACAACATGTAGGTGGTTTGGTATATCAGCAAACAGGGCAGTACCAGATCTTACCCACTCTGTCGAGAGGCCATGCAACTTTGGGAATGGGTGATTTCTTCCCAGCGCTTTCTGGTTGCAATGCACATTCCAGGGACAACCAACGTGATAGCCGACAAGCTCAGCCGGGCAATCCTAATGCGCACGAGTGGTCTCTGAAACAGGAAACAGTGGATCAGATTTTCTGGAAATGGGGACAGCCTTGCTGTGACGTTTTTGCCAGCCCAGTCAATACCAAATGCAGCAGCTATTTTTCCCTCATTTCCCCTCTGAGGGAGACTCCCAGAGATGCTCTGGCTCATGATTGGCCCATGGGACTTCTGTATGCCTTTCCTCCAATCCCTCTCATTTCCAAAGTGATTCAGAAAGCCATTCCTCCAATCCCTCTCATTTCCAAAGTGATTCAGAAAGCCAGTTGGCTGGGAAACAAGTTGATCCTCATTGCTCCTTACTAGACTCGTCAGGTCTGGTTCCCCTTCCTCGAGCCTGTCCTCCTGGACGATCCTTGGATTCTGGACCCAGCTCCAGATCTATTGACTCACATGTCGGGTTCGCTACACCCCTCAGTCCACACCCTCAAATTGACAGTGTGGCTGCTCCAGTTCCATCCCTAGTCAGGCTTCATGATGTGTCATCCTCAGTGTCACATATTCTTATGTCCTTCCATAAACCTTCAACTAGGAGGCTGTATGGCAGTAAATGGAAAAGATTTACTATTTGGGCACAGAGAATGAATGTAGATCCATACACTGCTTCTATCCCTGTGATTCTGGGTTTTCTTTCTGAGCTTTTTCAGCAAGGATCTGCTGCTGCCACTATCAGAGTCCAATTGGCGGCGATTTCTCATTTTCACTTAGGTTTTCCAGATACCAGTTTAATGTCTCATAAGCTATGCAAGACCTTTCTGAAAGGGGCCGCTCTATTGAGACCACCTCTGCAAGAAACAGTGGCTTCTTGGGATTTAAATTTTGTGTTGTCCAAATTGACTTCTACCCCCTTTGAACCTTCCCACTCATCTTCTGTAAAATTTTTGTCTTGGAAGACTTTGTTTTTGTAGCTATCCCATCAGCTAGACGGGTATCGGAGCTACAGGCCTTGTCTATTAAGCCACCGTATTTGATTTTTCACAAAGACAGGGTGTCATTACGTACTAATCCCTCCTTTGTCCCCAAAGTTTGTTCTAATGCTATCTTAAACCAATCAATAGAACTCCCAGTTTTCTTCCCTAACCACTGTAATGCAGCTGAGTACCGTTTCATCAGCTAGACATTCATAGACAACTACGTTTTTATCTACAGCGGACTAAGGCTTTCAGGAAATCAGATCAAGTATTCATTTCCTTATCTGACTCTAGATTGGGCTTACCAGTTTCTAAAGTGATGCTATCTAATTGGATTTTCAGTTGTATAGCCTTTATCTATAGCTCAGAGGGCAAACCTTTACCCTACAGGATCAAGGCTCATTCTACCAGGTCGCTGTCTACCTCTGCAGCCTTTCAAACCAGGGTACCATTTCATAATATTTGTGCAGCAGCTACATGGGCTACCCCTCACACTTTTATTACACATTACAAATTGGATTTGGAATCCAGTGGTAGAGCATCCTTTGGCTCCACGGTGCTAGAGTATTTTCCAATGAGCCACCCAAGAATAAGGCGCAAAGGACGCTGCCCCATATGTAAAAATGATGGTGAGATCGGACTGCTTAACATTAAGAAGTTATGTACTCACCATAACGTTCCATGTTGATAGTCCATCTCACCCTTCATTTTTACCAACCCGCCCTCCTGCCCCCATCCTGGAAGATCTGGAAGTAATAATTTGGTTGCCCTTGGTTGGAAACCCTTTAGTATTGGTTGTTTTTATGGTTGTTGTTCTAGTGAGCAGCAGACAAGATCTGGGGATTGTACTGGTGCACCATGGGATACCTGCTTAGCCACGAGCCAACCAGATGTCTTCCGACTTGTAAATCGGCCGAGTCGGAGCAGAGGATTGGCTCCGAACTCATATGTAAAAATGAAGGGTGAGATAGACTACCAACAAGGAACGTTATGGTGAGTACATAACTTCTTATTTTTTGTTTATACTTTGGTGAAATAGATTCTGAACAGTAGAGGTCCCAGGACTGAACCCTGTGGAACATCACTTGTTACGGGTCTGCCTTTGCAGGTGGACTCCCCTATTTTGACTGTATGGGTTCTATTAGTGAGCCAGTTAGCAACCCAACTAAAGATATAAGGGTTGATGTCTAGCTGGGTGAGTTTGTCAATAATGCCTGAGTGGGAAATAATGTCAAAAGCCTTGGTCAAGTCCAGGTAGGCTGTATGTACAGTTTTCCCCTCATCCAGGGCTGTGGTGACTGTCTTGAAAGAAGTCCACCATGTTTAACAGGCATGATCTCCCTTTGACAAATTCAAATTGAGTAGGGTCATGTGTTTGGAAATTACCTGCATCTTTGTTGGTATGGTCCATGGTGATTTGCACCATGGCTTTGCAGGTAAACCTAGTCAGGCTAATAGGTCTGTAGTTCCCAGGGTCAATGGCAGCACCACCTTTGTGCAAGGTGATAATGGTGGCCATTTTCCATTCAGCGGGGAAGAAGCCGGTGCTTAGACTATGATTAAAAATAGTACCCAGTGGTGTTGCTAGTTCTTGTTGGTGCCCATGTAGGATGCAGCCTGGGATGTTATCGGGTCCCATAGATGTTGTGTTTTTGGCTTTAAAGAGGACGTATACAACCTGCTCTCTAGAGATACAAGGTGGGAGATAAGTTGAAGGAATGTTATGGGGTATATGTGGTTTGGACAGGGGAGTGGTAGGAGTGTCATGGGGTATATGTGGTGGGGACAGGGGAGTGAAGTTTTCACTGAACCTGTTGGCTGACAGGTTTGCTATGCCCACAGGCTCAGTGTATGTGGTATCCTTATCTACCAGTTTGGTGCAAATCTAGGTCTTACCTTTTAGGCTGTGGATGTAATTAAAGAACGCCTTATGGTCGTCTTTAGTTGAGGACTCTAATTTGGATTCATAGTTTGCGTTGGAAAACGTTACAGTAATTCTTATTTGCTTGTTTAAGGTGTGATAGTTACTTCACATGAGACTCATTTGTGGTCAGATCTGACATGGGAAGACCTCACAGTGGGGGTGCTACAGCAGTCCCCCATATTGGTAAGCACCAGATCCAGGATGTTAGCGCTGCTAGTTGCGATGTCCGCCAGCTGGTCCAGGGAGTTGAAGTTTATGAACTCAAGGAACCTTTAGGCAAGTGAGTTTGAGCATGAGTAATTTTCCCAGTCAGTGGATGGGTAATTAAATTCGCCCAGAACCATGGTGTTTGGATATATCTTGATGGATTCCATTAGATCCAAGTAGGCAGAGTGGGTGTACTGATTTATGGAGGGAGGTCCTGTAGCTAGTAATGACTTGAATAGGTGTCTTGTCAACATTTAGTTGCACCTGAAGTGTCTCCAGGGAATCATACTGTTTAACCAATCTGGAGGTGTATTTACCTTTAATGAATATTGATACAACTCCTTGTTTAGTTTTTATGCCTTCCATTCATGGTCTGAAAGTGTGGTAGGAGGTATAACCTAGTATGGCTGGGGTGCTGTCCACAGCCTTGAACTAGGTCTCTGTGACTACACAGATGCAGCATCTTCCAGGGTGAAGACTGCTTCCAGTGAGGGCAGTTTCATGCTAAGACTCCTAGCATTTAGCAGAATAATCTTGAGGGTGTCCTGAGACTTATCTCTCATGCAGCTGAGGATACTTCAAGGGCAGCAGATTCAGGCATTTCCTTTAGGAGGCATGCCTGGATGCACTTGTGACTTTGCAGAGCCATTTAAGTCCTTTTTCTTCAGTGTTCCTTCTGACGGAACCTCTTTATTTAGCCCGAAAATGAGGGGCACACATTGTATGTGCAAGCAGGACAGAAAGACCCTCTATCCAGTAGGAGTACTTTTTTTGACCCCTCAAAGAACCTTTTCTAAAAGCCAGTGAGAGGGACAAAAAAGTGCTTCAAAAAAATCCAAGATCCATGTGAAAATAGTTCCACCAGAGGCAGAAGGGGGAGCTCAAATGGAAGACATGGGCCGCAAAACCAAGGGTCCAAAGATTCTTTCTCTGCCAGACCCTACCAGTGCTCCTGAAAGGAGGCCTGATTGTCTCCATCTGGAGGTAAACAGCGGTTGTTTGTCTCTGTACCAGAAAGCCTGACTAGACATCACAAAATATTTGTGACTGCAGAAGATTATTTTAAGAGGTTATATAATTCCCTTTTCCTTCCACCTCCATCCTCATGTAAGTTTCCCAATGTTCCACCCAGTCAGAGGAAAACAGCACTAGACGTAAAAAAGCTGCTAGGAAAGAGTCATCCGAGGTCCCACCAGACCAGATAGAATCCAGAACTTAATCAATATTCTTTAGTGCCAAAGAAAATAGGGGGCTGGAGACCAATTTTGGATCTCAGCAACCTGAACAAATCAGTTTGACACATGCCATTTCGGATGGTCACGGTTCAGTCCATTTTGCCCTTTTTTAGCAGGGATGACTGGATGTGCTCACGAGACCTTCAGGATGCATACTGTCACATAAAAATGAGCATACAGTCCAGAAAGTATTTCTGCTTCTGGCTAGGAGCCAGTCATTACCAGTTCAGAGGCCCTGCCTTTTGATCTCACCCCAGCCCCCAGGGTGTCCACCAAATTGCATGGTAGTGGTAGCAGCTCACTTGAGACTGCAGGGATTCTAGGTTTTTCCATGTCTAGATGACTGGCTCATTACTGCCCCGACCAGGTATCTACTAAGAGCGAGAGATTAAATACTCCAAACTTGCTCCCTTCTACGAATTACCATAAATTACAACAAATCTCAGAACTTTCTCAGATACTGAAGTTTATTGGAACAGTTTTCAACAAGGTATCCATAACAGTTTCTGTTGCTCTTGCAAGAATACAGACTCAGATTCCAGGTCAAAGTAATTCACAGTACAACAATTTCAGCACAATTGATTTTACAAGCCTCAGGATCAGTGTCAGCAGCCATAATTTTAGTTTCTCTAGCTAAATTCCACATGAGGATTCTTCAGTGGATGCTAGCATGCTGGTCGATTCTTTATCAACATGTCAGTCCAAATAAAAAATCACTAAAGCATGCCAAAGGTATTTTGCTGGTGGACTCTCTCAGATTGAGTTCTTAAAGGCCGTGCTTTCATTCTCCCTCAGCCCAAGGCCATAGTTACCATGGAAGCATCCCAGATTGGGTGGGGGTGGGGGGGGGGGCACTTCCTGGGAAAACAGCCCAAGGCACTTGGTCCCCCAAAGAGGCCAGCACACATCAACATCCTAGAAATGGGAGCAGTGCTCTTAGTGTTGCAAGCATTTCAAGAGTCTCTCCCTTCAGGGACAGTTGCAATTTAAATGGGCAATATATCAGTAGTCTGGTACATCAAAAAACAAGGAGGAACCAGGCCTTACCCCTTCTGCTGAGAAGCCCTCAGAGTTTGGCAATGGGTGATCTCTTCCAACAGCTTTCTGATAGCAACACACATCCCAGGGGAGTCCAACGTGATAAGAAACAAGCTGAGCAGGTCCACTCTACTACTTCATGAATGGTCCCTCAACAGAAAAGTGGCAGAAATGATTTTCCATCAGTGGGGCCAGCCTTGCTAAGATCTTTTTGCTTTTGCCCTAAACAAGAAGTGCAGCAACTTCTTTGCCCTGATCTCCCCATTGGTTGAATTACCAAGGGATGGTCTGCTCCACAATTGCCCTACCGGTCGTCTCTATGCTTATCCCCCAACTCCCTTGATCCCCAAATTTCTGCAGAAAGCTGCCAGGTTGAAGAGCAGAGTTATCCTTATTGCACTTTGCTGGCTGGAAGGGTGATGCCCGAAAGCTTTGCTTGTAATAAAAGAAATTTTCTGTATGTTTTGAGCGGTCTTGGAGTTGGTTCTTTTTATGACTTTGCTGGCTTCGACAGATTTGGTTCTCTTTACTTTGGTTTCACCATCTTTACCCACCTTGGATTCTAGATATGATTCCAGACCTCCTGTCTCACCCGACTGGCATGATCCATCTTAATATCACCAACGTAAAACTTGACGGTGTGGTTACTCTACTTCCTTTAATAGCCAGACAGCCTGTGCTGTCTTCCCCTGTCCATCATGTACTTCTTCCCATACAGCTTCTACGAGGACTCCTCAGAAACATATTGACCCTTTTTCAGCCCCTGTACAAAGTGTCTTTGAAATTTTGGCAACAATTTTCAACTAAGGAGTTTAGCTCCTCAAACATTAGAGTTCAGTTGGCAGCAGTCTCTAACTTTCATATTTGGTTTGAGAATTCTTCCCTTACTTCATCTAAGCTTTTGTAAGGCCTTTTTGAGAGATGCTCTTCTGTTGAGACCACCTTATAAAGACCCTACTCCACCATGGAACTTGAATTTAGCACTGCAGACCTTAATTATTTCCCCCGTTTGAACCATCAGCAAAATGTGATCTTAAATTTCTGACCTGGAAAGCTATCTAGTGGCCATTACCTCTGCTAGAAGAATTTCTGAACTTCAAGCATGGTCTGCAATACCACCCTATTTAAGTTTTTTATAGGAACAGAGTAACCTTGTGAACCAACCCTTCTTTCCTTCCTAGGGTGGTGTCAGAATCCAAAATCAACCAGTCCATTAATCTGCTCGTCTTCTTTCCAGAATTTGAAAATAAAGGAGAATACATGTTGCTCTTGTTAGATTTCATAGACAGTTATGTTTCTACTTGGGACAAAAGTTAGAAAATCTGATCAACTGTTTGTCTCCTTTGCAGATTCCAAATTAGGTAAATCAGTTGCAAAATTAACTTTGGCAAGATGGTTTACTGACTGTATATCTTTTGTCTACAATAAATTGAGTATACCATTACCAAAACCTTTAAGAATTTATTTATTTAACATTTGTTTACCAGGAAAGCCTGACTTGGAACAAAGCCAATTTTCAGTCTAGGCCTGGGGCGAAATGCTCCAAAAGCATGTCTTTGTAACGTGGGAGGAAATTGGAGTACCCGGAGGAAACCCATACGAATGAAGGGAGGACATGCAGACTCGAACAGAAGGCGCCCCAGCCCGGAATTGAACTGGAGAACCTCTTGTTGTGGGCGACAATGATTTTCTTCATGTTTCACTGTTGCAGTCATTACATTTGGGTAATCCTTCTGGCAGGTTGCCCTCAGTCGGCCTGAATTCCAAAGTCCTGGGTCCTGCGTCGGCCGCTGTTGCCCCCCTTCCCTGATGTCAGGTCATCAGCAGTATAAAAGATGCGGCCGACGCCATTTTCTTTAGTCTTTATTGCCACGCGGTACCCGAAACAGAAGCAGTTCGCAAGTGCCGGTCGGCCGACTCCTGAGATTTTCGAGTTCGAATATCAGATCCGAAGTCTTCTATAAAGGTAAGTACCCTGTTGGGGAAACTTTTTTCTTGCTCCAGACCGATGTCAGAAAAAGTTAATAATTGCATTTCTTGTGGGAAGCAAATATCTCATAAGGACTTTCATTCTTACTGTATTCCTTACCTAGGCCCTTACCATAACGTTCCAGGTTGTCTGTTTTGTGCTAGATTTAACCAACAAACTATTAAGCGTCTGTATGATTTCACATTAAACTACTTTGGATGCAGGTTTAATTATCCAGAAATGTCGTGGAAAGCCATCCGACTACTGGAGTTCACATAAAATGCAAAGAAAAAGAAAGACAACCGAGACCCAAAACCGACTACGAAGTTCCTCCTAAGCCATTCGCCGGTTCTCAGTGAGGCGCTTTCGCAGCCCCTGATGCCCGCTACTTTAGAGTCGCAGGCTGCTACCGACTCCCACGTGGAGTCGGCTATGCCGCTGGAAACTCAAGGTATTGGAGCCTCAGATGCTATTCCTTCAGATGGGTCCGGAGCCGCTGAGCAGGCACCGGCTTCTGAGGGTGTATTCAAAACTAAACATCAATACATTAAACCGACTTCAAATCAAAGACTAAAGCACCTTCAAAGGAAAAGAAGCAAACTCAAGAGCCACGTGGTCAGGCCTCCATGCCCAAAAAGCAGATGCTCAAAATGGCCGAAGACTTGATTACCTTGATCAGGGGTTCCCATCCCCCTCCTGATAAGAGGCCTAGGCAAGAGACTGACTGTGAATCTTCAGATCAGGTTTCCATTTCTTCTGATTCCTCTTCTGATCAGGAATATTCTTTTCCCCCCTATGAGGATTCTGATGTTGAAGAATCTATACCTTCATCTTCTCCTCCTGAGGACTATTCTTTTGGGGAAACCTTACATACCATGAGGGAGCATTTCCACTGGGAGAGCCAAGATTTTTCGGAATCTAAAATGAGGCCCAGGGATTTCCTGTTACTACCTCAACACAAGCCACTAGTCATCCCTCCTGTGTTAGACATTGTAGATGTGTTTTCGGAGTCTAGTCTTAACCCCTGACTCCTTACCTCCAGCTCCTGTTAAGCCTGACAGATATTACAGGGTTCCTGACTCACATAAATTCCTTTTTAAAAAACCCTTCTGCAGACCCAGAAACTATTTCTCAGGGTCCCAAAGGAGTTAAGGCTTCTCCTGCAAAAAATCCTACCCCCTGACAGGGATTCTAGGGCACTGGATAGATGGGGAAAAAAGGTTTACACATCTGCTACCTTGGCTGTAAGGGCCTTAAACTGTCAGTTTCATATGCTCAAATATCAACAACCTGTCATGGCATTGCTTAAACAGAAAATGTTAAACTCTGAATGTGCAGAAAACAAGGAAATGCAGTATCTTTTGCATGCAGCTGAACAAGTTGGAAAGCATACTTTGCAATGTGGTTTTGATTCTTTAGAGGCCTCCTGCAGGGCCGCAGTTAGAGGTTCTGTAATTAGGAGACATGTTTGGTTAAAGGAACAAAATCTGCCTGATCATGTTAAAGTTAAGTTATTAGATGCACCTTTACAGCATGATACTTTGTTTGGTGTTAAGGCAGAAGAAGTGTTAAAGAAAATGGAGGACAAAGCTAAATCTGTGCAAACGGTCAAAGATTTTTTTACAAGTACAGCCACCTAGGTTTAGTAGACACTGGCCAACAAAGAACTGGTCCTTTCCTGTGTCAGATAGACCTCAAAGGGGCAGACCCAGACGCCCTAGAGGAAGATCCCAGGTGCAAGGTTCATTCCACTCAAAGCAATGGGCGGCTTCTACCTCCAAAGTTGAAGAAGAAAAATCATAACCATTCAGGAAACAGTCCCAATGACCTCCCCCTGCCTGCACCAAGCACTCATCTCCTGGCAGCTCCCTTGGGGGGAAAATTATCACTTTTTTCACAAAATTGGCACATTATAACCCAGGACAAGTGGGTCTTAAATATCATGTCACAAGGCTACAAGTTCCATTTCCATACCCTGCCAAAAGCAAACGGCTGGCCAGATCTGCCAAAAAATCAGTGGGCAGAGGCACAAAAACAACTCTAATCCCTCATGGACAATGGGGGCCATTCAACTAGTACCACAGCAAGAGCAGGGCAAATATTTTACTCAAGACTGTTCTTGGTACCCAGAAAGGACAAGGCCTGGAGGTCAATACTGGACCTATCTATTTTGAACACATTCCTGGATATTCCAAAATTCAAGATGTTGACTTTGCAGCAGCTTCTGCCCATGCTGGCCAAGAACGCTTGGCTTGTGACTTTAGACCTAAAAGAGGCATACCTGCATGTCCCAATCAGGCAAATATGCAGAAGATACCTCAGATTCAAGGCTGGCTCAATGCATTACCAGTTCTCTGCACTGCCCTTTGGCTAATCTACTGTGCCCAGGGTCTTTACAAAGTGCCTGGCACCAGTAATTGCATTCTGCAGACAAAGAGGAATACAAATATATCCTTACTTGAACGACTGTCTAATTCAAGCAGAGAACAAGGACATTCTTCTACAGCATCTGGTGTTTGTGAAAAGACTTCTAACATGCCTAGGGTACACAGTCAACGAAAATAAATCAAAACTAGTACCCTCTCAAGAGATAATATTCCTGGGTGCAAGCTTAAATTCAACTGCCCAGATGGCTTATCTCACGCCAGACAAAGGCAACTGACTACCTATTTCAAAATGCTGGCAACAAAGGCCCGGTTATCTGCAAGAAAAATTATGCAGACTCTGGCCTTCATGGCATCCTGCATCCTACTAATTCCAAATGCAAGATTTCATATGAGGAAACTTCAGTGGTACCTAAAAACTGTTTGGACTCAACATTGCCACAGCCTGGAAACTATGAGTACTCTCATTCCCTGCCTGCAACAGGAGTTTCGATGGTGGGCACAGGCTTGTCACCAAAACAAGGGACAGCCATTCACATTACCCCCAGCCAGGCAGACACTAACAACAAATGCATCAGATTTTGCCTGGGGTCCCACATGGCAGGAAGATGCATTCAGGGCACATGGACCTCAAACCAAATGCATCTACATATCGATCAAAAAAAGATGCTAGCAGTTCAAAATGCCCTGACAGCCTTCCAGGACAACTACTGATAAAGACAGACAACACCACGGTAATGTGGTATATAAACAAGCAGGGGGGCACTCATTCTTACCCTCTTTGCAGACTAGCCATGACTTTGTGGGACACAGCATTGACTTACCAAGTGCACCTGCAGGCACAATTCCTGACAGGAAGGAAAGATACTCTGGCAGACGACCTAAGCAGAAACCTCATGGATCCCCATGAGTGGCACCTGGATCCACAAGTCTTCAGCATGATAACAAGGAAATGGGGATGCCCGGACTTAGATCTATTTGCTTCCCCTCACAACTACCAACTAAAAAGATTCTGTACAAGGATTTATCACAGACAAGCATGGAAAGTGGACGTCCTGTCTTTCAGCTGGAAAAACCTGTCAGTATACGCATTTCCCCCTTGCCTTTCCTCCACAAGGTACTCCGAAAGGTCAGAAAGGAGAAGCCAAGGATGATACTAATTGCCCCAGACTGGCCCCGCCAGTAATGGTATCCAGTACTAAGGAAGCTTGTCTCAATGCCCAGCTTGGACCTTGCCTCAGATACCTCATCTACTGTTCCAGCAAAACAATTGGATCCTGCACAGCCAGCTCAGGACTTTAAGCCTGGCAGCATGGCGGATAATGTAGTCATTCAAAACACTCCTCTCAGTAAAGCTGTGATGGATGTCATTTTGGAGGCCAGAAGGCCTAGTACTAGAAAATCTTATGCTGGAAAATGGAAGAGATTTTGTGCTTGGAACCAGGCACAAGGAACTGATACAGCTGTACCAAACATTCCTCAGATTTTGCAATACTTAACTGAGATGCTGGGCAAAGGTCTATCTTTTTCATCTATTAAAATTCATGCCTCTGCCATATTGGTCATTACAATACAGAGCCACCAATTTTTTTCTAATCCCTTATTAAAACAGTACCTCAGAGGAGCCAAAAACGTAAGGTCTCCAAGAAGATCACCAATGCCTGCAT
The DNA here is from genome assembly GCF_019279795.1 of Protopterus annectens. NCBI lineage: Eukaryota > Metazoa > Chordata > Ceratodontiformes > Protopteridae > Protopterus > Protopterus annectens. The sequence continues at coordinate 585,495,927 of NC_056751.1, forward strand.
GGGACCTCAACTATGTCTTGGAAAAACTCACCCTGCCACCTTTTGAGCCAGCTGCAACGGCTGATATAAAGTTTTTGTCTTGGAAAACCACTCTGCTCCTAGCAATAACTTCTGCAAGACAAGTTTCAGAGCTTTAGGCACTCATGGCTATGGAACCTTTTATCATTTTTTATCCAGACAGGGTCTCTCTGAGGACAAACCCAACATTTATGCCTAAGTTAGTGTCCAGTGTGGCTCTTAACCAAGCTATTCATCTGCCAACTTTTTATCCAAATCCACAGAACAAGGGGGAGAGAATTCTGCATTCTTTGAACGTTCACAGACAGCTTAGATTCTACTTGGACAGAACCAAAGTTTTCTGAAAGACAGAACTATTACTAGTGGCATATGCTGCAGCATCACAAGGAAAGGCTATCTCAAAGTAGACTCTTTCAAGCTGGATAGACCACTGCATCCATTTCTGCTACTTAGGCAAGCCGGTGCCTAAGGGCATTAGACCACATTCAACCAGAGCTGCAGCCACTTCAGCAGCCTTTCTCAAGGGAGTACCAACCAAGGACATTTTAGAGGCTGCTACTTGGAGTTCAGTGCACACCTTTACCAAGCACTATCATCTGCCACTCTACTCTAAATCCAGGGCAGGCTTTGCCACTGCAGTTCTGCAGGGCCTCATAGCCACTCCTAATGCTGTTTAGCGCCAGCCTCTACCCAAATGTAATGACTGCAACAGTGAAACATGAAGAACATAGTACAGTTGTGTACACTTACCATAAATGTAGATGTTCAAGTGTATTCACTGTTGCAGTCAAGGTTACCCACCCGCCATCCCCCTTTTTCTTCTGATGGAACCTATCTTTCCTTCTCTGATTTATACAACCTGTGTGGCGTATTTGCTTGTGGATTAAGGTAAAGTTTATATTGGTGCATGTATTTATATGTATATAAATTTTGGCTACCCTTTTAGGGGGCACCTGACATCTGGGGCAAGAAAATCTAAAGAAAATGGCGTTGGACGCATCTTTTATACCCCTGACGACCTGACGTCAGGGAAGGGGCGACAGCGGCCGATGCAGGACCCAGGACCTTGGAATTCAGGCCGACTGAGGGCAACCTGCCAGCAGGATTACCCAAATGTAATGACTGCAACAGTGAATACACTCGAACATCTAAATTTATGGTAAGTGTACACAACTGTACTTTGCCGCTGCACCACTGAGCCATCCAAGAACCCACTCAGCTAGATCTATGACAACTTTGTCAGTGTTTATCTAGAAATTCCATGGATGTCATGTGCAGCTGTAACGTGCGCTAATCCTCATACCTTTATTACTCATTAAAAACTAAATCTGGTCTCGAGGGGAAGAGAAGCCTTTGGCTCAATCATGCTCAGGAATATCCTTCCGTAGAGTCCACCCAGGATTTCAGGTAGCTGGGGACTCTGCTCCAGCTGTTGAGGAATGAATGAAAATATTCAACATCAAAGTTATGTACTCACCATAATGTTCCATCTGTGTTGTCCATTTTCATTCTTTCTCAGTCTCCCTCACACCAATCCTCAACTATTTAACAAATGATTTCTGGAAGAACGAGAGTTTATAAGGACACATCTGGTCCTTCTGTTAAGCTCCAGATAATTGCTTTCTGTGACTATAAATTGATAGCAATATTTCTTACTTATTCTAATCTAGCAAACAAGATCTGAGGTATGTTAAGGGTTGGTGCATTATGGGTAAGGGAGAAGCTTGAGAGCTTATCGTTACCAAGAGCTATAGTAACGGCAGAGTCAGATCCAAACCAAACTGTTGAAAATGGACAACACAGACGGAACGTTATGGTGAGTACACAACAACTTTTTTTTTCACTAAGGAAGCAACAGGTTTTGTAAAGTAGATGGTGAATTGATTAGCTTTCCCCTCTGATTTGTTGTTAATAGTGGGGGATGATTGATTGTATGGACTGGGTTAATCAGTTTGTTTACAGAGGACCAGAGCAGTTTAGGTTATTTTTTGTGTTGTAAATTGGCGTAGAGTGATCTTTTATCCGATTTGATCATATTTTTGGCTTGATTTCCAAGCTATCTGTATCTCTAGATATTGGGTTTGGTTTTGTTTTCTTTCCAGTAGGAATCATGCTTTGTCTCTTCCCTTCATTAGAAGTAATGTTTGTCTAGTTAGCTAGGGGCAGGATTAAATTTGACCATTCAATTTTTGACTAGGGCAGTTTTATCAAGTATTTCTAGAAATGTGGAATTAAAGCGAGATGCAACTTTGTTGAGTTGGAGAGTTGTTAATTTAGACTAGTTGAGAGATTTCAGTGTATCATTTATCTGCGCTAAAGTTGGTTATATTATGTGAGAGATTGTAGTGGTGACTATTTGTGGGACAAATATGGTTTCTTATAGCAAATGTAGGTATGTATGCTTAGTTTACTTCTGAACATAAGTTGGTGTTGTAGCAGTCTGTAACGTTCTAATTGTATTGGATTATTTGTCCTGTTATCTCAAGATACCATAAGTAAAGATCTTTCTTCAGGGAGCACTCTTGCAGTGCTAGTGTAATCAATATGCATGTGCTCATTAATATCTGTTGTAATCCATCTTCATTTTCACGGTCATGCAGTGCCAAGGGTAGTGCTCTTTTCTTGCTACCTGTAGTCTCTAGATGGTCATTAAGTATGAATGACACTAAAGTAGTCTAAACTCAGTGAGGTCAGTATTCAGACTGGAATTTCTCTTCAAGCTGTCAGCCCAGTGGCATATAGAGAGAAAGCCCTGACTACTGACCAGGCAACCCGAGTTTGATTAGGGGCTCGGTCAACTTTCTGTCCTGGCAGCAGTGATACATGGTGCTTATTATTGAGGAGAAGGGATGTGGTTCCCAGTTGTCTATGCCTACCACTCATCTGGCATTTAACAGACGTCTCCTGAAAACCAAAAGCAGGGTACTGTTTTAGGGATGGGAGTGCACTGTGGCTGCCCTGGTGATTGTAGCCCCTGTTCTGCATACAAAGAAGTGGACATGCTTTGGGCAAGGTGAAAACATTGATAGACCTTGCTGAGATGTAGTTGTGCACATTATTACCACCATGGGAGTGGTTAGAGCCCTAACAGAAAAGGCAGTCATTGCCAGGATGATGGGAAAAGCACAAGTGCCCCTTGTTGACTGCCCCCCCGTACCATTTTTTAAATTCAGAACAGTTCAGATCTGTTGGTTCCTCATTAGTATGCTATATCTGAATAATTTAACACTACTAGTTACACTTGGACATCTGATCTTCCTTTTGTGACCATTCTTGCTACAGTACAACTTTGTTGCAGACATTTGTCTAACATTTTTCACGTATATTCTTGCTGCAAGATTAGTTGTGGTATTTATGGATGTTCTTCGTGTTTCACTGTTGCAGTCATTACGTTTGGTTAATCTGCTGGCAGGTTACCCTCAGTCGGCCTGATTTACAAAGTCTTGGGTCCTGCATTGGTTGCTGTCCCTTCTTCCATGACGTCAGGTCGTCAGGGGTATAAAACATGCAGCCGACACCATTACATGAGTCTTTCTTGTCGAGCGGTGCCAGAAGCAGTTTGCAAGTGCCGGTCGGCCGACTCCTGAAATTTTCGTTTTCGAGTTTCAGAACTGAAGTCTTCAACTAAAAAGCTAAGTACCCCATTGGGGAAACTTTTTCTTGCTCTTTACCGATGTCAGTAAAAGTTAATAATTGTATTACGTGTGGGAAGCAAATACCTCATAAAGATTTCCATTTGTACTGTATTCCTTGCCTCGGCCCTGACCATGACGTACCTTGTTGTCGGTTTTGTGCTTTATTTAATCAGCGCACTATCCGTCGTTGGTACATTTTTGCTTCTAAATATTTCGGTTCTCAGTTTAATTATCCAGAAATTATGGTGGTTAGCAATCCGACTACCGCAATACCGAAAAAACGCAAAGAAAAAGAGACGGCTGTTGAGGTCCAAAACTGCGGACGACGCTTCTCCTAAACCAGTCGCCAGTTCAATGAGGCACTTTCGCAGCCCCTGATACCCGCTACTTCTGATTCACAGGCCTCTACCAAGACCCATCTGGAGTCCAGTGTGCCGCAAGATGCTTCACCTATGGAACCTGCGGATGTCTCTACCTTGGATGGGTCTGGAGCCGCTGTGCAGGCACCGGCTTCTGAGGGTGTATTCAGGCCTACAGATTTGTATATTAAACCAACACCACCTTTAATATTAATGCCAAAACCTCACTCTGTCTAAAAAAACGATGCCCAAACCGCATGTTCACGCCCCCTATGCCTAAAAAACAAATTATCAAAATGGCTGAAGATTTAATTACTCTAATCAGGGGTAGTCAACCCCCCCCCCCCTTCTAAGAGGCCTAGGTCTGAACTTGTCTATAAATCTCTGACTCTTCTAATGAACAGCATTTGTCCATACCTACTTATGAGGACTCTGATGCAGAGGATTCCATTCCTTCTGCTTCTGCTCCTGAGGATTTTTCTTTTGGGAAAACTTTACATACCTTACGGGAGCATTTCCACTGGGAAAGTTAGGGTTTCTCTGAATCCAAAAAGAGGCTTAGGGATTTTCTTCTTCTTCCACAACATAGGCCTTTGGCTATACCTCCTGTACTAGACATTGTTGATGTGTTTTCAGAATCCAGTATGGTCCCCGATTCTCTGCCTCTGGCGCCTTCTAAGCCAGACAGATACTACAGGGTTCCTGACTCCCACAAATTCCTTTTCAAAAATCCTTTTGTGGACACCGAAACCATTTCTCAGGGGTCCAAGGGCATTAAGGCTTCTACTGCTAAAAATCCTACCCCTTCTGATAGAGACTCCAGGGCGCTGGATAGATGGGGTAAAATGGTTTATACTTCTGCAACCTTAGCAATCAGGGCTTTAAACCGTCAATTCCATATGCTAAAATATCAGCAGCATATCATGGGACTGCTTAAACAGAAAATGATGTTGATTTCTGACTGTGGAAAATAAAGATTTACAGGATTTATTGCATTCAGCTGAACAAGTTGGAAAACATACTTTGCAATGTGGTTTTGATTCCTTGAAGGCCTCTTGCATGGCTGCTGTTACTGGGTCTGTGCTTAGAAGGCATGCTTGGCATAAAGAGCAATCTGTGCCTGATCATGTTAAAGCACAATTGTTGGATGCTCCTTTGCAGCAGGACCGTCTGTTTGGCAATAAGGCTGAATAAGTTCTAAAAAAGATGGAAGATAAAGCTAAATCTATGCAAACTGTGAAAGATGTCTTAGAGGTACTACCACCAAGATTTAGTAGGCACTGGCCTACTAAGAACTGGTCCTTTCCAGTTCCGTCCAGAGCCTCTCAGGCCAAACCCAGACATTCCAAAAGCACCAGGTTTCAGTCCCAAGGGACTTACAGAACTAAGCAATGGGGTGCCTCCTCTTCCAAATCTGGAAACAACAAGACACCTCCCTATGGTAAACAGTGTCAGTGACTTTCCTTTAGAATTACCAAGCACTTACCTTTTAGCCACCCCTTTGGGGGGAAAACTGGCACTTCATGCAACTTATAACCCGGGACAAATGGGTTTTAAATATAGTGTCCCAGGGATACAGATTTCATTTCCACACGTTGCCAACTCCAAGCGGATGGCCTGATCTGCCCCCAAATCAGCAGGCAGAGGCTCAGAAACAAGTACTTTCCCTCTTAAACATGGGGGCAATTCAACTAGCAGCAGAAGAGGAAAAGGGCTAGGTTTTTATTCCAGACTTTTCCTGGTACCCAGAAAAGACAAATCATGGCGTCCAATTCTGGACCGGTCTTCTCTAAACACCTTTCTGGACATTCCAAAATTGAAGATGATGACTCTTCAGTTACTTCCTGTGCTAGGCAAAGATGCCTGGTAGGCAATTCTAGATCTAAAAGAGGCTTACCTGCATATCCCAATCGGGGAATCTTGCAGAAGATACCTCCACTTCAAAGCATGCTACTTGCATCATCAGTTTTCTGCACTGCCCTTTGGCTTATCTACTGCGCCCAGGGTCTTTACAAAGTGCCTGGCTCCAGTAACTGCATTTTGCAGGCAAAGAAATATTCAAATATATCCATTACTGGACGATTGTCTAATTCAGGCAGAAAAGAAGGCCGTTCTTCTGAAACATCTGACGTTTGTAAGAAGGGTTCTAACTTGTCTAGTGTACACCATAAACAAAAAAAAAATCACAACTTGGTACCCTCTCAAAAAATTACATTCCTGGGTGCAAGTTTGAATACAACTGCCCAGATGGCTTACCTTACGCCAGAAAAGCAAATTCAGTTGGTGACTTACTTCAAACCCTGGCCACAAAAACCCTGCTATCTGCAAGACAAATACTGCAAGCCTTGGAGTTCATGGCCTCCTGCATTCTTCTAATTCCGTATGCAAGACTGCATATGAGGAAACCAGTGGTACCTAAAAAGTTTATGGAGTCAGCATTGTCACAGCCTGGAAACAATGATTCCTATCATACCTTGTCTGCAGCTAGAGTTGCTATGGTGGGCAGAGGCCTGCCACCAAAACAAGGGACTGCCATTCACACCACCCCCTGCTGCCCAAACTCTTAACTACAGATGCATTAGACTATGCATGGGGGGCTCATCTGGCAGGGAAGTGCATTCAGGGAAAATGGAGCCCGAATCAAATGCACCTTCATATCAATATAAAAGAAATGCTAGCTGTACAGAATGCACTGACAAGCCTTCAAGGACTACCTTCATCCAGGGCAACTAATGGTAAAGTTGGACAACACCACAGTTATGTGGTACATAAACAAGCAGGGGGGTACACATTCCTACCCCCTCTGCAGACAAGCCATGGTATTGTGGAACACGGCCTTGAGCTATCAAGTACAACTGCAAGCTCAATAAAAGCTGAATATTTTGGCAGACGAACTAAGCAGAAATCTCATGGACCCACATGAATGGAAACTGGAACCACGGATTTTCAACATGTTGACACGCAAATGGGGGAGCCCAGATATAGATCTCTTTGCCTCACCCCAAAACTACCAGTTGGACAAATTTTGCACAAGAACTCGTCACAAAAAAGCCTGGAAAGTGGATGCTCTGTCCTTCAGCTGGCAAAACCTTTCAGTCTATGCCTTTCCCCCTCTGCCTTTGCTCTCCAACGTTCTTCTAAAAGTCAAATAGGACAAACCAAAAATGATTTTGCTTGCTCCAGACTGGCCTTGCCAACACTGGTATCCACTCCTACGCAGTCTATCACAAATTTCTCCATGGCACCTGCCTCAGACACCTTCCTTATTGTCTCAGCAGAACAACCAAATTCTGCCCCCTCAGTTCCAAACATTGAATCTTGCAGCTTGGCTTATTTTAAATTCTTTCAGCAAACCTGTGATTGATGTCATTTTGGAGGCGAGAAGACCTAGTACTAGAAAATCTCATGCTGACAAATGGAAAAGATTCTGTGCCTGGAATCACTCTGAAGGGATGAGCACAGCAGTGCCGAATTTACCTCAGATTTTAAAATACTTAACTGAGATGCTTCACAAGGGCCCAACTTTCTCTTCCATAAAAATCCATGCCTCAGCCATTTCATTTCATTACAACACAGAACCCCCCTCTTCTCTCATTCTCTGCTAAAGCAGTATCTTGGAGGGGCCAAAAACTTAAGGCCACCCAGGAGAGCTCCAACCCCTGCCTGGGACCTTAACTTTGTATTGGAGAAGCTCAGTCTACCTCCTTTCGAACCAGCTGCTACTGCAGACTTAAAATTTCTCTCCTGGAAAACAGCCTTCCTTTAAGCAATCACTTCAGCTAGAAGGATTTCTGAATTACAAGCCTTTATGGCATTGGAGCCTTTCATCATCTTCCATGCGGACAGGGTGTCACTCAGGACCAACCCATCCTTCATGCCCAAGGTGGTACCCAGTGTGGCTCTTAATCAGTCCATTCATTTGCCAACTTTCTTTCCCAATCCACAGAACAAAGGGGAGCGGATTCTGCATTCGTTGGATGTACACAGACAACTTAGATTTTACTTGGACAGGACTAAATCTCAAAAATCTGAACAACTGCTGGTAGCATTTGCTGCAAGGGCATAGGGAAATGCTATTTTAAAGCAAACCATTTCCAAATGGATAAGTCATTGCATTTATTTCTGCTATAAGCACCATGGAAAACCTATCCCCCAGGGGATCAGATCACATTCCACCAGGGCTGCGTCTACTTCTGCAGCCTTTCTCAGAGGTGTTCCTTCCAGGGATATTCTAGAATCTGCTATCTGGAGTTCAGTTCATACTTTCACCAAGCATTATAATTTACCAGTTTTCTCTAAATCCAGAGCTGGCTTTGCCACTGCTGTTTTGCAGGGCGTTATAGACTGTCCTAATACTGTATAAATCCATCCACCCAACTTTAACTTTGGGAATCTACCCAAATGTAATGACTGCAACAGTGAAACACGAAGAACACAGTACAGTTGTGTACACTTGCCATGAATGTAGATGTTGGAGTGTATTCACTGTTGCAGTCCTGTTTACCCTCCCTCCAGCCCCCTGTTTTTTCTTTGACTATGCCTCTCCTTTATTTTACTACACTTAAAAGCTTTTTTGGTGTATTTGTTTTTGTTTGAAGGTATATATTTTTGTGTTTATTATTTATATATATTTTGCTCCCCATTTGGGAGGCACCTGACATCTGAGGCAAGAAAAACTGATGTAATGGCGTCGGCTGCATGTTTTATATCCCTGACGACCTGACGTCATGGAAGAAGGGACAGCAACTGAAGCAGGACCCAAGACTTTGTTAATCAGGCCGACTGAGGGCAACCTGCCAGCAGATTACCCAAATGTAATGACTGCAACAGTGAATACACTCAAACATCTACATTTATGGTAAGTGTACACAACTGTACTTTGCCCATCTTTCTTGAACTTCAACATTAATATGTTTATATGTATTTATCTTGTGCAGCTGTCCGCTTTGTGTGCAGTTTACCGTCTTCCCTAAGCAGTGTACATTACCTTGTTGTGACTGATTTATGAACTACTTCCGCTTCAGGCTGCAGAGGCTCCCATGGCTTTTGCTTTTTTACATTATCCCCAACTTTTAGATATTTTTTCTGCCTTTTTATGTGAAGTAGTATTTCTGTCTGAGCTTAATTCTTTCCAGCATTTCCTTTGTTGATTGTTTGCCATCAGCAATGTAGGTGAAGTTTTTTTTAACACCTTTATTAAATTATTACTTGAGATGAGCACACATACAGTAATAGGAAGAAAAAACTATATTAACATTTGTCATATTCATGCATTATTATTACATATGTTTTCTTTTCTTTTTAACAGCTATTCACCCCATCATTACATAAATTCCTCAATTCCTGCCTTCCCTTAAACCTCACTCTTCCACCTGGACATTATTATGCATGTGTTGTTCCCACGAATTCCATTTATTTGCATTTAGTTTGCTGTTTCCCTTTCTAAAGATCCCACAACTAGATGTTCATTCTCACTGCTGCAGAAGTCTTTGGCTATTTGGGTTGTATCCTGTTCAGAAACAGGCCAGCTTTACAAAGCTCTAGCTCCTTCCCACACCTTCAGGTTGAGTGCTGATTGGACAGTTCATTTGTGAAGGGGGAATCGGCATTCTGAGTGAAAATCACTACAAAATTTCCTTAGAACTTTCTTGCCACTTCATGGAACTACAACTGAGAGGCTTCACAAGAACAAAAGCTGGCTACAGACTTAATTTCTGTCAGCTCCACTTAGGAAATCCTGCCTTTTTAAGTATCTTTTTTAAAAAAAAAATTTTTAAGTATTTTCGATTTTCTGAAGAATGCTGGCAATTTTATTAACATCAGAAGTGTCTTGTCAGAAACTGCTGTTTTTAGAACAGGGCTTGTTATTGAATAATCGGTCTGGTTTTGTGAAAAACTGCACTGCTTTTGAGACGTTTTGTCTGGAATCTGTTTTTAAAGCTTGGGAATTTTCTATGTACTTAACACAGTGTTTCTGTGCTTGTGTACACTTCATGACTGTTTGCCTTCATTATTTTACTACTTGAGATATTTTGCTTTGAAGAGTATATATGGTTATTTCCTATGATCCTATATTCTTACCGGGGATAGAGCCGACAACCCTCCTGGACATGGGCAGTCATCACTAAATGCTATATTGGGAATTGGCTAGCATTTCTATGGTATTACATTTGGATGAAATGGCTAGGCTAAAAATGACATCCGGGTCGATAGCCTAGTAATCTCCTATGATACTGTGTCTAGGGTTACTACTACTACTGTTTTAAGAAGAAATACCTTGGTACGTACTGAAAAGTTTTCAGATGAGGTAAATTGAAATTTTAAACAGTAATGCAGACAGTATGGTTTTGTTTGGGCCTGCTGCTTTGAAAGTTCTCAGTCAGTTTAATGACAGGGAAATTAATCCAGGGAGTTTACTGAGATTTTTCAAGCCCCACGTTATAAATCCTGTGCTTTTTCCTTAAAAAAAAAAAAAAAAAAAAAAAGGCAAGGCAATAATTCCATGCTGTCTGTTAGAACAAGGAAAAAACAATAAAACTTAGTGATCCTTACCTAAAAAAGCAACACCATATAACTACCAAAATAAAACTAGGTCTAAAATTACTATCCAAAGTTCTAAAATTAATAGCATACCTAAGGAAAAACATCACCAAAGATGGAGATATCCATCCCAACCCAGGCCCTACCAGATCAACAGAGCCCACTCAACATCCAATCTCCCTTAGACCAGCTAACTCTCTACTCATCTGTCACTTAAACATAAGAAGTCTGAACAACAAGGTTCACAACATACATGCCATGCTTGCAACCTACTTACCTGACATCATGTGTCTAACTGAAACTTGGCTTAAACCATCAACCAAAGACAATCAGATAATGTCACCTGGGTTCAACATACTCAGAGCTGATCGCTTAAAGAAAAGAGGAGGTGGGATAGCTGTCCTTTATAAAAATACACTAAACATCCTAACTCACCCCAAACAACCACCGCAGGTTGCAAATGCTGAAATATTAGCTCTAAAAATACAACTAAATAAACTAAAAAGCATAAACCTAATAGTTACCTATATACCCCCAGGGAACAATATTGAAACTTTAGAAGCCATCTTAAACTGGATAGATAACAACTATCCACAAGAAACAATAGTCCTAGGAGATGTTAACATTGATTGGAACCAATGCTCTTCACAGTCCAATCCTACTTCTTTAAATCTCCATGGTTTCTCTCAGGTTATAACCACTACCACCAGACTAGGTAACAATAAACAAAAAGAAAGCATACTTGACTGGGTGCTCGTCAAGGAGCACCCCCAAAAATATACCCCGGGGACTCTCCCCAATGATCTTAGTGATCATATGCTTACTTACATTAGGAAAGATAACCCACCCAATGCTAGCATGCCAGTCTATAGAACAGTCAGAAACAAAAAAAAATTTGATCCTCTAAAATTTAACATGGCACTCAAATACTGTAACTGGTCAACATTGAAATCCCTTCCCCTAGACGAGGCAGTCTCACATTTTAATGAAACATTCCTTACCCTACTTGACTCTCATGCTCCCAAAAGGGTATCTAGAATCAAAACTCACATAGCACCCTGGCTAACCACAGAAACCAAAACCAAATTAATTAATAGGGATAAAGCATGGAACAAATGGCATACTACCAAGTTACCACTAGACCGGATCATCTTCCAGCAGATGAGAAATGAAACTAAAAAGGCCACCACCCAAGATAAGAAAAACTACTTTCACCACCTACAAAACAAAAACCAAAAGAACCCTCAAAAATTCTGGGCAGGATTGAACAAACTTCTCCAACCAGGAAAATCCACCACTCCTACCCCAGAAACTCTATCTGATAAGAACCAAGAAGAAGTAGCTAACAACTTTAATACCTTCTTCACTGAAACAATTCAGTTACTAGCTAACCAGCTACCTGCCCCCTCTACCACACCTAACAATACGACACCCAACTCTGCACTATCCTTTAACCTCCAACCCATATCAACTGCCTTCATCCGATCCTGCTTGAAAAAACTAAAGCCAACTACCCTCTCAGCTGATCTTCTACCTGCAGAATACCTGCAAATTGCTGCAGATGTCATAGCTTACCCCATTTCAATATTAATTAACAGAACCATTACTGAGTCCACTATCCCAGCAATCTGGAAAATATCTTACGTCATACCTCTTCATAAAGGAGGAACATCCACCGAACTCTCTAACTATAGACCAATTGCCATACTATCACCACTTGCCAAAATTATGGAAAAGTGTGTGCATAACCAACTCATGTCCTATCTCACCCAAAACAAGCTACTAACTGATTGTCAGCATGGATTTAGACCCCACCATAGCACGACTACTGCCCTCCTCTCTTTCACAGAGAAAATAAACCATAACCGGAATAACAAAAATATCTCCTCAGCTCTCTTTCTAGATATGTCGAAAGCTTTCGACATGGTAAACCACCAGTTACTTCTCAAAACCTTAGCAACCTTACATCTAGACACCCAAGTCCTAAACTGGTTTCAGGCCTACCTCGTAGGCAGACAACAGGCAGTTATGTGGCAGAACAAACTCTCCTGCCTATTACCAAACAGTATAGGCGTACCTCAAGGGTCCATCTTAGGACCTCTTCTGTTCTCAATATTCATAAATGACCTCCAATCAGTTATCCCCGAAGCCACCTGCATCCAATATGCAGATGACTCAACTCTCATCTGTTCTAATCCTATTCTTGACAACCTTCTAATAACCACCCAACACTGCTTTACCAAAGTTGAAAATTGGCTAACTGACCATCACCTCATCTTAAACCCAAAAAAACCCCAACTTCTTCTTTTCCACCCAACCAACCCAACACCTTTCACACACTTTACCATTCAGTCCAACAATGGTACCATTATTTCTCCTACTACCAACGCTAAACTATTAGGAGTAATCATCAACAATAAACTACGATTTGACACCCACATCAACCAAACTATTAAAATGGTTAACAAAAAACTAGGTTCTTTATATAGGTTAAAAACCTTCCTAACTCCAGCCGCTAGGCTAGCTACTGTCCGCTCGCACCTCCTATCCACCCTACTATACGCCTCCCCAATCCTTACAAACCTCAACAAGTCTGACCTCAATCGTCTCTCCACTTCTTATAACCATATTGCTGGATTCATCACTGCCCTACCCTATAGAACACACCATTGCATTAGCCTGAAAAAACTTGACTGGCCAGAATAATCTTCTACTGGAATACCAACTCATAGAAGCCTTTAAAATCCTGAAACATCCTGATAACACCCCTGCACTAAAGAACATCCTAACCCCTTACTCCAACCTAAGTTCTCTTCGCTCATCTAACAAACTCTTATTACAAACTTGCAAGTCCCATAACCTAGGCGGCGATTCACTGTACTCCAATATTATTGGCAAGGTATGGAATTCTCTTCCCTATAAGCTTACGTCCTTACCATCACTAGCTCTATTCAAAAAAGAACTAAAAATCCACTATAAATCACATTGGCTCTGTCCATGTACAAACCCTGACTAACTTTCACATGAGCAATTCCTACAAGTAGGCAATTTTTGTATTATTCAACTAAGTGTGAATTAACCAGAATGTAATGTATTGTAATCATTTGTACCTTCTATTGTAATAATCTTCTCACTCTGAATACAATGTAATATGTCTTTATGTCTTTTGTTTAACCCTGTTGGAGCTTTTCTCCCCGGGACTCCGCTGAAAATGGACATGTATCCAGTCGGACTATCCCGGTCAACAAATGTAAAATAAAATAAATAAATAAAAAATAAAAACAGCGATCACAAAAGAGATAGCAGGAGGGAGATGACAAAAAGTACAGGGACACTTTTTGAAGGAGGGACAAGACTATGCAGACTATGCCTTCAGAATATGTCAGCACACCTCCCCCCGTCCCTTCATCTTTTGTCTGTCATGTAAAATGACTGTCAAATCTTTCAGTTTGGCAATAGATTTTTTCAGACTCTTGGGTACCAATACTGGAGGTGATGTAAGTCTTGCCTTTATTCTCACTGATGGGGTCGCATCCAATCCACTGGATCCATCTCGGCCATTCCTAAAGCTCGAGTTCTTCAGCAAAGATCGTGGGCATCCTTATTTATCCATAATGCAACCCATCAGCTTCCTCAGATCTTTTTTGCTGCGCAGGGAATGAGGTTCTTTAGCAGGCTCTGGGCTAAGTGTTTGTGTGCTTGTGTCTCCTCTTTCCTCGTTTGCTTTTATAGGATGCCTGAAAAGCAGGAAGGGAAGTGTCTTGGCTTCAAAAAGTGTGAAAAATGTGGAAAAAGTATGCCCCTTAGCAGTTCACACATTTTGTGTTTGTATTGCTTGGAGCCTCTTCACTTAGTCGTGCTCCATCTACCGTGGATTTAACCATAGGGCGCTGATGGCGCACAAAAGTAAGCTCGTCCTGAAAGAGTTGATAACTCCCTTTTCTGAGGCTATATCCCTGGAGTCCTCTTCAAAATCAGAAATATCGAAAACGTCTCAAAACCGTGCTTCGGAGCAGAGATCTTCCTCAGAGCTGAAGCAAAAAGCACTCAGACTGTCTGCTCCAAAGGAACCCTTGGAGTAGACAGCTGAAGTTGGATCCAAGGCTTCTTCAGAGCAGTTGGAACCCTCAGCTCCGAAGTTGATTTTGTCTTCTGAATTCAGGTATCAGAGCCAGTCACCTTCTTTGGAACCAGTCCACTCTTGGCTCCCATCACCTTTCTTTTACTAGGACAGGATCATCTACCCGGTCCACCATGAGTCTGTCCAATGAACATGTGCATAGGGTGGTGGAGAGGCTGCTAAAGACACCAGCCTTAGCCAAATTATTATTGGATCTGAGCCCAAAGGAATCTGATCAGACACTGTCATCCCCCTTGGCACCTGCCCCCTCCTCCGAGCCATCACTTTGTTTTGGAGCCAGAAGATTCCAATATCCAGCTTGTGTCTCTTTTGGGTCCTGGGACCCATAGGCTCCGCTGATCAGGTGTCTGCCCTGAGTGTTTCCACCCAATCGGAGCAGGAGACTTCTGGGAGCTGACACTTTCCTGACTAGTCCGTGGAGCCGGTTCGGATCTCTCTGGGTCCGACTCTTCCTCTGATGGCATCGGTGCAGGTGAGTTCAGCTCCTACCTGTGCTTTGGAGCTTCTGTCTTCTGCTCCGGAGGTTCCATTGGTCCCGACAACCTGTTTGTCTGATCTGGATCTTGTCGGAGCAGGGGCGGACTGCCTTTGAGGTTATGAGGATTCCGACTACTTCCCAGTCTGAGAGACAATCTCCCTCTGATCTTCCTCCCAGTTCTTTGCAGGTGTACTTGCCTTCCCACATACCTTTTCCACAGGACTGCAGAGACCCCAAGCCTCAGGATGTCCAGCAGGGGACTCTCCCCTCTTTGGAAACCTCCCCAGAGTATCCCACTGAGGAGGTCCCTCGGAAGGGGACATGCAAGAGAAGCATCTTGACTCCCCGGAGGAGTCTGTCGCATCTGATACTGACCTTGATGAAGCAGAAGGGTCACCACGGTCATCTCCTGAAGATGTCTCCTCTGGAGACATCCTGGAAATTTTAAAGCAGCGAGGTGACTGGTAGTCCACCTCCCCTTCAGCTGAGGAGTCTGTTTATCTGAAAGCCTTTGGGTCTCACCCTTCAACCTCTTGGGTGACCCCTCCTTCCTATGAGCTTATTGAGTTAATCTCTCAGAAGGCTTGGAAGACCCCAGACTCCATAGAGCCTACTCCTAGAAGGCAAAATAAATACATTATAGCCCCTAAAGACAAGACTCTTTTTGACAAAAGGTGTAGTAGTTGCCGTGGTCATGGCGGTGGCCACTAAGAAAAAGCTATGCAAGACCAGTTCCTCTATCCATCCTCCAAGTGAGGATTCCAGGACCATGGATAGATATGGGGGGTGTGTCTTTTCATCAGCGACCTTTGCCTTACTATCAGTGAACTTCCTTACCAACTTCACAAGGTTGCAGAGGTACCTGTTAAAGGAACTGTCAAGGAGCTGTAACTGATGCAGCTGCAGACAGTCACTGCTCAGATCACCACCCTAAACTCAGTCAACTCATCCATGAGGTGCTTATTGTATGCAGCAAATGGAATGCTAGGGCAGTGAGTTCAGGCATCTCTCTCAGGAGGCAGGCCTGGATGCAACTTTGCAATTTCGCAGAGCCCTTCAAGTCTTCCTTCATTAACAGCCCTTCAAGTCTTCCTTCATTAACAGCCCTTCAAGTCTTCCTTCATTAACACCCCTTTTGATAGCTCTTCTCTTTTTGGGCCTAAGGTTAAAGAGACGCTTACCAGGTGTGAACAGGAAGGCAGGACCTTATCTGCCATTGGAATGCATTTTTCCACACCTACTAGACCCTTCTGTAAAGGTCAGAGAGGTAGTGGAAAAATGTGGTTCAGAAAGTCACAAAGTTCTTTCCAGGATACGCAAGATGAAAGTCCCCCTAGAGGCAAAGGGGGTAACAGTGGAAGATGCTGCCCTCGCGGCATGGGAGGCCTGCAGAATCAGGGCTCCAGAGAATCTTTCTTTGGTGGACCCTTCCAGCACTCCGGAAGGAGTGCCAGATGCCCGCCTCCAGAGGCAGTTGGGGGTCGATTGCCACTGCACTGCGAAACATGGCAAAAGTTAAATGACAAGTGGGTGCAGGACATAATAGCCAGAGGATGTGTCATTCCCTACTCCTACCCCACTCCCATAAACTAGTCAGTTCCAGACGTTCCACCTAGTCAGAAGGAACAAGCAACATTAGAAATTCAAAAGCTGGTAAGAAAGAGTTATCCAAGAAGTCCCCGCAAACTAGAGAGGATCCACAACTTACTCATGATTCTTTTTAGTTCCAAAGAAAATGGGACTGGAGACCAATTTTCGACCACAGCAATCTGAACAAATCTGTGAAAAGACCAAGTTCCAGATAGTGACATTGCAGTGTGTACTTCCATTCCTAGAAAAAGAGTTGGATGTGCTGTATAGACCTTCAGGATACAAACTACCACATTTGAATGGAAAGGTGATCCAGAGGATATTTGCCATTCTGGCTAGGAGCCAGTCACTTCCTGTTTCGAACTCTGCTCTTTGATCTCCCTACACACCCCCTAGAGTGTTCACCAAGTGCATGGCAGTAGTGTCGGCTCACCTGAGATGCCAAAGATTCTGGATGTTTCCATATCTGGACGACTGGCTTATAACCTCCCTCTTCTGCTACAAGCCAGGGACTGTACCCTTCATCTCTGTTCCTCCTTAGATATTACCATAAACTACAAAAAAATCTGTGCTTGAGCCATGTCAAAACTTGGTTTTCATAGGAGCAGAGATACACAACCACACTGGTAGCAAGGCTTCCACAAGGCAGAGTAGACTATCTCCATCATTATGTAAGGTTGATAATCAGGAAGACGCGAGCCTCTGTAAAACTGGTTCCTGGGTACTGGGGAAGATGGCTGTGTCAGTTGTACTCATTCCCCTAGCTCATCTTCTTATGAGAATACTTCAATGGTTACTTTCCGCATAATAGTCAGCCCTGAAACTTCCAATGTCACACACAGTCCTGAGTAACCAACTCCTGGAAAAAGGATCTCCAATGGTGGATTCACTCTCTTAATATCTCAAGGCCGTCACTTCACCCCTCAACCCCAGGCCATGGTGACCACGGACACATCCCAGATGGGGGGCATTATCTAGGGAATACAGTTCAGTGCATATGGCAGGAACCTGAGGCTCATTTGCACATAAACATCCTGGAGATGAGGGCGGTGCCTTTAGCTTTGCAAGCATTTCAAGACACTGCCCCTCTAGGAAAGATAGCAATCCAGTCGGGCAACTTGTCTGTAGTGTGGTACATAAACAAATGGAGGAACCAGATCTTATCCCCTTTGTCGAGAAGCTCTGAGGGACTGGCAATGGGCAGCAGCTTCCTACCACTTTCTAATAGCAACACACATCCTGGGGAAATCCAACATGGTTGCAGACAAATTGAGCAGAGCCATTTTATGGCCTCACGAGTGGTCCCTCAGTCATAGTTACAGAAGAAATCTTCTGGAAATGGGGCCAGCCTTGCTGCAATTTTTTTTGCATTGGCCACTAGTGACAAATGCAGCAACTACTTTGCACTGATCCCTCTCACAGGAGAGTCACCAAGGGATGCACTTGTTCATGACTGGGCTCCAGGACGTATTGATGCCTTTCCTCAAATTCCTCTAATTCCCAAGTTTTTACAGAAAGCAAGTTTGTTGGAGAGGCCAGTAATCCTGATTACCTCGTATCGGCCTTGTCAAATCTGGTTTCTCTTTCTTCAGCCTCACCTTTGAGATGAACCATGGATTCTGGACGCTTCTCTAGACCTTCTGACTCACCAGTCAGGAATGGTTCATCCCAACCTGGAAGATAGCACAATAACAGCCTGGCTGCTTCAATCACCTGATCGCCAGGTTTCCTCTCCTTTCCTCCCTAGTCAGACATATTTTGTTTTCTTCCCATAAAACATTTTACACGTAAATTGTGCAAAAGTAAATGGAAGAGATTTGTTACATGGGCCAGGGATAATCTGATCCTTTTATTGCGTCCATACATTCTATTGTAGAGTTTTTGACACAGCCACTATTAGAGTTCATTTGGCAGCAATTTCAAATTTCCATGCAGGAAAAATGGTTCTGGAATCATGTCTGTCAGACTTTGTAAAGCTTTCTTAAAAGGAACTACTATGGTAAGATCCCCATACAAAAATCCAACACCGCCCTGGGATGTGAATTTAGTCTTGTCAAACATTATCTGTCCTCCCTTTGAACCATTGGCTACATGTGATTTGAATTCTCTCCTGGAAAACATTCTTTTTTGTGGCTATTACTTCAGCCAGAAGTTTCTGAATTGCAAGCTTTGTCTGCCAAGCCCCCATACCTAGTTTTTCATAAGGACAGAGTTTCTTTAAACACTAACTCCTCATTTCTACCAAAGTTTGTGTTAGAAAGCAACCTCAACCAATCTATTGAGCTGCCAGTTTTCTTGCCAAACTTTCAAAATAAAGGAGCATATTCACTGCATCTTTTAGATGTTCATAGACAGTTATGTTTCTACTTGGAGAACTTCAGAAATTAGAAAATCAGAGCAACTCTATTTCTTATTCAGATATTAGAAGA
The DNA here is from genome assembly GCF_019279795.1 of Protopterus annectens. Lineage (NCBI taxonomy): Eukaryota > Metazoa > Chordata > Ceratodontiformes > Protopteridae > Protopterus > Protopterus annectens. Next base: position 585,515,117 of record NC_056751.1, read on the forward strand.
AGTCAGCCAGTCATCAGTTATTTTATCCAAATGGCTTACACTATATATAGCCTATATTTACAATTCTAAGAATAGAGCCCTTCCAAATCCCATTAAAGCTCATTCCACCAGGTCGGTAGCCACGTCTTCAGCCTTCCAAGCTGGGTTATCTTTGGATAATGTTGCAGCGACTTGGGCAAAACCTCATGCCTTTATTTCTCATTACAAAGTGGCTTTGGCCTCTAGGAGTAGAGCCTCTTTTGGTTCTGTGGTTCTGAGGAATATTCTCCCATGAGCCACCCGAGAGTCATTTTGCCTGGGATGCCGTCCCATCATTGAGAATAAAGGTGAGATTTACAACATCACATGCAGTTACGTACTTATAACATTCCATGTGTGTTGTCCATCTCGACCTTTTCTCACAACCTTCCCTTCATACCCCCTGCCTATACTCCTGGGAGACAGAGTAGTATAAATTGGGTACTACAGGGCTATATAACCTCAGAGTTGATATCCTACTTATGTGCATGTATATATATTTTATGTTATCTCTGTAAGAGTACTAGGGGCAAACAAGATCTGAGGAAGCTTAGGGGTTGCATTGTGGGTAAGGAAGGATGCCCACAAGCTTTGCTGAAGACCTCAATCTTTTGGAATGGCCGAGATGGATCTGATGGATCGGATCTGATCCCATCATTGAGAATTAAGATGGGCAACACATACGGAACATTACGGTAAATACATAAGTTCTTTTTTAGGAGGGTTACATTTGACATTGGATACACATACTTCCTTTCGGGAGAATTCCTCCCTACCTTCTGAACCAAACATTTTTTCCTCAGATTCTTCAACATTTGGTTTACCCTAGGAGTCCTACTACCAGTGCCTTTAGGCCAAAGGGAGGAAGGCTTTTATTTGAGAATATTTCTGGTTTCAAAGAACAAGCTTTCCTGAAGACCACTGGCAAATATTTCCTTACTCAGTTTGCAAAAGTAACATTTCAAAATGTTGACCTTTCAGAGTCTTACCAGTGATTCCTCTTTTGAGTTTTGTATAATGTTAGATCTAAGAGATGCTTGTCACATTTTTCGATATTTAGATGATTTACTGATCTTTTGCCAGATATCAAGTAGCCCTTAACACGAGATCTGATGATGTAAATCTTTATTCATTCCTTACTGTTAGGACTTTTTTTCCGTCCTCTGAACCTACATGGCCATTACCAAGCTCGCTGCAGCCAAAAACTCTCAGCTAAGATCTACCCATAACGCCCCTCTCATTTGCCACGTTCGTCAGACGTGCCAAGCCTTCTCTCTCAAGCGAAGTGTAGAGTTTGTGTGTTAAATTCCTATCAGTACCTTACCTTTTAGTCAGTTTTTGCTAATTTTCATCTCTCGTCTATAGACTATTTTACTTGTTCTATTCCCTACCCCCTCTACCTTTGGTAGTTCATTTTATACCATCATTGGTACTGTCCCTCTCCCCTACCTTAGGTAAGACCCTCTTTCCTACCACTTGTGGTATTTCTAAGTACCATTATTGGTACTCTTCACTTTCTATCTGGATAAAAAAAACAAAAAAAAAACCCAATTTTCTCTAACTTTGCTGCTGTTTGTTGTTTGACTGTTTATCTTGTCATTAGGACCAGTTTGGTGTTATGTCATTGTCTGAAAAAGCTAAATTGGGTTTTAAGCAGTGTGATAAGTGTGGGCTTAAGATGCCTGATTCGGACCATCATGCTTGGTACGTTTATTGTTTGGGCGTTGACCACAATAATGCTTCATGTGACATCTGTTCCAGCTTCAGCAATCGGATTTTGGCTGAGCGTAAAAACAAGTTGATTTTGAAGGGTATGTTGAAAACTCCCTTCTCGGAGGCTGTCTCTGGGATGGGGGTCTCACCACCTCCTAAGACTAAAAAACATAAAGAGAAATGGAGTCACTCGGTTCCTACATCTCCATCCTCCTTGGAACCAAGTCGAGACAGAGCTTCTTGACCACTTCGGCGTCAGGCTCTGTGTTCCCCCTCAGTGCTGCCTCTAATTTTGACTCCTGTTACTGTACCAGCTTCGGCACCATCTTCCTTGGTGCCGTCCTTGGTCTTGACACCGGCTTTGACTACTGTATACCCGCATCGACACCATCCCCAGCCACGGTGCCGATAGCTTATATGGCTCCACAGACATTGACTCCATCGATTCTGAAGGTTGACCACCTTCCAAGAACCAGATATTCTCCAACTTACAACCCTTTTTCAGGGCACCAGTTTAGCCCCTTTCTTGAAAGACCTGACTCCTTCAGCAGCCTCCTATAGATCCACCAGGAGCCTTTCAGGACAAGATGTAGTGAGGGTTGTGGAACAGCTTCTGGCAGATAGAGGATTGCCCACCCCACTAGATCTTCTGTCCCCCTTGGAACAGAAGCTTTCATGGCATACTCACCAGTATATCCTCCTCTGGCCTCTTCCCAGGCCCCGAAGACTTTGGTACTGATGATCACCCCGATGCATACCGTCTCTGCTCCAACTGTGGAGGTTCCCCTTTTGATACTGATTACTCTTGGTGCAGTGGCTGCATTGGAACTGGTGCACTCTCGTAGCAGTGATTGGGCTGTCGACACCGTGGTTCCTAGTTCCGGCCCCTATCTTTTCGCTGGCACCGTCTATGGCCACAGCTCCACCAGCAGCTACCAGTCCTCTTGGAGCTCCCCACCTGGAGGTGGGGCTCCTCAGGGCAGGGTATGATCCCGGACCCGAGGTGGTCCTACTCTGTTCTGGGCTCCCATCCCTCCTTGAGTGGGCCTGCTTTCCAGGTGATGGAGAGAGTCCTTGCCTCAATAGGCTCACAGTCAGCACCAATGGCATTCGACACCAGAACCCCCCCCCCCTAGCATGCAACTGTCCCAACCCCCTACTCTGGGATCCTGAGCACGGGAGCCGCAAGACCTTCCCTTGAAGGGAACCCTTTCTCTGGAGTCCTCCTCAGAAGATCCCACTGGGGAGCCATCCCGGAAGAAATGGTGCAAGAGAAAGCACCTTGATTCCCCTGAGGAATCTATCACTGAGGACACCAATTGCGATGACTGAGAAGGGTCCCCACGGTCTCCCCCGGAAGATGTTTCATTTGGAGACATTCTCGAGATCCTCAAGCAGAGGGGAGAATAAGTCCTCTAACCCTTTGGAGGAATCTGTGTTCTTGCAGGCCTTCCATGCTTGGCCATCTACTTCCTGGGTGACCCCTCCTGTGGATGAGCTTGTAAAACTGAGCATGCAGCATGCCTGGATGGCCCCAGACAATGTAGAATCTGTCCCCTGGAGGTCAGACAAAATATTATCCACACCGAAGACCAGCCCAGTTGGTCCAGGCAGTTAGTAGTTGATTCCATGGTCGTGGCGGCGGCCACCAAGAGGGAACTTGCAGAAGATAGTTGCACTGTTCATCCCCTGAACAGGGAGTCTGGCTATGCACAGACTGGGGAAGCGGACCTACACTTCAGTGACCTTTGCCATTTGATCGCTGAACTATCTGGCACACTTTACTCGCCGCCAGAGAGACCTAATTTCAGAAATGTCTGCCTCTTTGGTGGGGGTACTGCCTGAAGAGGTGAGTGACACAGTTGCCTCGCAGCTGGCTAACCCAGAATCTATCTCAAACTCCCCGATGCGCTTTATCTCTCACACCACCAAGGGGGCAGCTCAAGCAGCCGCATCAGACATCATCATGAGACTGCATGCTTGAATGTGTTTGTGTGATTTCGCAGACCCCTTTAAATCTGCCTTCGTCAACGCGCCTGTTGATGAATCTTCCCTTTTTGTTCCCAAAGTAAGAGAGACACTATCACGAAGTGAGAAAGACAGAAAGATCTTGTCTGCTGTGAGCATATGGATGTCCTTCAAGAATGCAACTGCAGTCATAACATATGGGTTGTCCTGCCTCAGGCAGCCCTCGGTCGGCCAGATTCCAAAGTCTGGGTCCGACGTCGGCTGATGTCGCATTTCTCTCCGACGTCAGAGCGGCTGGAGTACATAAGCATCAGCCGACGCCATCTTCTTCAGTCTTTCTTGCCGCGCGGTGCCCGAAGCAGAAGCATTTCGCAAGTGCCGGTCAGTCAGCTCCTGTTTTCTTCGATCCAAAGTCATCAAAAAAGCTAAGTACCCCGTTGGGGACCTTTTCTTGCCTCAGCCTATGTCAGAAATTACTGAAAAAGTAAATAATTGTTTGTCTTGTGGTAAAGAAATACCTCATAAGGATTTCCACTCTTACTGCCTTCCTTGCCTTGGCCCAGACCACGACGTCTCGGCCTGTGCCGCCTGTGCTCGCTTCAATAAGCGCACTCTCAGGCGCCGGGCGGAGTTCGCTGAAGACTTTTTCGGCGAAAAATTCGATTATACAATGCTGTCGGAACTACTGACATCGCAGACTCCTAAGAAACGAAAAGACCGGGACCGACATCCTCGGCCCGCGTCTTCCACCGACACCACGCCAAAACCAACCGCGAATGCCCTGGTTCCCTCTGAGGCGGTTATTTCATCGCTCCGAACCGAAGACACCGCATTACCGATGCCTCCGATACCGGATCCCACACCGACGCCAGTTATTGATTTTCCTCCGGATACTGAAACCGAGGAAATGCCCGAGACCATTGCTGTGGATAAGGTCACCCCTGCACGTGGAGCTGCTAGGCCTCCCATGTCCATGTCTATCAAGGCCTACACACGTGCTAAGGCAGCCAGCAAGACCAAGCATCTTACTGCTAAAACCTTACCTCAGCCTACTCCTGAAACACAAATCATGACTATGGCCGCAGACTTAATTTCCATGATCAGAGGTTCCCAGGCCCATCCTGAGAGAGGATCCCAGCCTCCTCCTGATAAGAGGCCCAGGGTTGAGCCCTCTGACCCTCTCCCTTCAGATGAAGATTCTGAGGACTCTGTTCACTCCGATAGCCAGGAAGAGCCCTTCCAGACCTATGAGGACTCAGATGCAGAGGACTCCATCCCCTCGGCCTCCCCTCCTGAGGATATTTCTTTTGGGGAAGTTCTGCATTCCATGAGGGAACATTTTAAGTGGCAAGGCCAGGAATATTCTGATTCCAGAAAACGCCTTCGAACCTTCCTTAAAAAGCCCCAACACAGGCCCTTAGCTATACCTCCTGTGTTTGATGTTTTGGATGATCTATACTCTGACTCCACTGTTACCCCTGATACTCTTCCTCCTGCTCCTGCCAAGCCTGATAGATACTATAGGGTCCCAGAAACACATTCTCATTTCTTTAGGGCCCATGCTGTTGATTTAGAAACAATTTCACAGGGACCGAAAGGGGTTTCAGCTACCACCTCCAAAAATCCTTTGCCTTCCAATAGGGAAGCTAGGTCATTAGAGAGATGGGGGAAGAAGGTTTACACCTCCACTACTTTATCTATGAGAGCTCTCAATTGTCTCTTTCATATGTTTCAATATCAGGATTACCTGTTAGCTGATTTACAGAAAACATTGGCCTCTCCTGAACCTTTAGATAGGAAGTCTTTGCAGGAGGCTGTACATAATTCTCAGCAAGTTAGCAATCACTTTCTTCAGTGTGGATATGATGCATTGAAAGCTTCATGTAGGGCAGCTATGACAGGGGCGGTCATTCGTAGACATGCATGGTTAAAAGAACAACCTCTACCAGATCATGTTAAGGCAAAACTTCTTGATGCACCCTTGGAAAAGAACAAGCTTTTTGGTGCTAATGCTAAATATGTGATAAAGTCCATTGAGGAAAAAGCCAAGTCAGTTCAGACAGTAAAAGATTTCCTCCAGGTTCAGCCACCCAGATTCAGCAGGAATTGGCCTTCTAAAAACTGGTCCTTTCCTAATCCTGAAAGATTTCAAAGGGGCAAAAACAGGCGTGACCGAGGAAGAGGACAATACAGAGGTTCCTACAGGGGACGACAATGGCAACCAGCAAACCAAAGAAGTGACAAAGGGGTTTCTCCTGCCCCACAGGGACAACCTCAATGACTTTCCTCTACTTCCGCTGACCAAGGAGCAAACAGAAGCTCCTTTGGGCAGAAAATTATCTCTGTTTTCAGACAATTGGCACAGATTGACAAAGGACAAATGGATTTTGGACATTATAGACCAAGGTTACAGGTTCCACTTTCATACCTTGCCAAGAAAACAAGGCATGCCAAACCTACCACAAAACCAGAGGGCAGAGGCTATCAAGCAAATTTCTCTGCTTGCTCAGATCAAAGCAATAGAAAAAGTTCCACAACAAGAACAAGGCCAGGGGTTTTATTCAAGACTGTTCCTTGTTCCAAGAAAAGAAACTCAATGGAGACCAATACTGGATTTGTCCGCATTAAACACTTTTCTCATAGTACCAAAGTTCAAAATGCTGACTCTACAGCAACTCCTTCCCATGCTGGGCAAGGGGTCTTGGCTGATTACTCTGGACCTCAAGGAGGCATACCTGCATGTCCCTATCAGACACAGCTGCAGAAGATACCTCAGATTTCTTGCAGGGCCAGAGCATTATCAGTTCTCAGCATTGCCATTTGGCTTATCTACTGCGCCCAGAGTATTCACGAAATGCCTGGCTTCAGTAATTGCTCATTGCAGGCTCCAGGGGATCCAAATTTACCCGTACCTGGACGACTGCCTCATACAAGCGGACGGCATCATTATTGAACATCCCACTCATTCTGGAATATTTGGCAGATATGCTACAGAATGGACTCTCATATTCTTACATAAAAATACATGCTTCAGCTATTTCAGCTAGATACAACACTGATCCACCTGTGTTTTCACATCCCTTGTTAAGGCAATTCCTTAGGGGAATCAAGAATATAAAGCCACCAAGAAAGGCTCCAGTACCAGCTTGGGACCTCAACTTTGTCCTAGCAAAACTGACTCTACCCCCCTTTGAGCCAGCAGCTTCTGTGGGCTTACAATTTCTCTCATGGAAGACAGCTTTCCTGTTGGCAATTACCTCAGCAAGAAGGGTTTCGGAATTACAGGCCCTAATGGCAATACCACCATTCATAACCTTTCACAGAGACAGGGTCTCCTTACGAACCAACCCTACCTTTCTGCCAAAAGTGGTATCTAGGGTTTCTTTAAATCAAGCAATTCACCTGCCTACTTTCTTTCCCAATCCTGAGAACAAAGGGGAAAGACTGTTGCATACCTTGGACATTCACAGACAACTTGCTACTACCTGGACAGAACCAAGACCAATAGGAAGTCTGATCAGCTTTTGTAGCTTACGCCCTGGAGTACAAGGAAAAGCAATTTCCAAACAGACTATTTCAAAATGGATTGGACATTGCATCAGATTCTGTTATTCCTTCCATGGAAAGAGTGTACCAGCCAATGTCAGACCACACTCCACCAGAGCTACAGCCACCTCTACAGCATTCTTAAGGGGGGTTGCCTACAAAAGACATTCTAGAAGCTGCTACATGGAGCTCCGTGCATACATTCTCCAAACACTACAACCTCCCTTTATATTCCAGATCCAGAGCAGGCTTTGCTTTGGCAGTCCTGCAGGGATTGATAGCTACACCATCCTTTTCTTAGAGCATTCCACCTCCCCCAGCTAAGCTATGGTATTCAACCCATATGTTATGACTGCAGTTGCATTCTTGAAGGACATGGTACAGTTTTGTACCTACCATAAATGTAGATGTCCGATAGATATGCAACTGTAGTCGGGTTTTCCCTCCCTCCTTCCCCTCTATGCCTTGGGTCCACTCCTCTCCCTGTTATCCTTATCTGGGGATATCTGTTATGGTGCATCTGTTTATTGCTTATTTATTTGTCTGGAAACCTGCTTTTGTCTTCCAATTTTATTACAGCCTTCCTTGGAGGGCACCTGGCATCTGGGGCAAGAAACACTGAAGAAGATGGCGTCGGCTGATGCTTATGTACTCCAGCCGCTCTGACGTCGGAGAGAAATGCGACATCAGCCGACGTCTGACTCAGACTTTGGAATCCGGCCCTACCGAGGGTTGCCTGAGGCAGGACAACCCATATGTTATGACTGCAGTTGCATATCTATCGAACATCTACATTTATGGTAGGTACAAAACTGTACTTTTTCCACCCCCAGAGATCCTATTCCAGGAACCAGTGGGGAGGAAAATTGTGGTTCAAGAAGTCCCAAGGATCTTTTCGTGACACTCGTGGTGAGCAATCCCCCTGGGCAGAGGGGGCAACTCATCTGGAAGATGCCCCTTTTGGGGCAGAGGGAGTCCGCACAATCAGGGTGCTAGAGATTCCTTCTCCGGCTGACCCTCATAGCGCACCTGAGCAGTGTCCCAATTGCTTTCCTCTGGAAGCAGTCAGGGGGTCGATTTTCCCTGCACCTACGAGTCTGGCAGCTCATCACTACAGATGCATGGGTGCAGAGAATAATATTCAGAGGCTACCATATCCCATTTGATCTTACTCCCAGACCAGTCAAACAAATCCTTGATATTCCACCCAGTCAGTGGGAAGTAGCAGCCTTAGAAATCGAAAAGCTGCTAACAGAGTCCTCCAGCCAGTCCCACCAGACCAGAGAGGATCCGTTTTTTACTCTAGATTCTTTTTAGTGCCAAAAAAGACAGGGGACTGGAGACCAATCCTGGATCTCGGCTTACTAAATAAATTCATAAAACCTCAAAAATTCCGGATGGTCATGGTACAGTCCATCCTCCACTTTCTAGGAAGGACAACTGGATGTGCTCTATAGATCTCCAGGATGCGTATTACCACATAAAGATGGACAGACACTCCCGGAGGCTTCTCTGCTTCTGGCTGGGAGCCGATCACTACCAGTTCAGGGTACTGCCATTTGGTCTCTCGGCAGCCCCAAGAGTGTTCACCAGATGTAAGGTAGTTGTAGTAGCTCATCTTCGACTACAAGGATTCCAGGTCTTTCCGTATCTGGACGATTGGCTCCTTACCGCCACGACCAGGAATCTTCTCATTCACAGCCACTCTTACACTGAAGGCCATGCTCTTCACTTAGGGATTATGATCAACATGGAAAAATCTCAAATGTCCCAACAAAAACACTGGAATTTATTGCAGCGATCTTCGAAACAACATCCTGTCAAGCTTCCCTTCCTCCTCACAGGCTTACAAAAATAAGCCAGATTCAAATCCTCCTCCAACAGACTTTTGTACCAGCATGCCTTGTACTATAGCTGTTGGACTCTATGGCAGCAGCCATTACCTTAGGTCCACTGGCGATGTTGCACATGAGACTAGTACAGTGGCTCCTTTCATCACAATGGTCGATCTTAACCCATCTTCTCGACCACTTGATACGCCTTACAAATCTTTGCAAAAAAGAAATGCTTTGGTGAATGAAGCCAGAATCAAATCTTTGGTGTCGACCGTTCTGCCTTCCCCAGCCCAGGGCCACAGTGACCACGGATGCTTCCCTGCTAAGGGGGGGGGGGGGCATTTCCACCTGTAATCACGGCTGCACAGATAAAAAAACACACTATCCAAAGCCAAGAACACAGCATCCATGGGACCCGTCGACATCCCAGGCTGTGTTCTACATGAACTACAGAACGAACTGGCAACCTACCTAAGTACCATGTTCAATCATAGCCTCACATCAGGCTATGTGCCCACTGAATGGCGCACAGTGACAGTTATCCCACTCCACAAAGGGGGAGTCACCACAGACCCCGGAAACTACCGCCCCATTAGCCTAACGAGCCTGGTCTGCAAGGCTGTGGAGCGTATCATCATGGAACTTATAAACAGTGACATTGGTAATCTCCAAACTTAGGACCCCACCCAGTTTGGGTTTGCAAAAGGCAGATCATGTCTCCTAAACCTGATAGACTTCTTTGAAGCAGTCACCAAAGCTGTAGATGAGGGTAAAGTGGTTCACACGACCTAAATAGATCTCGCCAAGGCTTTTGACACCATCCCCCACTCTGGAATTATAGATAAACTCACTAAACTAGGTATTAATCCCTATGTCACAAGATGGGTTGCCAACTGGCTCACTGACGGAACCCACACTCTGAAAGTAGCAGATTCCAAATCCAGCTTCAGACCAGTGACAAGTGGAGTACCACAGGGTTCAGTCCTGGGTCCTTTCCTGTTTGGTATCTACTTCTCTGAAGTACAGACCAACACAGAAGGTCTTTATTAACGGTTCGCAGATGACTGCAAACTAGGAGCCATAATCAAAACTCCAAAAGATGTGGACATCCTACAAAAGGGCCTTGCTGAGACAGATGCCTGGTGTCAAAGCCATGGCCTCAAGCACATTGCCAAAAAGTGCATTGTCATTCCTTTTGGTAAAAACTCAGTACCCATGAACTACCACATAGGTGGTAGTCTACTTAACACCGAAAATGTGATGAGACCTTGGGACACATGTGGACAGTAGTCTCTCCTTTGATAATCACATCGCCACAGTAGTCAGGAAATCCTTCTATGTGGCACACCTCATCACAAAAGGTTTCTCATCCAGGAAAGAAGAGGTCATTGTTCCTCTCTACCCGTCACTCATTAGACCCATTGTAGAGTACAATGCCCCTTTTGGTATGTACCTCACAAGACATCTACAACAACTGGAAAGGCCACAGAAATACCTCACAAAGAGGATTACCAGCCTCAAAGAGATGCCCTATGCAGACCGTCTCAAAAAACTGCAGCTTTACTCCTTTGTATATCGCCTACTCAGAGGCGATCTCTGCCTAACGCACAAAGCTATGTCAAACCCAGAGCTTTTAGACATGCTCCACTTAAAGAAATCCCAATCCCTACGAGCTACATGCTCTGGGGACCTAAACCTCGTCACCACAATAAACAGAACATGCTGGAGGGATAGATTCCTGTCCCATAGACTTCCCATACTCTGGAACAAACTACCTATCTATATCAAACAAAGCTCCTCATTAGCACTCTTCAAGAAAAATCTTGATTGGATGGGAGATAGGAAATTAACCCCGGGGATCACTTCTGTGGCTCTGCTCGACAGTGGCCCAGGAAAATAATTTTCTTGGGTGGTGAAAGCCAGGGTACCTATGGCTAGGCTTATATAGGCCCTAGGGCCAGTAGCCTAGTACCTACCTATGAACCTATGCGATATGAAATTTTTGTCTAGAAAGACTCTACTTCTAGTAGCCCTTACCTTGGCCAGAACATTATTATCTGAGTTGCAGGCCTTGAGTGTCAAGCGACCTTACTTGATTTTTCGTAGGGAAAGAGTGTCCCTACGTACTGACCCATCCTTCTTGCTCAAGGTCATTTCTAGGTTTTCAGTTAACCAATCGATTGACCTGCCGGGTTTCTTCCCTCGGCATTCAAATAGAAGGGAATATCTTTTGCATACCCTTGATGTTCATAGGCAACTTCGCTTTTACTTGGACAGAACTAAATCTTTCAGAAAAACGGATCAATTGTTTGTGGCCTTTGCAGGACCCAGATTGGGTAGGCCGGTTTCCAAAGTGACTCTATCTTCCTGGCTTAGAAACGTCATTACCTTTATCTACCATCAAAATAAACTCTTTACCTTCCAGAATAAAGGCTCATTCGACTAGATCGATGGCTACTTCTGTGGCTTTTCATTCCAGAGCCTCTATGGATGATATCTGCACAGCAGCCACTTGGGCAAGGCCTTCATACCTTTATCACTCATTACAAATTGGATTTGGCCTCCAGGGGGCAATCATATTTTGGTTCTATGGTGCTCAGGAATATCCTTCCTTAGGGCCACCCAAGACTCAAGTAGCTGGGGAATCGGTCCTAACAATAAGGAATGAATAAAGATTTACATCAGATAAAGAAGTTATGTCTTACCATATCGTTCCATCTGTGTTGTAGATCTTTATTCATTCATTACTTCCCGCCCTCCTTCCCCCTGCCTGGACTCCTGGTGGACTTTAGGATGTCCTTAGTTAAGGTATTTGCTCAGACAGAGCCTCCTACTGTCTCTGTTATTACTTCTGTACTATAAGGCTGGGCAAACTTGATCTGAAGAGACAGAGGGGCATTATGGGTATGTCTTGGCTGAGAGTTTTTAGCTGGCGAGAGCTTGGTAATAGCCGTGTCTGTTCTGAGGATAGAACCGAAGTCCTAACAGTAATGAATGAATAAAGATCTACAACAAAGATGGAACGTTCTGGTAAGACATATACCATCTTTTTTCTTCACTCCTTACCAATTTACTCAACAAAACTTCCTTGACACCATCACACAGGGCTGTGGTTTTAGACTGCCTTCTAGATAACTCTCTCCAAAGTTATTCATAACAAAGGAAAGAGTAAATTTGCATCTGGAAATTTTTCTGCTCTTCTCCAATCATTCTGAGATTTCAGCCAGAGAATATCTCATCTAAAAAAAAGCAGCAGATGTTTGTTCTACAACTATAACCATGCTTACAGGATGAGGTGAACCAGGGTAATACAAGAAAAATGTTTTTTTGAGATTGTGCTTCTGTCTGTATACAAGTTGAATCAGACTTGATCAGGATCTGTTTGTATAATACCTCTATAAGATCTTCATTTTTTCCTTGTTGTGACTTCTGCCACATCTGGGCTAGTGATCAAAGAGCCTCAGTCCTCACCACTGGCACCTGTGGGGAACTTCACTGAGAGGATAACTGGTACACACGGTATCTGCAGATGCAGCTTTCTGCATCAAGCACAATTTTCCTTAAGAGCACACTGGGAACACAGTCAGTCTGGGACTGGTTTTTCCCTCTTTCTCCAGATACCCAGTAAGACTCCTCAGTGGCACAGCTTTAGAGCTGAGATCTCAGCTGACTTTCCAAGCCAAGACCGCCAGCACCCTCTGTCCAACCAGTGCTTCGTGTCTCTGCCCAAGTAGCTGACCCATACACTCTTGAAGATTTTATTTACACACACACACACACACACACACACACACACACACACACACACACACACACACACACACACACACACACACATACCTGGGAAAGGCTGGCACAGGTTTACTAGTTCTGCCCTCCTTCTGACCAGAATATAAAGTAGTTACCACCGCCACCAGACACTCCTGCCAGCTACCTTAAAGCCCTTACAAGGGTGCCCAGTATACAGAGTGAAATTAATATTAATACAAATAGTTTGACCAAGAGCAAGGCTATTATGAGTGGCTAACCATGTCTTTAATCAAATACAAGACCAAAACAAGAAACAAAAACCAAGAAAAAAATCTTCACATAGGCACTAAGCGCTTTCACCCTTTCGTCCTAGGACATCATCAGAGTACAAAAATGATGATCAATTCATTTTTGTACTCTGATGATGCCCTAGGACGAAAGGGTGAAAGCGCTTAGTGCCTATGTGAAGATTTTTTCTTGGTTTTTGTTTCTTGTTTTGGTCCTGTATTTGATTAAAGACGTTTTTTTGAAGATTCCAGGATTCAAGGTTACTGAAACTTTTTGGTACTAGTGATCTATCGTGGTTGGCTCACCATGTCACCAATTAAATATGCAGCTACTCTCAAAACTTAAATACCTTTGCAAAGATCAGCCACAATGATGCGTTTAAATATATTTAATAATAAATTAATAAAAGGACAAGACAATACCAAGTATCTGTTCACAGTGATATCAGAGATCAAATCACAGGAAATATTTAAAATAACATTGAATGACAGACTCGAACAAATAAAGAAAAACAATGTCTAAACTAAGCTTCACTATATGCCTGACTAAATCTAAGAGAATTACTATTCCCTACATAGAGCAAGGCACATGATTTGGTGAATGGTCCTTGTTGTCAAGGCCCAAGACAGAATACACAATTCTCTGATTCACTCAGAGGCTTCGCAAAGTAATATCTAAAATATTACTTCTGTGATAGCTTGCAGAATGATACCACTTCTGGTCATCTGACTTCTAGTTCCCATGCAAACCCCATTGCTGGAAGCTTTCGGGATTTAGCACCTACCTGTAAAAATACACACACAAGGGTTTTTGCTCAGATCTGTGGTAGGTGCTGGAAGTCATGAAACAATTTCATACCTCCATGCTGCATGAGTAGTAATTAGTTCTCCCCAAAGACAATACAGAGAGTTTCCTGCTACAGACTGTCTCTCTTTCAGCATTGAAACCTGTGAGATGGCATCTTTATGGCCTAGCCCATAAAGTGATTTAATTTCAGATAAATTTCAAAGCTTGCTGGACTGAGGTTAACCATCCAGTTTTCTCTGTGAAAATGAATACATTTAGACAGTTACAGTAGTGCATGTACATTTCTGTTCTCTCCAGGAGGGCACTCTGTGGATACATTTCAAAGGCAAGCACTTTACAAATACCTTTGCAACACAAACATCTGTACAAATCAGTTTGATATACAGTTCTAATACATTTTCTAACACAAGCATCTTGTATAAATCAGTTTGATATTCACAAGTAACATATTTGTTTACAAAATTCCAGCTAGCTGTGCTGGCAGTACCTCCCATCGTCACACTTGTCATATGCTTCCTAAGTTTGGCGACAACCTTTTTCATCTTTTGCTTAAGTCATTGTGCAAAAAGTTATTGTGCTCTGGAGTTATCGGAAACAGTTTTCTTAACGGTGACATTTCTAAACTCGTGCATATTATCTAAATACTTCTTTATTCCTCCTCTAGCACTCTGCATTTGCTCCTCTTCTTGTTCTCAGATTCTCTTTATTCTGCAATACTTTTAGCTATTTGTCAGCCCCTCTGAGTCTTTTTCTTTCGCCTTTTCCTGGTTAGGGTTCACCACAATGGATCACCTGTCGGCTCATGATTGGCAGTAGAGTTTTACAGCCACAGAAGGCACACACACACGCACACACACGCCTAGGGCCAATTTAGAGTTTCCAATCCACCTACAGCATGTCTCTGGGATAACGGAGGAAGCTGGAGCACCTGGTGGAAACCCACACGACCACAGGGAGGACATGCAGACTCCACACAGAAGGCACCCTAGCCAAGGATCGAACCGGAGAACCTCTTGCTGTGAGGTGACCACGCTAACCGCTGCACCACCGTGGCAACCCTGTCAGCCCCTCTAAGTAATTCCTGTTAATTTTTTTTCCATGTCTTTCTCTTTTATTTATACCCTATTTTAATCTCCTTTTCATTTTGTTCCCTCACTATCTATCCCCTCTGAAGAAATTTGTCTTCCCAAATAACTCTCGAATAATTTCCACTACCCGTACCTCAAATACCTCACTTTTTAACAAGTACGAAAATGCCAGTGTCTCATTTTCTTTCATTAACCTACATGATTGTTTTAGTTTTTATCAGTGCATGATCTGACATAGTTACTGGATGTGTCTCAGAGCTTCCACAAGTGCGCATGTTCCTGTAAAGTATACTTTCTGTCCAGTCTAGCCAAGTTATTGTACCTTGGGTAGTAGTATGTAAATTCTGTCTGGTTTCCTACTATTGAATTCACATTTTCCATGCCACATACTGTCCTATATTTCATCAGAAATGTACTGTTTTTTTATTATACTTTTCCTTCTAGTTCCCAGTTTCATCCTCAATACTACAACTCAAGTTCCATTCCCCACAGAAAAACAGTATTCCCTGCTGAAAGCTGATATTACTCCCAAAAGTTTTTAAGCTCCATGATAGCAGTTTTTTAATGAAATTAAATACATTCACAGATATCAGTATTTATTACTCCCCTTTTCCTTTGTCCCATTAATTTGCTGAATGTCCATCCTTTGTCAAAAATCACATGCTCATATGTATCTGAATGCATACCTTGAATATTGCTATTTTCCCCCTTCATTTCTTAATGTAATTTAGTTCTCTGCCTTTTCCTTACCTGTAAGACCTTTTAAATCCCACAATAACATGGACAAGAGTAGCTATCGTGATAGAAAGCTGTTATTCACACCTGTTTATACGTGGCCATTCTTTTAAATGTGTATTTTCACCTTTTGGCATATGTGCACGTATTGTTTGACAGGCTGATCCTTTAAGCAGCTTCTTATGTTCATTTGTATCACATTTTCATGACTATTTGCTTGAGTGAAAACACTCGAGCAAAAAAAAAAAAAAAAGAAAAAAAATTTAGACACCCCCCCCCCCCAAAAAAAAAAAAAACACAAAATGAAATTATTCCTCCAGACTATCCTCCAGATAGGAATGGTTGCCCCAAATCAATGGCCGTCCACAGTCTGGCTTTACCTAATTTAAAAGTAAGATAATACATTCTAAAGCAGGTTACATTACAACCTGTGTTCCCACTTAACACTGATTGTTCTTATTCTTTTGCTGTCTATTCCCCTCCCAAATGTCAAAATAGTTTGCATGCTTTCAGTAGACATTAAATTGGATGATGTCCTATGGGACTCTGTTCCTGAGTCTCTGAACTGGCTCTGCCGTTACAGCAGCTTGCGTGAATCAAAATCTCATGAGCCAAATTCCTACCCAGAATGCCTCTGTCTAAATTACCTCAGATCGAGTTTGCAGCTCTTCTAATAAAGACACATCAGCCGAAGTCTCCTTGAGGTATGTAAAATTTATTGTTTCTTTCACTGCTGATTCAGATTTTTTAAAGCCCAACTCAACAACTAGAATTCATAGGAGCCTGCATGAATATGACCTTTTGCATAGCCTCCCTTCCTTAGTGAGCTATCACTCCTGCCATGCATTGCATTTGGTGAACACCCTGGGGGCTGTGGTGAGACCAAAGGGCAGAGTGCGAAACTGACAGTGACTGGTACCCAGCCGGAAGCGTAGATGGCTTCTGGACGTTTTGTCCATTTTTATGTGGTAGTAGCCGTCCTGAAGATCCAGAGAGCACATCCAAAAGTCTTTCCCTAACAATGGGAGCATAGACTGCAGTGTTACCATCCGAAACTTGTCCCTTCTTCAACAATTCATTCAATCTGCTGAGGTCCAATATTGGCCTCCAATCTCCGGTTTGTTTTGGAACTAAAAAGAACCTGAGTAAGTTCAGGATCCTATCTGGTCTGCTGGGATGGGCTGGATGACTCTCTCTAAGAGCAACTTGTTGATCTCTACAGTTGCCTGATCCCTGTGATTGGGTGGTACATCTGGTATCCTTTTGGGAACAAATGGTGATAGGGAAAAAGGTATGATATAGCCTCTGGTAACAATTCTTTGTACCCACTTGTTTTGGGTGATATTTAGCCAGGCTTCTTGGAACAAAGAAATGTGCCCCCCCGACCAGCCCCAGAGAAGTGTAGTTGGGCTCCACATCAGGAGCGCTGATGAGGCCTTTCTCTAAAGGAATCACGGCCTTGTTGGTATTGTGGACCGTCCCTGCCTCTACGGCGACGTCTGCAGTTTCCTCCTCCTCTGCCTCTGAAGGAGGATTCACCCTGTGTGTCAGGAAAGACCCTCTGGGACTTCTTGAACCACATTATGTTAAGTTGTCTATCTCGCCTTCTTTCTTGCTGGTTGGGTTCGGAGCCGATCCTCTGCTCCGACTCGGCTATCTTCAAAAGCTCGAGAGCTGCTTACTGGCTCGAGGCCCCCTTATATCCCATGATGTCTGGCGCTGGATACCCAGATCTCGTTTGCCGCTTCTGCTACGAGGTTGCGTTTACTGGTTCAGGTCGTATTTTTTCACTTTGTTCATAATATTTAGGACTTTTTGAATTTTATTAATTATGTACTTATTGTCATAGCATAGTTGTAGGTTCTGTGGTAATTTGTTAGTGTTTAATTCCCCTTAAAAACTCCTTTTTTCCTTAGGGAGTTTTTTTCCCTCCCCCACTCCCGTTTTGCCTTTTTAAGGTAAGCCGTTTTAGTTAGAGGCTTATCCTTGTTTTCTTTAAGTTAGACAAATTTTTTCATTAGAAATTGTGGTAGTTTGTAGGTCTTATTATATAGTGTGTGTGCTGTTAGGGTGTGGTAACTTGTGTGGATTGTGTGTGTTGTTCTAGTTACCTACTTCCCCTTGTACTTTTTCTTTGATTTTCCTTTACAGGAATGTCTAAAGACACGAAAGTGTTGGGATTCAAGAAGTGCGACTCATGCTGTCAGAAAATGTCTCTGACAGATGGTCACACTTCTTGTATCGACTGCTTGGGCTCCCTACACCTGCAGGACTCTTGTTCGGTGTGTCACACCTTTAGTCCAAGAGTCCTGCAAGAGCGTAGGAATAAGCTTATCCTTAGGGGTTTGCTTAAACCTGAAGGATCACCGACCAGGGTTCAGTCAGTGAAACCTTCTAGGCCATCGAAGCCGTCGGCTCCCAGTTCGGAGCCGTCGCCGGGTATGGCTTCTGCTTCAACTTCGGTTCCGGCTGGAACCAAAGTACCTATCTCTATTCGACTCCGACTGGAGCCGAAGTACCTATCTCCCAGTCGGCCCCGACTCTTCCGTCGGAACCGTCAGGGAGTCGAAAACGCTCCAGGTCACCATCCTTGGAGTTGATACACTCTGCTCCAGGGTCACCCTTGTTGCAATCGGAGCGGGGTCATCGATCCCACTCTTCTCAGTCGTCTAGACTATCTGACCATGATTTGGAGAGAGTGGTAAGCAGGCTTTTAAAGTCGCAGGCCCTGGCAAAAATGCTATCCAGCCCCCCCTCATCAGGGTTCGGCTCTACCTGTTTCTGCAATAGTTCCTCCTTCGACTCATCCCTTGAGTTCAGATCCGGAGCATGCTGAGGCTGGAACCGTGGGTCCATTGGCACCGATACCTCCCCTTTCAGTTCCGTCGTCGGCTCCGATCTCTTCCATGGTGCCGTCCTTCGAGAGATCTGAGCACCGGGACTCCCTCGTCGGCTCTGAGGGTGCGAGTGGCATCGGACCCTTGTCCGACCCCGTTCTCCCTCCTGGAGCTTCGGCACAGGTGAGTTCAGCTCCTGCATCGGCTTTGGAGCCATCTCTCTCGGTGCCGGGAAGGATCCCGGTCTCTTCGGAGCCTGAGCCTTCTCCGGTATCGGGAAGGGGTGCCTTTGAGGTCATGAGTGTGCTGGCATCTGAGTCAGCCTCACAGTCAGCCTCATTGGCCCCCCCCCATGGTGCCTGCTCCTGCCTCTTCCCTTCCACCAGACCCCAAGCGTGGGGAACAAGTGCTCCAGGGCACCCCATTGGGTGTATCTTCCGAGGCCTCCCCCGTTCATTTAGAGGAGCCCCCTCGAAAGAGGAAATGCAAGAGGAAACATGTTGACTCCCCTGAGTCTGTCACTTCAGATACCGACTTGGAGGAGTCGGAAGGGTCCCTGAGACCCCCATCTGAGGACGTCTCCTTCTCAGACATCCTTGAAATCCTTAGGCAGAGGGGGAACTGGACTACTGTTAACCCTTCGTGGATGAGTCGGTATTCCTGGACGAGTTTGGTTTCCGGCCCTCCACCTCCTGGGTGTCTCCGCCTTTCGATCCACTGATGTCTGTGGTGGCTCGAAAGGCGTGGTCAGCTCCAGACACAATGGAACCAACTCTCCGCAGGCCCACAAAATTCATTACTGCCCCTCAAGACAAGCAATTTCTGACCAAGGGTGTTCCCGTTGATGCCATGGTGGTAGCAGCGGCTACTAAAAAGGAGTTGGCTGAAACTTCTTCGTCTGTCCATCCACCTAATAAGGAATCTAGGACGATGGACAGATATGGGAAGCGGATGTTTTCCTCAGCGACCTTCTCCATGAGGTCTCTGAACTATTTGTGCCATTTTACCCGCCTTCAAAGGGATCTCCTTAAAGAGCTAGGGGAATACCCTTCAAGATCCATCAGCTGCGGGGGCCCAGGCTAAGGTTGCCTCCCAGCTGGCGCCTCTAAATTCGGTAGTAAACTCCTCCATGCGGCTCATCTCGTATGCAGCCGATGGTGCGAGTAGGGCCACAGGCACAGGTGTGGCTTTGAGGAGACATGCTTGGATGTGGTTATGCAACTTTGCGGAACCCTTCAGGGCATCTTTCACCAACACCCCCTTTGATGGTTCTGCTCTGTTTGGACCACAGGTGAAGGATACCCTTACCAGGTGTGAGCAGGAAGGCAAGACTCTCTCTGCTGTTGGAGTCCGTTTTTCCACTCCTTCAAGACCATATCCCAAGGGTCAGAAGAGTGGGAAATGTGGTTCCGGAAACCTCAGGGAGCTGTGCCTGACGCACGTGGAGTGTTCCCCTCCAGGGGCAGAGGAGGGAACAATAGATGCCGCCCTAGGGGCAGAGGGGGTCCGCAAAATCAGGGCCAAAGAAAATCCTTCTCTGACAAGCCCTTCCAGCATCCCTGAAGTGCTGCCCGACTGTCCACCTTCGGAGGCAGTCGGGGGAAGATTATTGCTGTACCCAAAAGCCTGGCAAAGTATAACACAAGACAAATGGGTACTTTCTATCATATCCGAAGGCTACAAAATCCCCTTCTTTCGCACTCCACACTTTACCAACAAATCCCTTCCAGATGTTCCACCCAATCTAAGGGATCAAGCAGTTCAAGAAATTTCAAAACTGCTAAGAAAAAGAGCCATCCAGTCAGTCCCAGCAGACAAACAAGGATCCGAAATTTACTCAAGGTACTTTTTGGTACCAAAAAAGACAGGGGACTGGAGACCCATTCTGGATCTCAGCAGACTAAACAGGTCTGTTCATAGAACGAAGTTCCGGATGGTCATGCTACAGTCCATTTTACCCTTTCTGGGTCAGGACAATTGGATGTGCTCCATAGATCTTCAGGACGCGTACTACCATATAAAAATGGACAAGCGATCCAGAAGATTCCTCCGCTTCCGGCTGGAAGCCAGTCATTATCAGTTCAGAGCTCTGCCCTTTGGTCTCACCACAGCCCCCAGGGTGTTCACCAAATGTTTGGCAGTAATCACCGCTCACTTGAGAAGGCAAGGATTCCAGGTGTTTCCATATTTAGACGACTGGCTCCTTACTGCAACCACCAGGCATCACCTGCTGCGAGCCAGAGACTACACCATCCAAACGTGCTCCTCTCTAGGCATCACAATAAATTTCGAAAAGTCTGCATTGTCGCCTTGTCAATCTTATCACCTTTATAGGCGCAAACTTAAACACAAAGGACATGTCAGGGAGTCTTCCAGTAGACAGAGTGTTAGCCATTCGACGACATGTGCAGGTCTTATTAGGATGCAAAAAGATTCAGGCCAGATTCGTCTTAAGAACATTGGGTCTCATGGCAGCGGCTATCATACTAGTCCCCCTTGCACGTTTTCACATGAGGATTCTTCAGTGGATGCTGTTCACACAGTGGTCCTTCCAGCAACTCCCAATGTCTCACATGATAATGATCACACAGTCATGCAAAAAAACAACTTGTTTGGTGGATGGTTTCCCCATCATTACACATGGGCAGACCATTTGTTCTTCCTCCTCCAATAGCTACGGTGACCATGGACGCCTCCCTGATCATGTGTGGGGGGGGCATTTTCAGGGCAGAACAGTCCAAGGCACCTGGCAGCCTCACGAGTACCATCTGCATATCAATGTCTTGGAGATGAGAGCCGTGCTTTTAGCGTTGCAAGCTCTTCAGAACTCTCTTCCCACCGGGACCATTGCAGTTCAAACAGACAATATGTCAGTAGTATGGTACATCAACAAGCAGGGTGGAACCAAGTCTATATCCCTAATGTCGAGAAGCACTCAGACTTTGGCAGTGGGCGATTTCTTCCCAACAGTTTCTGATAGCAGCGCACATCCCTGGGAAGTCCAACGTTATAGCAGACAGGCTGAGCAGAGCAGTTCTCATACCTCACGAGTGGTCTGTCAGTCAGACTGTGGCGGACAAAATCTTCCGCAAATGGGGTCAGCCTTGCTGCGACCTTTTTGCCACCCCCTTCAACAGCAAGTGCGACAATTTCTTCTCTCTCCTTCCTCTTCCCGGGCACTTCCCCAGGGACACTCTAGTTCACAATTGGCCTCAGGGACTTCTTTATACATTCCCCCCGTTTCCCCTGATTCCCAAACTAATTCAGAAAGCTACCACATTGGGATGCAAGATGATCCTCATTGCCCCTTACTGGCCTCGACAAATTTGGTTCCCGTTCCTGCATCATCACCTTCTGGAGCAGCCCTGGACCCAATTCCAGACCTCCTGATCCATCAATCGGGTGGGCTGCACCAGTCTCTTCAATCTCTCCAGCTCACTGCTTGGTTTCTCCACTTCCGACCTTAGCCAGACTTCCGAACATCTCCCACTCGGTGCATGAAATCATCTTATCCTCGCATAAGTTGACCACTAGGAAAACTTATGCTAGTAAGTGGAAACGTTTTTCCTTATGGGCAGAGACCAGGAATATAGATCCCTTTTCAGCCCCTGTGCACCATATTTTAGAATTTCTAGCAGAACATTTTCGAGCTGGATCCTCTTCTGCCACGATTAGAGTTCATCTAGCTGCAATTTCAAACTTTCATACGGGTCTCATTCAAGCATCATGTCCCATAAGCTTTGTAATTCTTAAAGGGACCACTCTACTCAGGCCCCCAATAAGAGATCCCCTGCCTCCGTGGGATCTGAATTTGATTTTAGCTTCCCTGATACTTACCCCACTTTGAACCGGCAGCTTCTTGTTTTTTGAAGTTTCTTGGAAAACCCTTCTTCTGGTTGCAGTTACGTTGGCCAGAATAGTTTCTGAACTTCAGGCTCTTTGTGTTCGTCCTCCTTACCTAGTTTTTCACAATGGTAGAGTTTTCTCTTCGGACAAACTCTTCCTTTCTTCCAAAGGTTACTTCTGATTATAGTTTGAATAGTTTGAATCAGTCCATTGATCTACCTGTGTTCTTTCCAAATTATTCCAACAAGGCAGAATACAAGTTACATCAGTTGGACGTTCATAGACAATTATGCTTTTACTTGCAATAGAACCAAGCAAATCAGAAAATCAGACCAGTTGTTCCTGTCCTACGCTGTGGGAAAACAAGATATGCCAGTGTCAAAAGTAACCTTATCT
Organism: Protopterus annectens; assembly: GCF_019279795.1. NCBI lineage: Eukaryota > Metazoa > Chordata > Ceratodontiformes > Protopteridae > Protopterus > Protopterus annectens. Next base: position 585,537,944 of record NC_056751.1, read on the forward strand.
AGGTGGTTGACTTCTACTATTACTTTTATATATCATTGAAGAAATAAAGAGCTTCCTGCTAAACCCAAAGGTCACTCCACCAGAGCTCTAGCTACTTCAGTGGCTTTTCAGGGCAGATTGCCGATGGAAACTATTTGTGCGGCAGCCACATGGGCTAATCCACATACCTTCATCTCACATTATAAGCTGGATGTGGCCTCCAGGAGCAGAGCTGATTTTGGTTCCACTGTTCTGAAGAGTCTGTTCTGATGAGCCACCCAGGATTGAGGTGCTAGGGACGCTGTCCCAACCAGCAAGAATGAAGGCGAGATAGACAACTTAACATAAAGAAGTTATGTACCTACCATAATGTTCCATGTTAATTGTCTTCTTCTCGCCTTCTTTCTTGCGTCCCACCCTCCAGCCCCCTATCCTAGTAGACCGAGAAGAGTTTCTTATGTTTGTTTATCACTGGCTGAGTCTTCTCTGGCTATTACTACTGACTGTCAGTCTCTCCAGTAGGTTCATGTATCCTACTACAGTTTACTGTATTATTATAATTGTTATTATTATGTCTGTAGTTAGGTTACCAAATGAGATCTGGGTATCTAGCGCCAGGCATCATGGGATATAGGGGGGGCCTCGAGCCAGTAAGTAGCTCTCGAGCTTTTGAAGATGGCCGAGTCGGAGCCGAGGATTGGCTCCGAACCCAACCAGCAAGAAAAGGCGACAAGAAGACAACTAACATGGAACGTTATGGTAGGTACATAACTTCTTATTACCGCCCTTTTGACCCTTGGGGTATGGTCTGGAAGGGACAGTAAAACGCACTCCCATGGCAGAAAGTGTCTTTCCTTCTTACTCACACCAAGTCAGTGTATCCTTCACCTTGGAACAAAACAATGAGGAACCATCAAGCGGGGCGTTGGTGAAAGTAGACTTGTACTGTTCTGCAAAATTACATAAGCGCATCCAGGAGTGGCGCCTCAAGGCAACTCCGGAACCCACTGCTCTACTCACTCCATCTGTAGCATAAGAGATAAGTCGCATGGAAGAGTTAACCACAGAATTTAAGGTGGACAACTGAGTAGAAATCTTGTCAGGAACTCCCTCAGTACACGCACCTTGTATGGAATCTCCTAACTCCTTGAGGAGATCCCTCTGCAACCTCGTGAAGTGCGTGAGATAGTTCAGTGATCAAAGGGTAAAGGCCGCTTAACTAAAGATACGCTTCCCAAATCTGTCCATCTGTCGAGACTCCTTGTTTGGCAGATGAACAGATTAAGTCTCCGCCAGCTCCTTCTTCGAGGCTGCCGCCACCACCATGACATCTACGGGAACGCCCTTGGACAAAAACTCTTTACCAGGAGGGGCAGACAAGAACTTGTCCAGTCTCCTGGGGACTGGCTCCACGGTGTCAGGAGTATCCCACACCTTTCGACTAACTAGATCCATCAGTTCGTCAAAATGTGGAGACACCCAAGAGGCATAAGGTTGAGACCCGAAAGCCTTCAGGTAGACAGACTCCTCCTCAGAAGGGTTAACAGTGGGCCAGTCACACCTCTGCGTATGGATCTCTAAAATGTCCACAAAGGAGGCATCATCAAAGGACGACTTGGGGGACCCTTCCGACTCCTCGAGGTCAGTGTCCGATGTCAAAGACTCATCCTGGGAGTCAACATGTTTCCTCTTACAATAACCTCTTCCGGGGAGGCTCTTCGGAAGGACCTTCCAGGGAAGCCTCAGAAGAGTGGGGGGCCACCAGCCAATGGCTCCTGAGGCTGCGGGTCTCTGCTGTCTCCAGAGTGAGTAGGGGCTGAGACTGAAGTGGGTGCTCTCGGGGGAAGAGTGCTGGTGCCACTGGTAGGGGCTGGAGAGAAACGCCGACCTCTCCGGCTTCGAAGACCTCCCCCACTCCAAAGAGACGAGGGTCGACACCGGAGCCACAGCTGTCGGCTACGAGATAGATGCCGGGTCCGAGCTCACCCTGGCCAAAGCACTGAGAGGAAGGCTTGGAACCGAAGAAGACCGATTCCAACCCTCCTTGTCGCTGACAGGAGAGCTTCGACCACTGGATACGACTGACGGCACTGAGCATGTTGGAGCCGAACCCGGCTCCAAGGCAGCAACAAAGTGAGCTGGAGCCAGCATTTCCTCTGTTGGCACCAAGTATTCTGGCTCCGAAAGGCCAGTATGGCTCGGAGGAGGACTAGCAGGACAAGGGCAAAGCTGGGTCAAGTGGCTCCGGAGCCGACTGGGTCAGAGCCAGCAATAATTTTGGTAAAGCAGACTACTTCAGGAGTCTCAGCACTACCCTCTCCACATCTTCTTCTGAGAGGGTCCTGGAAGACACAGTAGGGGATCTTGACCTGCGGGCACTGCAGACTTAATTGTGACGGAAACCGGTAGGGAGCTTACATACTAGCATCAAATAGCAGAGTCAACTGCTGTATCACTAGGGTCAGAGATCGGCTCCAAAATACGTGTAATCAACTGACACCACCATGATGCTCTCCTTCGGCTCCGAAGGCTGAGTTGTCGAGGAGGCAAATTTGGACAGTTTCGACTGTTTAGGAGGTGGGTGTGAGACACCAGCCGGTGCCGGAGAAGGCCTTTATGAGGATTTTGATTTCCCAGACTTAGAGGAAGCCGAAGAACTGGATAGTGCTTCCTCAAAGTATGGTTTCAATAGACCCTTGACTATGAGTTTGTTCTTTCTCTCCTTTAACACTCTAGGAGAGCAAGCATGGCAGAACAAGCATGATTCCTGCAAGTGGATGCCCCTAGGCAGTAGACTCTGCTACTGTGGTCATCCGTTAAATGCATCTTTTGGGAACATTTCATGCACTTTTTGAACCCAGAGGGTTTATGCTCCTTACTTTTAGACATTATTACACACACACACCCAGAGAAATTGAAAGGGAGAAAAAAGGAGGAGGACTAGATCCTCTAACTAAAATGGGCCTACCCCGGTGTAGAGAGAGCTAGGTCTTCTAAAGGAGTTACACGAGGATTAGGTCCCCTAACTTAAACGGGCCTAGCCCAGTGTAGAAAAAGCTAGGTCTTCTAATTTAAACAGACCAGAAAGGAAAGCCCACTCACACAAGAGAAAACGTAAATGACACAATAAATTTCTAATAACAGGTAGTATACTAGGGAAGCAGTAATCCTAGTAAATTCACAAACAGATCCCCGTCAAAAAAAACCAATCTCAATATAGCAGAAAACTAACTGCCAACGGTGACCAAGAAAGGTCAGAATAACAGACAAGACAAAAGGAGCCCCTGTTGACTAAGAGCGGAAAACCGCCAAAAATGAATACTCTACCTAATAATCAAAAATTGTGCAATGGCGCCTAAAACTAACTGGCACACAGGATACCAATAACCACTAGTAAACTAAGTTGCACTCAAAAAGGGCAAGCAGTACAACTGCCTAATATATTAGTAACACTAAATATGCAATAAAAGTTCTAATAAAGCATTGAAATATTATATTGAATATAAAGAATTTGAAAAAAACTTAGCTAGAGCGAAGAGAAGCACAACCGAACCTGTCGACATGGCAGACGAGATCTAGGGATTGTGCTGGTGCACCATGGGATACCGGCTTTAGCCACGAGTCAACCAGAAGTCTTCCAGCTTGTAAATCGGCCAAGGCGGAGCAGAGGATCGGCTCCGAACCCATATGTAAAAATGAAGAGTGAGATGGACTACCAATATGGAACGTTATGGTGAGTACTTAACTTCTTTTTTCATGTTCTCATCACTCTGTGCTTCTTGACCAAATTCTGTAAAACCAGGAATTGGTTAGATTGCACTAAACTATCTAGGTGCTGCCTCAAGAGTTTAGTGATAAAATACATATCTCACAAAAAATCTTCATTAATAACCGTAATAAGCGAGAGTACTACCAGAAAATCTGGAAAATGATTTTTGATATTATTCAGGGCGACTAGAAATTGTATGACTTATTATTCCTGATGCTTCAGATTTAACTCTGATGGTACCGAATTACCTCCTCTTATGACTGTGTTTGTACAGAATTACTTGGTTTCATTCTATAGAATTAACAGTAGCACCTCTTTTATGTAACCTTTTATGTAATCTTTTTGTGTGTGTGTGTATGTATATGTGTGTATATATATATATATATATATATATATATATATATATATATATATATATATATATATATATATATATAAAATCTTGTACATAGTGTCCCCCCCCCCCCCCTTTTTTTTTTTTTTTTTTTTTTTACAGCCTATGGTCATGTAAGTGGACTGCAGTATAATGCATATATTCATGACAAAACCTTTTTTCATTTTGTACTTAACTTTTCTGTTTGTTTGGTCATGCCATATTGTTTCATTGTCCTTTTGATGAATCAATAAAAAGTTATTTGAAAAAAAAAACTGCAAAAATAAGATCTCAGGTAGACATTCTTCTCTCCAACAACAGTGTTCCTGCTTCACTAATTCTACAGGCTAAGGGATCCATGGCAGTGGCCAATACTTTAGTACCACTAGCAAGGTTCCACATGAGAATCCTACAGTGGCTTCTATCCTCAAAATGGTCTATTCTCACTCATCCTCCGTCTCACCTGATCCGAATTACCAATGATTGCAAGAAGGATTTTCTTGATGGATAGAATCTAAGGAAACTCTTTTGGATCAACCATTTGTTACTCCTCATTCCCAGGCCATAGTGACCACGGATGCCTACCAGATCAGGTGGGGGATGCATTTTCAGGGAAGGACTGTGAAAGGCACTTGGTCCCCAATAGATGGCAATCAGTGTTCTGGAACTGAGGGCAGTGCTGATGTCCTCCTACTCCAGTGTTGCAGTATTCTACATGTGGGTTTACTCTTCTTGCTTTGTGTACATCTGGCCAGTATGCAAATGTTTTCAGTCCCTATGTGGTCTGTGGGAAATCTGACGTGGCTGTAGGAATGGGGGCCATAAAAGTGATGTCCGCACACACCAGCCCTCAGAAATTCTCAGCCGCCAGTCGTATGCCAGGTGTTCTGGTTCTTGTTGTTGCATTCCAGAAATCAGATAGGTACCCCGTTGGGGAACCTTTCAGTCCTTTTACTTATTATATTGCCTGTTCATGTCATCCAGAAAGGGCAAGTGTAAGTGCGGCCGGCAGATTCCTTATAAGGACGCACATGACCAATGTATTTTCTGCTTGGGTCGGTCGCACGACCACAAGGCCTCTTCTCTTTGCAAGGTGTTTGTGCCCAAAATCTTGCATAGTCATTTGCATGCGGTTAACTTATACCTAGAAAATCAGAGGTTAAAGCAGATTACATTAGGCATGGAGGCTTCATCCGACTTGCCCTTCGGAACTGCCAAAAAAGAAGGCCAAGACCATATGGCCTACCACTACCACTGCCCCCCCCCCCTCATCCTTGGCCTGTGGCAGACGACATGGTAGAGGAAGCAAGTTCCGCCATTTTGGATATAGTGGGTACCTCCATGGAAGCTGCACAATCCTGGGCAGACGGCACGCCCATAGAGGCTTTACCAACCGTCTGTGTCTGACGCCAGGGAAGAATCAGTGATTTCCGTAGGTCCGTCAGATCCCTCTGGTCCTTTTTTCCCCTTCAGATGCTAGCAAGGCCCCTTAAAAAGAAAGAAAAGAGAAAGCACAACGGTCTTCCCTTTCTGAAAGCATGCCTGACTAGCAGGCTTTACAGCCAAAGTTTATTCAGTGCCTTTATGGCCCTGTGGCCTACTTCTGCAGGGAGTGCTCACATTCCTCCTCCACTGTTGAGCCCTAGGCCTCAACCCTCAAACCCTACTATTAGGGAATACTACCACTTGCAAGATTGGATTCTTATTCTGAAGAATCACTATCCTTTTCATCCCAAATCTTTTACCCCTTGGGGTATGGTTCCCCAGAGGAGGAATCTGTCAATCCTGACTCCCCAGATGAGGATCTAACCTTTTCAGAATCCATCTCCAAGAAGAAAGACTATTTCTAGTGGGAATCTCCTCAAATGACTGAGGTCCAAAAAAAAATATTATAACCTCATTCAGATAGATTCCCCAAGCCCGTCTGCCATACCTCCATTCTCACCTGCCTTCCTGAATGCCTTCTCCTCAGCATCGTTAAATCCAGACTCTCAACCTCCTGCACCACACAGGCGGGATAGAATTTGTAAAGTTCCTCATACTGCCAAGCACCTCCATAAGTACCCTCCTGTAGATCCATTCACTATCTCCATCTCTACAGACAAAGCTTCAAAACTCTTACCCATGACCATCATATTCCCTGCTAACAAAGACAGCAAAACTATGGAACGTCTGAGTAAGAAAATATACACTTCTGCTGCCTTGTCTTTTAGAGCCACAAATAAAAACACCAAGGAATTGGCTGATGTTCCAGACTGTGTTGCCAAAGCTTCACTGACTTCCCTTGTGGCCCTTAACTCCCAGGTTACAAGGCACTCAAGTGCAGCTATGATGCTGCAGAAGCCTCAGCTAGGTCTGCAGCATCAGCTTCTGCATTAAGGAGAATACTCATGGTTACACTTCAACCACTTCCTGAGGACTTCAGTTCAAAGCTTATTGATGCCCCTCTGGGCAATACAGCATTGTTTGGGGCTAAAGTGGCTGATCTTTGTCACTTCAGCAGAAAGGGAAAGAAATGCAGGACCTAAAACACCTGCTGGTTTCCTCAATACCAAAATTTCAAAGAAACTGCCCAGCAAGAACTCAGTTCATAAGAATGCACTCCCGTCCTGCTGCTTTTGCAAGGCATCGAAAGCCTGCATGGAAACAACCCCTTCCAGCTAGAGCTTCTCCCCCCTCCAGCCAGAGACCACCCTTTCAAGATAGGGTAGGGAGCATCTGACTACCTGCCAACCTTGCCTCCTCCACCCCCTTCCTCTCTATCTTTGTCAGTCCGTCTCTCTCACTGCCTCCCTGTGTGGACTTGCATCACACCAGTCAAATAGGTCCTGACAATCCTTCAGAAAGGTTATTTCATGTCCTGGCTCAACCCACCAAAATGAAAAGGCATCCCACAACCTTCATCACAACAACCGCACCTCCTGCAGCCTGTGTTGTAAGCTCTGCTGGCTCAAAGCACTATCGAACCAGTCCCTACAATAGGAAAAGGAAGAGATTTCTACTCCAGAATTTTTCCTATTCCCCAGAAAGGATGGACCTTGGAGGCCTATTTTAGACCTGTCCATCTCAATCTAGTCTTAAAGGTCCCAACCTTCAGGATGTTGACTCTTCCCTCTTCCCTCTCCTCCTTCCCCAAGGGTTCATGGCCTTTCTAGATAGAAAGGTCGCTTACTTTCACATCCCCATAAAGCCCAAATACCGGAAATATCTGAGCTTCTTGGTGCGCCATTCTAACTTTCAATTCTCTGCCTTGCCCTTTGGGCTTTCTACTGCACCCTGGGTTTTCACCAAATGCTTTGCTCCAGTGATTGCTTATTGCAGGACAAAGGGAATACACATATTCCCTTACCTGGATGACCTGCTAATTCAGGCAGGCAACAGAGACCCTCCTCCTACACATTCACTTTGTAGTGTCCCTCTTACTGTCTCTTGGATTCCAGATAAATTCCCTGAAGTCCCACCTGGAGCCCACTCAAGACATTGTCTTCCTCGGGTTCAGAATTTGCACAGACCTCATGAAAGCCCCCCTCCCAAAGGTGGAAACCCTGACAGAACATCTGCTTCTGGTCCTCCAAGACACAGAATTGACAGCAAGGCAATACCCTCAGGCTCCTGGACTACATGGCAGCCACTATCCCTATGCTACCACTTGCAAGACTGCATATGAGAAAGCTACAGTGGTATCTCCGGTCAGTCTGGACCCAACGCTTCCATCCTTTGGAGTACAGGATCCCCCTTCTCCCCTGCCTCAAACTAGAAATCCTGTGGTGGCTGGCAAGAGTGACCTGCAACCCAGGGCTTCCCCTCCAGCCACCCTTACCCACACAGGTCATGCATACAGATGCCTTGGATTTGGGCTGGGGAGTAACTCTGGGCCATCAAAAAGTGCAGGACCTGTGGCCAGAGAGACACAAATGAGAACACGTCAATCTTCAAGAGATGAGGGCAATTCTTCTGGCTCTTCGAGTCTTCCTACCCTATCTCCAACAGGGTCCCCTGAAGATCTTCACAGATAACACCACGGTTCTGTGGTATCTCAACAAACAGGGAGGGTTCAAGTCATACGTCCTTTGCAGACTAGCTCTTCTAGTATGGGAACTGGCCACCTCACAAGAAGCGGCTCTGCAGGGGATCTACATTCCCTCTCTTCTGAAATCTCAGGCAGATTATCACAGCACAACTATTATAAACAACCACAAATGGGTGCTTCACAGGGATGTCTTCCTGGATTTGATCCACTGGTGGGGTTTTCCTCAAATAGACCTTTATGCCTCCTCCATCAACAGGCAACTTCCTGGTTTCTGCACCAGGATACCAGATCCACAGGCACTGGCAACAGATGCCTTTTCAATTTCATGGAAGGGAAAGTTTCTATATGCATTCCCCCCTTCCCATTAATTCAGGAGGTCTTGTTGAAAATTGAGCAAGACAGACCAAAATTCTTGTTGGCGACTCCCTGCTGATCAAGACAGCACTGGTTCCCCCTACTTCAACTGTCCAAGAGCAATCACCACGAGTTACCCCTCAGAGTGGACCACCTTATACAGCACAAGGGGTCCCAGATACACTCACAGTGGCAGCTACCTCACCCTGTGACTGATAGGATTCTGATCCCGTTCAGACACCCTTATGATGAGGATGTACTAAATGTCCTGCAGGAGGCCAGGAAACCAAATACCAGAAAATCCTATCTTTCTAAGTGGAAAAGGTTCACTTTATGGTGTCACAACATATGGTTGGACACGCTTGCGAGCGAGACTTCTTTAGTGCTGTCTTACTTGTGTGAGCTACTGCAGTCAGGCTTGGCTTATTCTTCCATTAAAGCTCACTTGTCTGCAATTTCAGCATGCCTTCCTCTGAACCCCCCTTTAGCATCAAGGCTTCCTGCTATGCTTTTTCTCAAAGGGGTTCTCCACCTCAGGCCTCCCAGAAAACCATCCACTCCACCATGGGATCTTAACTGTGTCGTGGAAAATCTTACGTTTACTGCATTCTAGCCAGCAGGCAAAGCCTCTCTAAAATATTTTACAGGGAAAACTGTACTACTTGTGGCCTTAACATCAGCCAGAAGGGTTTCAGAGCTACAAGCTCTTATGGCCATTCCACCCTTCCTAGTTTTCCACAATGACAGGGTTACTCTTAGAACTAACCCTTCCTTCATGCCCAGTGTGGTGAATTTACCTGTCCCTGAATCAGGCCATCCATCGGCCTACCTATTTTCCTAAATCACAGGGGGACAGTGAGAGAGTACTTCACTCCCTGGATGTTCATAGACAACTCGGATTTTATCTGCATAAAACACGGTTTGTCAGACAGGTGGACCAACGTTTTGTCTCCTTTTCATCCCAGAGCCGTGGGAAAGGCAGTAACCAAACAGATTATTTCGGAATGGGTTTCCAAAGGCTTCACCTTCTGCTACCAATACCATGGAAAATCTTTGCAAGGTGCTGTCAAGCACTCCACCAGGGCTATGGCCTCTCCAGGAGCCTTCTTCAAAGGACTTGGATACCTCTTCTATTATGGAACCAGACACTTGGTCATCAGTACATACCTTCACCAAGAATTACAAACTACACTATATTTCTAGAGCCAGGGCGTGGTTTGCCAGGGCTGTCCTTCACAGATTCTTGGAAACACCTTCTAGACCTCCTCCCCACTCACAGTGAGCTTTGGCAATCACCCACATGTAGAATACTGCAACATTGGAATAGAAGGACATAGAAAAGTGTAAATTCTTGCCGTAACCATAGATGTCCTTCTCTTCCATGTTTCTGTATTCCTTCCCACCCTCTTTTCCCTCCTGTTAGGTTGCATTTCCTTTCTGGATGGCTCAGGACTGGCACTGCCCTTCCTAGGACTGGCTCTCCCTGGGGCTGTCACTTCTGAGGGCTGGTGCGTGTGGACGTCACTTTTATGGCCCGCATTCTTGCAGCCACGTCAGACGTCTCACACACCACATAGGGACTGAAAACTTTTGCACACTGGCCGGACGTACATGAAGCAATAGGAGTAAACCCACATGTAGAATGCTGCAACATGGAAAAGAACATCATCTATTGTTATGTTTTCACAACTTTTCTTTAGCTTTGCAAGCCTTTCAAACTGTCCTCCCTCTAGGAGCGATTGCAGTTTAGCCAGACAATATGTCAGTAGTCTGGTATATCAACAAGCAAGGCAGAACCAAGTGTTTACCCCCCCCCGCTTTGTTGGGAAGCCCTCAGTGTGGCAATGGGCTCTCTCTTCAAACTGCTTTCTAGTAGCAATGCACATCCTGGGGAGCTTGAATGTGATAGAGGACAAATTGAGCAGATGCATCCTCCTGCCTCACGAGTGGTCTATCAATTCCTGAGTGGTAAAGGAGACTTTCTGTTGCTGGGGCCAGCCTTGCTGTGACCCGTTTGCGTCCCCCCAGAACAAGTGCACCAACTACTTTTTCCTTATCCCCCCTCGGGGAGTCCCCGAGAGATGCTGTCCTTCATGATTGGCCCTTGGGACTACTGTATGCCTTTACCTCCATTTCTCTAATACCCCTTTTCTTGAAGAAGGCCATAAGGTTGAAGAGCAAAGTGATTCTCATTGCCCTATTTTAGCCTCTGCAAGTCTGGTTCCCCTTTCTTTGACCTTACCCTACTGCAAAGTCCATGGACTCTGGGCCCAGATCCAGATCTCCTGTCCTTATCCTCAGGGACTAGTTCATTCCAACCTGAAAAACCTCAACCTTACAGCTTGGTTGCTCCAGTTCTATTAATTGCCAGGTGAAGTAACTCAGCTTTGTCAGTTTGTGACATTTTGCTAGCTTCCCATAAACCTTCCAAAAGGAGATTCTACATCAGTAAATGGAAGTTTCCATGTAGGTGTAAGATGATAAAGCTGATAATTTCTTGGCACCAGTTGAAGTTTTGCAGTTTTTGTCTATGCTTTTTGAACAGGAGTTCCTCCTTCTATCATCAGTTCAGCTTGCTGCTATTTCTAATTTCCATAAATGGTTTGAAGGGCAATCCTTAATTTCACGTAGGCTGTGCAAGGCTTTTCTAAAGGGAATGTTAAGGTTAAAGCCTCCTTATAGGGAACCCCTCATCCCCTGGGATCTTACTATGGTTTTGCAGTCCTTGGTCCAGTCCCTCTTTGAGCCTGCGGCTACCTGTGATTTGAAATTTCTTTCCTGGAAGACCATTTTCTTAATAGCTGTTACATCCGCTAGGAGGATTTCAGAAATCTATGTATTATCTTCAAAACCCAATACTGCTTACATCTATTAAATGTCCACAGACAATTGTGTTTTTATCTCGACAGCACTAAAGGTTTCAGAAGGTTGGACCAGTTATTTGTTTGTTTTTCAGGTCCTTCCATGGCAAATCAGTTTCTAGGATTATGTTGTCTAAATGGCTAAGAGAATGTATTATCTTTGTCTACAACAGGAAAAACCTCAAATTGGCAGCCTCCGTTAGAGCACACGCCACAAGAGCTATAGCCACGTCTGCTGTTTTTCACTCAAAAGCTTCCATGGACAACATATGTGCAGCCGCCATATGGGCTTCTCCATATACCTTTATTACTCATTACAAAGTGGATCTGGTTTCCAGGGGAAGAGTGTCATTTGGTTCCATAGTGCTCAGGAATATCCTCCCATAAGGCCTCCCAAGGTACAAGGTAGCTGGGGACTCAGTCCCATAGGTCAAGGATAAATAAATTGACAACATCGGATAAAGAAGTTATGCACTCACCATAACATTCCAGCTGTGCTGTCGATCTTCATTTATCCTTGACACCCCATCCTCCTTCCCCCTCCTTCAGACTTCTCCAGGAACAGAGCTTAGTCCTGGCTATTTGTTTTCTCATGGGTGACCTTGGACATAGCCTCTTCAGTGGTTATAGTATTACATTTTTCCTAGTTTTTCGTTATAGCTGCAAACTTGATTTGAGGTAATTTAGAGAGAGGCATTCTTGGGTAGGAACTTGACTCGGGAGTTTTTGGCTCGAGCTAGTTATTGTAATGGCCAAGCTGGTTCCGAGACTCTGAGCCGAGTCCTGTAGGTCAAGGATAAATGAATATTGACAACACAGATAGAACATTATAACTTTGTTGTATTAACCTTAAGAAAAAAATACACTGGCTACCGTAAAATAAACTAAGTCGTGCTCTATTCAGTAAATGCATTAAATGTTAAAAGTGATGGGGGGCTGTATTTCTCATTCACATTTCACAGTTTAAAACTTTATTTTTCACAGAATTTCTTGCCAATGTACCTATAAATGTTGCATTTTTGAGTCGAGTGCACAGAACTCTCAAGTTTAGTTGCTAGCACCTTAAGAAAATGCAGTAAGCAAAGAAATTTGCAAATGTGCGGAATAGTCTTTGTTTCACTCTGAACACAATGTGTACAGACTTCCACTGGACAACTGCTAGTACGTGCAGGCTTCTAGTCTCCCACTGAGACCATTTGCCAATGAGGAAAACGAGCTAGTAACTTTGTAAATGCGCTAAAACTAGCACTTTTCCATCCATTTTGTCATTTTGCCTTATTTTTTTTAAGCCTATTTGCTTAAGTAAACTTGTCTACAGCTTAAACCAAGGACATTAATATAGACATCCACCCTAGTAAAAACAGGGTAAAATACTGTCTTAATTGTATGTGTGTCAGCATTTACACCCCACCTCTCCCCCAACCAGCAGAATGTCGAAAAATTATATTAACTTTAGATTTTGTTTCTGACAATTGTCTTATTTATAATATAAAATCTCTACATCTAGTAAGTAAAAAAAAAAAAAAAAAAAAGTACTCGTTTGCTTTAACGTATTTAATGTATACAGCAGTCACTCATAAGACCCTGATTTCGTGTTTAAAATATTCCTGACTGCACACTGCAAAACTGCTTTGCAATATAGCACACAATTTACATAATGACATTTTATACAAAATTTAAGAACAAAAAATTGTCACAGTTACCACTTCATTCCTTTCAGTGGTGTTCTAAACGTTAATAACTTAAAGTTGGGTGTATGCTTTACAGCTCCTCCACAAGTTTGAGAAGTTAGCAAATTTCCACTTTTTTTTGCAAAGCCATATTTCATATATCTGTTATCATATTTATTCTGATGCTTTTCAGTCTCCCATTTATTTACTAATTTATGTGTTGCTAGTTTTCTTCCTTGTCTCCATCTCCCAAAATACATCTCTGGTTCAAGTCCATTGTACTTTTGAATCGTCTAGTAAGCTCCTTCGCATTTGGATGTCTCTCAAGCATTTTATTCTAGAACAGTGGGAAGGGTTTCACTGATATGCCTGTTTTCTTCTCTTTTTTTTTCTGGAAAAAAAGCAGGGTCCTCTTCTGCTTGCTTTCTCTCTTTGTTGGATAAACTTATTTAATTCTTAGCTTGTTCTACATCAAAAAACATATCTATTCATATATATATATATATAATATATATATATATATAATATATATAGATATATATAGATATAGATATATATATATAGATATATATGTATACATGATGCATCAAAAGCACGTTTCATCGAAATGTACATCAAACTCACTTTCACAAAAATGCATTTTATCGAAGTTGCACTTTCACAAAAAAAAAAAAAAAGCCTAAAAAAAAAAAACAGCACTCACGTTTATGCAGTGAAGCAACCACCCACACCTCCCTATTTTAATATTCTCACTCCGAGATCTCACTACAATGGGGAAAAAAGAATATTCCCTTATCCCTGCTGTACTGCGATCTAAGCAACAGTTTGCTTAGTCGTACAATCAGTAGTACAGTTGATGTACAACTAAATCTACATGCAAACAACTGTTTGCTTACTTACATTTCAGTGTAAGTGCGTTTTTGACAAAATGCACTTTTCCGAAAGTGAGATTGATCATGTACATTTCGATGAAACATACTTTCGATCATAAGACCAGGACCCAAATACACACACACACACATGCACAGACACACACAGACGCACACGCACGCACAGACACACAGACGCACGCGTACACAGACGCACACAGACATACGCGCGCACAGTCACACAGATGTACGCACGCACAGACGCACACAGATGCACACGCGCACAGACACAGACGCACACGTGCACAGACACACAGACGCACACGCGCACAGACACACAGACGCACACGCGCACAGACACACAGACGCACACGCGCACAGACACACAGACGCACACGCGCTCAGACACACAGACGCACACGCGCGCTCAGACACACAGACGCACACGCGCGCTCAGACACACAGACGCACGCACGCGCGCTCAGACACAGACGCACACGCACGCTCGCACAGACACACAGACGCGCGCACACACACAGACGCACGCACGCACAGACACACACACACATGCACGCGCGCACAGACACGCACAGACACACACGCGCACACAGACGCATGCGCGCACAGACACACACAGACGCACGCGCACACAGGCACACACACGCGCGCACAGGCACACACATACGCACGCGCGCACAGGCACACACAGACGCACGCGCGCACAGGCACACACACACACAGACACTTGTATACAGCAGCTTGAATCTCACATCTGTTTTTAATGCTTTTTCCCCCCATTCTGTCACAGTTTTGTCGGGATCAACTTTTTCTGCTGGTATGATTGCACCTTTACTAATACAGGTCTTAGCTGCTTTCTCATGGTTATGTTTGGAGTGTACACACAGTGTCCCCTTTCAATTAACATGTCCTGCTGTGGAACAGTCTAGTTGCTTATTTGTATTTTTATAAAATTAATGCAGTCTGTTCTTTGGTTTCTCTGATACAGCAGAAAATCTCAGGTTTTCTCTGCATGCTGTCTTCTAACTCTTTTTTGTAAACGAGTCTTCTCGAGAAGCCCAAACTCCGTTCTTCGTGTTTCACTGTTGCAGTCATCACCTGTGGGTTATCCCTGCTGTAGTAGCCCTCGGTCGACCCGAATACTAGAGTCAGTGTTTTTGTGCACCGGCTGCTGTCACCTGTAGTTTGGCATCAGGTCGTCAGTTCTATAAAGCAAGGCAGCCAGTATCATTACATCAGTCTTTCTTGCCATGGAGGCTGTAGCAGAAGCAGTTTGCATGAGTAATGGTCGGTCGCTACCAAAAGTTGAATTTCAGCAGAAAATGTCTAAAGTGAAATACCCCGTTGGGGCCGCTTTTTTCTTGCTCTAACCGATGTCCGTGAAAGTTAACAGTTGCCTCGCCTGTGGAAAGCAGATCCCACATTGAGACTTTCATTCTTACTGCATCACTTGTTTAGGCCCGGACCACGACGTCCCTTGTTGCTGGTTCTGTGCCCTCTTTAATGTGAGCACCATTCGCCATAGACCTCTCTATTTTTAGACAATTATTTTCGTGTTCCATCTTCGAATTCCGATATTGCGTCCATCAGCCAACAATCTGTCAACATTCCAAAAAAACGTAGAGCTAAAGATAGAGACAGGCCACACAAGGCTAAGCCTTCCAATGATGCTACCGCTAAGCAAGTCATCAGTTCTCTGGAATTCAGTAAGGCACTTTCACAGTCCCTGATGCCTGATTCACTCTATGCAGGCCTCTACAGAGACGCTTTTGGTGTCTGGTATGCCTCATAAATCTACTTTGTCTTCCGAGCCTTTGGCTATCTCTGCCTCGGTTAGATCCGGAGCCGCGACGCAAGCACCAGCTTCCGAGGAGGCTTTTCACACTACTAATTCTAGACAAAAACTGATGTCTTTGCATCCGACTACCGTTACTCAGAGACCAATGGATTCTCTCGAGCCTAGAAGCCAGGCCACTCCTAGGAAATCTGCTTCTAGCCACCATTTTGCTACTGCTCCCCCACCCCAAGCTCAAATGCTTAAAACGGCGGAGGATCTCATCTCCCTTATCCGAGGTACTCAGGCCCCCACTCCCAAAAGGAAAAGGCATCCTTCTCCAGAGATTATGATAGACCAAGAGTCTGAGGAATCTGATTATTCTGCTTTTGAAGAACAGCATCCCTTAACTGTTTGAGGATTCAGATGCAGAGGAATCCATCCCTTCTGCTGCCCCTCCTGAGGACCTCTCCTTTGGGGGAACCCTTCACTCCCTCAGGGAACATTTTCAATGGGAATTTCAAGACTTCCCACAGTCAAAGAAATGACTTATTTCTGGACCTGCCCCAACACAGACCCCTGGCCATCCCACCTATTTTGGAAGTGGTGGATGATTTCCATGAATCCAGTTTAGCCCCTGATGCCCTGCCTCCTGCTCCAACTAAACCTGACAGGTACTACAGAATACCGGATTCTCACAAATACCTGTACAGGAATCCTGCTGCAGACACTGATGTCATTACACAGGGACCCAAAGGAGCTAAGACTAGTTCTGCCAAGAATCCTCTCCCTTCTTACAAAGACTCCAGAGCTCTGGACAGATGGGTTAAGAAAGTGTACCCCTTTGCAGCCTTGGCTATCAGAGCACTCAATTGTCAGTTCCATATGTTAAAATATCAACAACACACTTTGGGACAATTAAAACAGAAGATTGCTACCTCTCTTGACGGTGCCAACTCCAAAGACCTGGCAGAATTACTACACTCTGCTTGTCAAGTGGCCAAACACTCATTACAATGTGTAACAGGATCTGTTATTAGAAGACCTGCATGGCTGAAGGAGCAACCTCTCCCTGATCATGTCAAGTCTACACTTATTGATGCACCACTAGATAAGGAATGCCTGTTTGGGGAAAAAGCTGAAGAGGTGCTTAAAAAGATGGAAGACAAAGCAAAATCTATGCAAACAGTAAAAGATTTCTTTCAAGTTCAATCTCCCAGATTCAGCAGGAACTTTCCCTCTAAGCACTGGACCTTCCCTGCACCTAGCAGACAGGCCATCCAGGCCCCTGTTCCAGGGCCAGCAACGAAGCAAACAGTGGACCATTTCTGTCTGTAAGGCAGGGAGTTCTGAGTCAAGCTTCTATGGCAAACACTCACAATGACTCTCCCTCCCCCCCTGCCCTCCTTTCACTCATCAGAAACTAGGTGGAAGGCTCACCCTCTTCAAAGACAATTGGGTCTCTATAACCAAGGATCAATGGGTCTTAAAAATCATTTCTCAGGGATACAGATTCTCCTTCAGGGAACTCCCTATTCCAAGAGGCTACATAGACTACCCCCCCCCAAACTAGTGGGTAGAGGCATTGTAACAAGTCCAAACTCTAATATCCCAGGGGGCAGTAGAACCTGTCGCTCTAGATCAAACTGGAAAAGGTTTTACTCCAGACTCTTCCTTGTTCCCAGAAAAGAGGGCACTTGGTGCCCCATCCTGTATCTATCCAAACTGAACACCTCTTTGGTGGTCCCCAGATTCAAAATGCTAACCTTGCAGCAGCTCCTGTCTGTGCTCACACAAAATGCCTGGTTTGTGACACTAGACCTAAAGAATGCCTAAATTCCTGTGCTTCAGAGCAGGCTGTCAACACTTTCAGTTCTCTGCACTGCCCTTTGGCTTATCTACTACTCCCAGAGTATTCACCAAATGCTTGGCCCCAGCTGTAGCATTCTGCTGACAGAGAAATATACAGATTTACCCTTACCTGGATGACTGCCTCATTCAGGCAGACTGCAAAGAAAAGTTGCTCCAGGACCTTCTTTGTCAAGTCACTCCTAACTTCCGTAGGGTTCACCATCAATGAGAAAAAAATCAAGGCAAAACCCCACCAGAAAAAATGTTTTCCTGGGAGCTGTGCTAGACACAGCAACCTAAATGGCCTTCCTATCCCCAGAAAAGCAGAGCTTCCTGCCTCTCTACTTCAGTCAGCTGGCTTCCAGAAGTCACCTCACTGTGAAGAAGTTCCTGCAAGCCATGGGATACATGGCATCTTGCATCCTTCTCATCCCGCTCACCAAGCTTCACATGAGAAAACTTCAGTGGTACTTAACCTTTGGTGTCAGCACTCTCAGTCCCTGGAGACCACTCTCCCTCTGATCCCTTGTATAAGGGCCGAATTTCTCTGGTGGGCAGAGGCCTGTGCCATGAACAAGGGTCTTCCCTTCATCCTCCGCCCTGCCGGCCAGACCATCACCACCGACGCCTCAGACATTGCTTGGGGCACTCACCTAGCAGGCAGGTGTACCCAAGGCCTTTGGAATGCCCAGCAACTTCACTTGCACATCAACCAGAAAGAAATGATGGCAGTGCAAAAGGCTCTGACTTCTTCCAACCCCATTTCAGGCCAGGGGTCCCACTTATAAAAACAGACAACACTACAGTAATGTGGTACATCAACAAGCAGGGGGGCACCCAGTCTTTACCCCCTGTGCAGGTTAGCATTGACTCTCTGGCTTACAGCCACCTCCATGGGGTTACACCTAATTGCCCAATACATACCAGAGGTCAACAGCACACTGGCGGACCACCTAGGCAGAAACTTACTGGACCCCCACGAATGGCAGCTCCACAGAGAAATCTTTTTGCAAATCACCCAGGAGTGGGGGACCCCAGAGGTGGACCTCTTTGCCTCGCACCTCAACCACTAGCTGCGTAAGTTCTGTACCAGGGAGTATCGCCTCCTAGCATGGAAGGTGGATGCCCTGACCTTCCCCTGGAGCTCCCTGTTCATGTACACATACCCTCTTCTGTCCCTTATTCCCAAAGTTCTGATCAAAATAAGAGGAGAGACCAAAGGCCATCCTCATTGCTCCAGATTGGCCCAGACAGCATTGGTACCCCTTATTATGCAGTCTGATCTTACAACCCCACAAAGCTGCTTCCCCTGATGTCAGACCTCTTGACCCAGGAGATGGGGAAGGTACTGCACCCAGACCTACAGACTCTCAAACTTTCAGCATGGCTTATACACTAAAAACTAACATCTAACGAGGAGTCCCTGTTAAGTAAACAGGTCCTGGACATCATCACAGAGGCCAGAAGGCCCAGTACAAGAAAGTCATATGCAGGAAAGTGGAAAAGATTCTGCTCCTGGAAACCATCTAAAGGGGACAGTACCTACCAACCTTCCATCCCTCTCATCCTGGATTACCTAGCAGAGTTGCTTCTCTTTCTCCTCTATTAAAATCTATACCTCGGCCATCTCTGCCCATTATGATTTGGACCTACCCCTCTTCTCTCATCCTTTGATTAAGCAATTCCTCAGAGGGGCTTCTAATATCAGGCCTCCCAGAAGGCCCCCGACACCACCCTGTACCTGAATTATTTGTTAGAGAAACTAACCTTACCTCCTTTCGAACCTGCAGCTTCTGCAGAATTGAAATAGCTCTCTTGGAAGGCTGCCTTCCTACTAGCTATCACCTTAGCCAGAAGGGTCTTGGAACTTTAAGCTTTCATGGCTGTCGAGCCCTTCATAATTTTCCATGCAGACAGTCTCCCCCTGAGGACTAACTCCTCCTTTATGCCCAAGGTGGTATCTGATGTGACCCTTAACCAGGCCATACACCTTTCCCCACCCTCAAAACAAGGGGGAAAGAATTCTACACGTACTAAACGTGCACAGACCACTCTGATACTGTATGGACCGTACTAGATGTGCACAGACCACTCTGATACTATATGGACCGTACTAAACTATTCAGAAAAATGGACCAGCTTCTTGTAAGCTTTGCCCCAGGGCCAGAGGGGAAGCCCATCTCCAAATAAACCATTTCCAAATGGATTTCACACTGTATCCATTTTTGCTACAGACTATATGGGAAACCCTCCCTAAGTTTATCCATACCCACTCCACTAGGGCAACCTCCACTTCCACTGCCTTCCTCAGAGGAGTACCTAACAGGGACATTTTGGAAACTGCTACCTGGACCTCTGTCCATACCTTTACAAAGCATTACCACCTACCTCTCTTTTTCTAAGTCTAGGGCAGGGTTTGCCTCTACAGTGCTGCAGGGCCTCCTGGCCCATCCCTAGGAATCTACCTATCCTTCCACCCTTTTCCTCAGCTTTGGGAATCCTCCCACAGGTGATGATTGCAACAGTGAAACACGAAGAACATAGTACAGTTGTGCACACTTACCATAAATGTAGATGTTCGAGTGTATTCACTGTTGCAGTCTTGGTTTCCCTCCCTCCCTCCATCCCCCATTTAACATCTTCCCCTGGGGGGGACAAGCTTACCAAGGTGGCTTTTAGCCACCTGGACCACTTCTCTCTTTTCCCTTCTGCTTTCTGACAGGTTAGGGAAAGAAAAACTGATGTAATGACAGTCTGCCTTGCTTTATAGCACTGATAACCTGACGTCAGACTACAGGCGACTGCAGCCGGCACAAGAAAACATTGATTCTGGTATTCAGGCCGACTGAGGGCTACCACAGCAGGGATAACCCACCCACAGGTGATGACTGCAACAGTCAATACACTCTCATTTATGCTATGTGTACACAGCTGTACTTTTTATCAGTTCATCTGATTACCTAGTTATAGATTCTTACATATTTTTCCAGGATTACATTGTTTGAGTTGATATATTTCCCAGTGTTTCATTTATTCTGAATATCTCTGAGTACATTTGATTTATTTTACCTCTAAATTACTGGACGCAGCCTGCTTTTACCAAAGCTGAGAACTGTTTTTCTTTTTTTTTTTTTTTCCCTCTCCTGAAGTGTTGAAAGATTCTTCCTGGGCAGACTTTTCTCTTCTTTTCTGGTTGATTTTTCTCTCTCAATCTCCAGATTTCTTCTTTGCCAGCATCCAAGCAATGTAATTACTAGCCAGTTGCAGAATTTTATCCAAACTGACAGTTTTGGTGGCCCTTGTTTTTGGTCTCTCTTTTCTCTCTGGGATAGATGAAATCAACCTGTTGATCAATGAGCAGCCATCTTGGAAGTCCAATATAGTTAATTTATTTAATAATTTGTCAGTGTGAGAGAGAAGCTTTAAAGGCATTAAAGAAAATTTAAAATATTCTATCTTTGAAGACTGATATTGGGGATTTTTTAGTCGTTATGGATACCAGTCAATAGATTACCAAAGTCTTCCAATTGCTGAATGGTAGTACTACTAATGATAGTCAAGTGGTGAGATGTGTTAAGAAGTTACAGGTTAACAGATTCATTTACCTATGAATGGTTTGTGGAAGGATTGATTGATCAGAAGTTATTTTTGGAGAGACACCCAAAGGTTAGTAAGGTATTTGGACTGCCTAAAATTAGTAAATGTTTGATCTGTCACTAAGACCTATTGTAGTTAATGGCTATAGTAAAACAGAAGCCATGGCTATATATGTAGATATTTTTTTGCAAAAAATAGTTAGCAGTTATCCTTGTGTACATGATTCTTTTGACTTCATAATGTGAAAGATGTTTCTGCAAATAATTTTTAGTCACTGTTTTTTCCAATATTTTTATTAAAGATAAAATAGAAGAATAAGCACTGTCTAATACAGTGATCATACTGAACAAACAACTCTTAACAGTGAAACTAAATCAACTATTTACATTGCAAGAAATAAAAATGAAGCAAGCCACCAAGAAAGTAATGCTCCCAAGCCAGTCACGGACAAATGTACAAGTACAATAAACAATAAAGCTTAGGAGCAACCCCGTACAGAGTGGTATTTCCAATATCAATCGAACAAACCTTGAGTAGCAGTTGTGATAAGTTCATAGATAACACGTTCTTAATAAAATCCAAAGCGTTTTATTGAACACAGTAGATAGGTAAGCGCTTTCGCCAAGAGGCTTCCTCGGACCATTAAACAACAAACCAAACCATTACCCGCCTTTTATACAGCAGCTTGATAATTAAAAAAATAGTGACATCATCATCTATTTAAAGTCACATCCTAAACTGAAAAAAGCATATGTATATATTTATATATATATATATATATATATATATATATATATATATATATATATATATAAAATATTACTGAAACATTACTATGACTATATCAAAATATCAAAAGATACTTATAAAACTAAGAATAAATGAACTTTTCTCTAAGTTTAAAAACATGTTTGAAATTCATCTAACAGTTAGTCTCCTGTTTTTTAGGATGGGTTTTAAAGGGGTTTTGTCATTCAGACTTGGACTAACATGTGCCTTAAGCTTAGTGATCCATTTTATCTCAATTCTTTCAGTGTGATTTCTGACATCCCCCCACCCCCCTAAAACTGGTAGTGTTTACCTGAAGGATCATAAATTTAAAGGTATTGAAAAAGTGTCTGTTTCCAGGGCATGTTTAGTGGAGTTAAGCCTGGAGGCTCTAATAGCTTGTCCTTTGATAATATTATTGAAAACATATTTCGGATGCATACTTCTATGTAACAGGGTGTTCCTGTAACAGGATTTCCTATGAACACCAATGTTAAGTTTACCATTGCTCAATCTCTCTATCTATACATCCCAAAAAGTAAAGAGGAAATTGCAGTGACTTACTTGCTTTTCTTGATTTACATCAACAATGTGAATGGTACCCTAGTATTTACAGATTGATATGACTTGCAGCAGGTCATAGATTCATAGGTAGGTACTAGGCTATTGGCCCAAGGGCCTACGTAATCCTAGCCAACAAGGTTCCCTGGCTTACGACACCCAAGAAAGTTATTTTTCCTGGATCTGACCGTTTACATATCAGATTGTGTGTTGAAAACTATGATTTATAAAAAGTCAGTAAAAAATTCTTGGCATGTAAAAAAAAAATTATATATATATATATATATATATATATATATATATATATATATATATATATATATATATATATATATATATATATACACACACACACATATACACAAGTGTAGTTTGTTGGAGACATTTGTTTAACTGATGGTGATGGTACTTTTGTTGTGGAAAGTGAAGTCTTACCAGATAAATTCACCTACAGGAGTACAGAGGTTATATTAGAAAATTCATCGAAGAAGCCTATGACGAAGTTATTAGTTTTAGACCTATAAGTATAGACTTTAGAGTAACTCGAAAAGTAATAGTTTTTGAGAGTAAATTATTAATAAAGATGATAAGCTGTCTTTAGTTGTTAAAACGACTGTAGATGAATTTAAGATAAAGAAATATTTGCAACTGGAAGATTTTAGTGGATTTTCTGGTGATTTAAATAGTAGGGGAAACACCTTATTTTGTATTAAAAAAAGGGTAATAATTTATGTGACCTTTTTCAGAGAAGTTTGAATTTAGTTTATAAAACATCTGGTAATGCCAGGATTGCAGTTATTGCAAGTATATAAAAGTGGGTACTGACAAGGTCTTGATAAGAGACCAGGCGATTTATATACCAGGGAGCTTTAATTGTAAGTGTGGATAAACTGATTATGCAGCTGTGTGTATTGGTAAGACTTCTAGAGAATTCCACACTGAAATTTATGAAGTGTTTTAGATGCAAAGAATGCTTTATCTAGGCATGCTCAGTTCTGCAATATTTTTTTTTTTTGCGTAGTTGACAATGTACATAATTCTGAAATTGGATTTTATGCAGGTAATTATTTTAGATTGGGAGGAGTACATTTGGGAGGATAGGCTAGATGCCTGTACTTATCCAGGTTGTAATGATTTTGAAAATTTTAAGATTTATTTGTTCATGGTCATGTGACGTTGTAATGTGTTGTTTAAGAGAAATGTTTGTATTGTTAACTCAGTCCGAAGAAGTCTCTGTTAGAGACAAAAGCACTTACTGAAGTTATTAAACTGTTTAAGATTGTGGTGGTTTTTCATTTGTATTGCAAACTGGTCTGTTTGGGAAGTCTTGTTTTTTCATTTTCCCAATATAGCTAGTCCATGCTTTGCTTCTGCTTCTGATGAAAAAAGCAGTGGCACACCTTGCCAGATGGCTTTTAACTCCCTTTTTGTATTCTGAAAAGTTTTAATGCTCTTCCATAAATTACTATGTACTTTGGCAAGCTTCTTTATTTGATGACGTCCTATGGTTATTTTGCAAAATTAGAAATGTTATATACTCCTTAAAGAAACTTTTTTTTTCTTTATTGCAGCTAGTAAATCTTTCTCTCGATCCTTGGTGTTACAAAATTTGATAACCGCTTGGGATTTGTGTTATTTTCTTAGTTCCTCACATCGACTCTATATAACCGATCTATTTCAACATTAATATCTTGAGCTTTCTTTAGTAAATTTTTAAGGATACTGTGGACAACGGGCAGTAATTCTTATTGGCTGTCCCATACTTTCAGAATGTCAAAAATAGAGATTTTTCCTTCTAGCACGTGTT
Organism: Protopterus annectens; assembly: GCF_019279795.1. Classification (NCBI taxonomy): domain Eukaryota; kingdom Metazoa; phylum Chordata; order Ceratodontiformes; family Protopteridae; genus Protopterus; species Protopterus annectens. Next base: position 585,562,225 of record NC_056751.1, read on the forward strand.
TCAAAGCTCAACTTACCATTTTTTCTGATTGTGCAGTAGATAACTGCTCCAAGTTCAAGTTGGAAACTTTTTTTCCTCTTTTTGCTTTCATTTGCTCGGAGTGTTACAATATTTCTGTAGTTGTGTTACCGCTGATTGTATTTGGATGGTCCAATTCATAATCGCTTCAAGTTCGCATAGTTTCTCTGTCGGAACCAATGATCATTAACGCATTTATCAAGAATTTGCAATTCACATGATTGCCACATTGCATTTTTCTTTTCCTTGCATCTCTTAAGAAACAGCTGGCAGATGTTCTTCATGTTTCACTGTTGCAGTCATTACATTTGGGTAATCTGCTGGCAGGTTGCCCTCAGTCGGCCTGAATAACAAAGTCTTGGGTCCTGTGTCGGTTGCTGTCTCCTCTTCCATGACGTCAGGGGTATAAAACATGCAGCCAATGCCATTTTAATCACTTTCTTGCCACGCGGTGCCCGAAGCAGAAGCAGTTCGCAAGTGCCTGTCGGCCGACTCCTGAAATTTTTGTTTTCGAGTTTCAGAACCGTACCCCGTTGGGGAAACTTTTTCTTACTCCTTAGTGATTTCAGTAAAAGTTAATAATTGCATTACTTGTGGGAAGCAAATACCTCATAAGGATTTTCATTTGTACTGTATTCCTTGCCTAGGCCCTGATCACAATGTGCCTTGCTGTCGGTTTTGTGCTAAATTTAACCAACGCACTATTAAGCATTGGTATATTTTTGCTTCTAAATATTTTTGTTCAAGATTTATCTACCCTGAAATGGTTAGCAATCCAACTACCAGAGTTCACAAAAAATGCAAGGAAAAAGAGACTGTCAAGGTCCAAAACCGATGAAGCTTCTCCTAAGCGAGTTGCTGGTAATCGGTGAGGTGCTTTCGCAGCCCCTAATACCCGCTACTTTTGAGTCGCAGGCCTCTACCAAGACCCATTCGGAGTCCGGTATGCCGCGAGATTCACAAAGTATTGACTCCGCGGATGTCTCTCTCTTGGATGGGTCCGGAGCCGCTGAGCAGGCACCGGCTTATGAGGGTGTTTTCAGGCCTCAACATTTTTATATTAAACCGACGCCAGCAACACAAACAAGGTAAAAAAACAACTTCTGTGTCTAAAAAACAGAAGCATGAGCCACGTGCTCAGGCCCCTATGCCTAAAAAACAGATGATCAAAAATGGCTGAGGATTTAATTACCTTGTTCAGGGGTTCCCAACCCCCCCCTGCTAAGAGGCCTAGGCATGGCACTGATTATGAATCCTCAGATGAGGTTTCCATTTCTTCTGATTCCTCTTCTGATCAGGAATTTTCTATTCCACCTTATGAGGATTCTGATGCAGAGGAATCCATCCCATCTGCATCTCCTCCTGAGGATTACTCTCTTGAAGAGACTTTACATACTTTAAGGGAACATTTTCACTGGGAGAGTCAGGACTTCTCTGAATCAAAAAAGAGGCTTAGGGATTTCCTCCTTCTTCCTCAGCATAGGCCTTTGGCAATACCCTCCTGTATTAGACATTGCTGATGTGTTCTCGGAATCAAGCATGGCTCCTGATTTCCTGCCTCCAGCTCCTAGTGAGCCAGACAGATATTACAGGGTTACTGACTCCCACAAATTTCTTTTCAAAAATCCTGCTGCTGATCCTGAGACTATTTCTCAGGGTCCCAAGGGTGTTAAGGCTTCTACAGCCAAAAATCCTACCCCTTCTGATAGAGATTCCAGGGCGCTGGATAGATGGGGTAAGAAGGTTTATACGTCTGCAACCTTGGCAATCAGGGCTTTAAACTGCCAGTTTCATATGCTTAAATATCAACAGCATGTTATGGGCTTACTGAAACAGAAAATTATGTTGATTTCTGATTGTGTGGAAAATGAAAAGTTACAGGTTTTATTGCATTCAGCAGAACAGGTTGGAAAGCATACTTTGCAATGTGGTTTTGATTTCTTGGAGGCCTCTTGTAGGGCCGCCGTTACTGGATCTGTGATTAGAAGGCATGCCTGGCTCAAGGAGCAAAATCTGCCTGATCATGTTAAAGCTAAATTGTTGGATGCCCCTTTGCAGCATGATACTCTGGTAGTAAGGCAGAAGAGGTTTTAAAGAAAATGGAAGACAAAGCTAAATCTATGCAAACTGTAAAAGATTTCTTGCAAGTGTAGCCACCCAGGTTCAGTAGGCACTGGCCTACTAAAAATTGGTCCTTTCCTGTGTCCAACAGAGCTACTCAGGGCAAACCCAGGCGCTCAAAAGGCTCCTGATATCAATCACAGGGTTCTTGCAGGTCAAAGCAATGGGGTGCCTCCACCTCCAAATTTGAAGGAAACAAAGCACAACCCTGCAGTAAGCAGTCTCAGTGACTTTCCTCTACCATCTCCAAGCACTTATCCCAATAAGGTAATCATGCAGAAGATACCGCCGCTTCAAAGCAGGTTTTTTGCATTACCAATTCTCTGCACTGCCCTTTGGCTTATCTACTGCGCTCAGGGTCTTTACAAAGTGCCTGGCACCAGTAATTGCATTCTGCAGACAAAGAAACATTCACATTTATCCTTATCTGGACGATTGTCTCATTTAGGCAGAGAGACAAGTACACTCTTCTTCAACATCTGGCATTTGTAAAAAGGCTTCTAGCATGCCTAGGGTGCACCATAAACGAAAAGAAATTACAACTGGTACCCTCTCAAATAATTACATTCCAGGGTGCAAGCTTGAATACAACTGCCCAGATGACTTACCTCACGCCAGACAAACAAATGCAATTGACAACATACTTCAAACAAATGGCAACAAAAACCCAGTGATGTACAAGACAAATTATGCAGGCTTTGGGGTTCATGGCATCCTGCATTCTACTAATTCCATATGCGAGACTGCATATGAGGAAACTTCAATGATACCTAAAATGTTTATGGAGTCAACATTGTCACATCCTGGAAACAATGATTCCTCTCATTCCCTGCCTACAACAGGAGTTTCTTTAGTGGGCAGAGACATATCGCCAAAACAAGGGACTGTCATTCACTCTACCCCCTGCCACCTAAACCCTAACTACAGACGCATCAGACTATGCTTAGGGGGCCCCACCTGGCAGGGAGATGCATTCAGGGCAAATGGAGCCCAAACCAAATGCATCTGCATATCAGCCAGAAAGAAATGCTACCTGTTCAGAATGCTCTGACAGCCTTCAAGGACTTACTTCATCCAGGACATCTACTGATAAAGACGGACAACACCACAGTTATGTGGTACATAAACAAGCGGGGGGGGGGGTTCTCATTCCTTTCCCCTTTGCGGACTAGCCATGGCCTTGTGGAACACAACCTTGACTTACCAAATACATCTTCAAGCTCTGTTCCTGCCAGGAAAGCAAAATACTCTGGCAGACGACCTAAGCAGAAATCTTATGGACCCGCACGAATGGAAACTGGATCCACAAATCTTCAGCATGTTAACACAGAAATGGGAGAGCCCATTCATAGATCTATTTTCCTCTCCCCAAAACTATCAGTTGGACAAATTTTGCACAAGAACTCCTCACAAAAAAGCATGGAAAGTGGATGCTCTATCCTTCAGCTGGAAAAACCTATCAGCCTATGCCTTTCCCCATCTGCCTCTACTCTCCAAGGTCTTACTAAATGCTTATTTTAGTCTCTGCATTGTTAATCACTGTAACAGATTGAGAGTTCTTTAGATATAGATATGTAAGATAATCCACTTATTAGAATGCCCATTTCTTTTAAAGTTGTCATTTGCAGAACAGGAGAATTTGAAAATGAAGTTGAATTGGACATGTTTAGCATTGTGTCACATGAATGATGAACTAAAACTCATTGTGTATTAATTTCTTCATTTAAGCACTTAAACAAGGGATGAATATATTTCAGGGTAGGTATTTCTGCCAATCTGAGATGTGTTATTGTTTTTGCACGAAATGTGTATTTCTTCATATTTTATATCTTTTCAGAGACTTTTAAACCGTTTTGTGCCAGCATTCACTCTTCTTCTACATCACACACATCCTTGACTCCACCCCTTTTTCATGTTCAATAAACCGCTATATGATGTCTTTAGTCTGGCATAGATGCCAGTGACCACAGCCATTTAGCACTGATTATCAAGTAGCTCAAAGGTATGGATAGTTATAGTTAAGGGAATGTGTTCTTTTATGTAGCTGCTTAACCCCCTGAGTTATTTGTTGCCGTAAAGCTTGAGGACCTTGGTGAGTCGTGCTTCAAGTAGTGCCTTTTACAGACTCTACCTTTAGTTTCTGTAGAGGGCTACCATGTTGCCTACTGCATCTTTGATTTCATAGATACTTTGGCTACTGCTACAGACTTTGTACGCCTATGCAGGGTGGTATGGCTGAAACTTCCTTTCCTTAGAGGAACTCTGAAACACAGGTTCATAAATGCATACTGTAAAGAAAGATGTTCTGTAGTCCTATCTTGCCTTCATTCTTACATATGTGTTTTGAGCCGATCCTCAGCGCTGACTCCGCTGATTACAAAGCTCAAAGTCTCTCAGTTGGCTCGTGGCAAGGTAGGTATCCCATAATGCACTAGTAAGAATCCCCAGATCTCGTTTGCCGCTTCTATGAGTTCAGAAGTGCTTTCTTTCTTGGCTGTGGCTAAGTTGGATATTTCGCTTATTCAAAATTGTTATTGTGGTTCTTTTTGACTATAATAGTTTACAGTTAACTTACAGTAGTTACCTAATAGTAGTAGTTAGTGTGTTTTCTAACTTTTATTGCAAATTGTTGTTGCAAACTGTTTGCTGTCGCTTCCGCAGGCCTTGTTTTCTCACTGGTATCCCTTCTCTCTGTGTGCTATTTATTAAAATTTTTTTTAGGCATAAGTCCGTTTTTTTTTAGTTAAAACCTATTCTAGGTTTTGTCTGTTGCTTGTTTTGTTTGTTCTCTATCTCGCCTTCCCTTCGTTTCAGGGCTAGGCCCGTTTAAGTTAGATGATCTAGTTCTCTGTTGTTTTTCCTTGTGTGTGGTGTTTTCTTGAGCAGGGCTAGGCCCATTTAAGTTAGAGGACCTTGTCCTCTCTTCCTATCATCCTCTATGTTTACCTTTTATTATTGTATTTGTGACAGTATGTTTAAAGAATCTAAAGATCATAAACCTTCGGGTTTTAAAAAGTGTCTTAAATGTTCTCAAAATATGTCCCTGACTGACAGGCATAGTATTTGTGTTTATTGCCTGGGAGCCGTACATCTTTAGGAGATATGTACCTTTTGCCACTCTTTTAGTTCTCTGGTTCTCCAGAAACGGAAGAACAAATTGATCTTGAAAGGTCTCCTTAAACCTTCCTTTGAGGAAAATTTATCCAGCTCTTCATCGTCTCATTCCAGGTCTCCCTCCTCTAAAAAAAGAGAAGGTCAAATCAGTCAAAAGACAGTCTCCCACACCGACTGATGTCCTTCAAGGATGCATCTGCAGTCTTTACAAATGGGTTGTCCTGTCGTCAGGCAGCCCTTCGGTCGGCCGGATTCCAAAGTCTGGGTCTGGCTTCGGCTGGTGTCGCACTTCACCCGATGTCATTGCGGCAGTTATTCGGGTATAAAGGCATCAGCCGACGCCATTTTCCTCAGTTTTTCTTGCCGCGTGGCGCCCGAAGCAGAAGCTGTTCGCAAGTGCCGGTCGGTCAGATCCAGAGATTACTACTACCGAATACTACTTCGAAGACTTCTATAAAGCTAATTACCCCGTTGGGACTCTTTCTTGCCTCAGCCGATGTCAGAGAAAGTTAATAACTGTTTATCTTGTGGGAAACAAATACCTCATAAAGATTTCCACTCCTATTGCATACATTGTTTAGGCCCAGACCACGACGTAGCAGCTTGTCTAGCCTGTGCTTCTTTTAACCGACGGACGCTTAGACGCCGGACTTTGCTGAACAGATTTTCGGCTCCGATTTTGCCTACATTATGCCGTCGGATCCTTCGACTACGCAAATAACCAAAAAACGCAAAGAAAAGGACCGACACTCGTGGTCCGCGGTTTCGGCCGGAACCGCGGTTAAGCAAACCACGAGTGTCTCGGTTTCGGCCGAAACCGAGCAAGCAGTTCTTTCTTCAGCCGATAACTTGCCTTCTACCGAGGCCTCTTCTAACCTGGTAGAAACGGCTTCTGAAATCCAACCTTCTGTTGCGGTTTCACAGGATTTATCAGACACCATTCCCCTGGATATTTCTACCCCTGCACGTGGAGCTGCTAGGCCTCCTCCAGCTATGTCTGTTAAGGCCTTTGCCAGGGCTAAAGCAGCCAAAGCATCAAAACCTGTGCCTGCCAAGCCCCCCTCTCACAGGCCCAGCACCAGCTCCCATATGCTTCCTTTGGCTGAGGATCTCATCTCTTTAATTCGTGGAGCCCAGCCTCATCCAGACAGGGCCTCTCCCTCCTCCAGAAAAGAGGCCTAGAGCAGAGCCCCCTGAGCCAGTATCCACAGATGATTCCTCTGATGACTCAGAACATACAGACCCTCCTGAGGCTTCTTATTCTCCTTATGAAGACTCTGATGCTGAGGAGTCCATCCCTTCAGCCTCTCCTCCTGAGGAATTTTCCTTTGGGGAAACCTTGCATGCTATGAGGGAACAATTTCAGTGGCAGGGCCAAGATTTCTCAGACTCTAGAAAAAGGCTTAGGACCTTTCTACATTTGCCACAGCATAGGCCTTTAGCTATACCTCCAGTTCTTTCTGTTGTTGATGATGCATTTAATGATGCTTGCACTGCTCCTGATTCTTTACCTCCGGCTCCTGCTAAGCCCGATAGGTACTACAGGGTCCCGGACACTCATCACCACTTATATAAGGCTCCTTTTGCAGATCCAGAGACTATCTCCCAGGGTCCTAAAGCTGTAGCAGCTACTTCTTCTAAAAAAACCCTCCCCTCTGAAAGGGAATCCAGGTCCTTAGAGAGATGGGGTAAAAAAGTTTACACCTCTGCTACTTTGTCAGCTAGAGCTTTGAACTGCCAATTTCATATGATTCAATATCAAGAGTTTATGACCAGTTGACTAAAAAGCTGTCCTCTGAAGAATCTTTAGATAAAAAGTATGTTCAAGAAATGGTACATAACATACAGCAGGTTAGTAACCATTCTTTAAAATGTGGCTATGATGCACTGGAGGCTTCCTTTAGATCAGCCATGACTGGCACAGTTATCAGGAGGCATGCATGGTTGAAAGAACAGGCATTACCAGACCATGTCAAATCTAAGCTTTTGGATGCACCTATGGACAAGGTCAATTTATTTGGTTCCTCCGCACAGCAGGTACTAAAAAAGATGGAAGAGAAAGCAAAATCTGTGCAAACAGTGAAAGATTTCTTACAAGTTCAACCTCCAAGGTTTAGCAGGAACTGGCCCTCCAAGAATTGGTCCTTTCCGGACTCCTCTAAGGCACAAAGAGGCAGGAATAGGCGCTCCAGAGGCAGAAACCAATCCAGGGGTGCCTACAGGGGTCGCCAGTGGCAGGGTAACAACCAACGAGGCACGGATACAGCCACCACCACTACAACAACTCAATCACAGTGACTTGGCGGTGGCACCGCCTACCAGGGAACAACTAGAAGCACCCTTAGGCGGAAAGCTAACCTTATTTTCAAGAAACTGGCACTGCATTACAAGAGAAAAATGGATTTTGCAAATTATAGACCAAGGTTACAGGTTCCATTTCCATACTCTACCAGGAAAGAGAGGAATGCCAAACCTACCACCTACTCAAAGGACAGAAGCTCTAAAACAAATATCTCAATTATTAAGAATGAGAGCTGTGGAAAAGGTACCATCTATGGAGCAAGGGAAGGGATTTTACTCCAGACTCTTCCTGGTACCAAGAAAAGAAAACAAATGGAGGCCTATTCTAGACCTGTCCGCTTTAAACACATTCCTCATTGTTCCAAAATTCAAAATGCTGACCCTACAGCAGCTTCTTCCCATACTGGGCAAGGAGTATTGGCTGGTAACTCTAGATCTCAAGGAGGCATACCTGCACGTCCCCATAAGACCAATTTGCAGAAGATACCTCAGATTTCTTGCAGGATCAGAGCATTATCAATTCTCAGCATTGCCCTTTGGCTTATCTACTGCCCAGAGTGTTCACAAAATGCCTGGCATCAGTAATCGCTCATTGCAGACTTCAGGGGATTCAAATCTATCCCTACCTGGACGACTGCCTGATACAAGCGGACAACGAAAACAAACTAACAGAAGACTTACAAAGAGTCATCTACCTGCTGCAAGCCCTGGAATATACAGTCAATACAAAAAAGTCAAGGCTGATTCCATCCCAAAGAATAACCTTTCTGGGTGCAGAACTGGACACATCAAAACAAATGGCATTTCTAACTGCAGAAAAGAAAGAGCAACTTCCTCTCTACTTCTTGGCATTAACAAAGCAGAACCATCTAACTGCAAGAAAACTGCTACAAGCTCTAGGCTTCATGGCATCCTGCATAATACTGGTCCCTCATGCCAGGCTGCATATGAGAAAGCTACAGTGGTACCTAAAGAATTTGTGGTCCCAGCACAAGCACAGCCTAGAAACCAAAATTCCAATGATCCCATGCCTGAAGCAAGAGTTCCTATGGTGGGCTCAGGCCTGCCAATCCTAACACAGGATTGCCCTTCTGCAAAAGTCAACCAAGACAAACCATCACGACAGATGCCTCAGACCTCGGTTGGGGGGCACACATGATGGGCAAGTGCATTCAAGGCCTATGGACTCAAGACCAGCTGCATCTGCACATAAATCTAAAAGAAATGATGGCAGTAAAATTGGCAATCCAGGCATTCAGACCTTTTCTCCAAGAAGGCCAGTTGATGATAAGGACAGATAACACCACAGTTATGTGGTACATCAACAAACAGGGAGGCACACACTCATACCCTCTATGCCGGCTGGCACTGGACCTGTGGGATGTGGCTCTGAGCTACAACATTCAGTTACAGGCAATTTATGTACCAGGGAAGGAAAACATTCTAGCAGACATATTAAGCAGAACTACAACAGATGCCCACGAATGGATGCTGCATCCGGACATCTTCAAAACCATCACAAGAGAATGGGGATTACCACAAATAGACTTGTTTGCATCCCCATTCAATCACCAGTTGAAGAAATTCTGCACAAGGACTTACCACCCACTTGCTTGGAAGGTGGACTCCCTATCTTTCAGTTGGAAAAGCCTGACAGCATACATTCCCACCACTTCCTTTGATGCACAAGGTGCTTCTGAAGATCAAAGAGGAACGTCCGAGGATCATTCTGATAGCCCCAGACTTGCCAAGACAACATTGGTATCCACTGCTGAGGAGCATGTCCCGGGAACAAGTATGGACACTGCCCCTGATCCCATTACTGCTAACACAGAACAACTACAACATCCTGCATCCAAACCTAAAAACTCTGCAGCTAACTGCCTGGAACATTACATAACAGCAATTAACCCAAATTTATCCCAAAGGGTTAAAGACATAATCCTGGAGGCTCGTAGACCTTCAACAAGAAAGAATTATGCAGCAAAATGGAAAAGATATCTCATCTGGAGTACTGCAAAGGGGCAAGATGTGACACTGGTGAACATAGCCAACATCCTGGAGTACTTGGGAGCTCTTCCATACAGGCCTGTCCTATTCTTCCATCAAGATACATGCATCAGCTATTTCAGCAGAATACAGCTTGGATCCTCCTGTCTTCTCGCATCCTCTGCTCAGACAGTTTCTGAGAGGAATTAAAATGTAAAACCTCCCAGGAAACCTCCATTGCCAGCATGGGACTTGAACTTTGTGCTAGAAAAACTGACTCTTCCTCCTTTCGAACCAGCAGCAACAGCAGAATTACAATACTTATCCTGGAAGACTGCTTTCCTGCTGGCAATAACTTCAGCAAGAAGGGTCTCTGAACTACAGGCATTAATGGCAGTACAACCCTTCCTGATCTTCCATCAAGATAGAGTGTCCATGAGAACAAATCCTACATTTATGCCTAAGGTGGTATCCAGAGTCTCTTTAAATCAGGCTATCCACCTTCCTACATTCTTCCCCATCCCACCGAACAGGGAGAAAGGCTCTTACATACCTTGGATGTACACAGACAATTACGCTACTACCTGGACAGGACAAAAACAATAGAAAAACTGACCAGCTTCTGGTAGCATATGCAACAGGAAAGGAAGGAAAACCAATTTCTAAACAGACAATCTCCAAATGGATAGGAAATTGCATTAGATTTTGTTACTCCTACCATGGAAAGAAAACTCCAGAGAACATCAGGCCTCACTCCACAAGGGCTACAGCCACTACCACAGCTTTCTTACGAGGAGTGGCTACCAAGGACATTATAGAGGCTGCTACTTGGACCTCCGTGCATACATTTGCCAAGCATTATAACTTACCTCTATACTCTAGATCCCGTGCTGGTTTTGCCACTGCTGTTTTGCAAGGGATCCTAACTACACCATAATCTCTTCTCATTTCCTCCTCCCTAGTTTAGCTATGGTATTCTACCCATTTAAAGACTGCAGATGCATCCTTGAAGGACATAGTACAGTTGTGTACCTACCATAAATGTAGATGTCCGAGAGGAATGCATCTGCAGTCAGGATTACCCACCCTCCTTCCCCTCTGAGGTACTCCTAGGGTATTTGCCAATCTTCAGCTAGCTTGGGGGGGATCTATTATGGTGTATTTGTTTGTATATATGTACATACATGCTTATTTTGTGTGTTTGCTCTCTACTATTTGGAAACTTTGGCATTTATCCAAATTTAGCCATCCAAGAGGGCACCTGGCATCTGGGGCAAGAAACACTGAGGAAAATGGCGTCAGCTGATGCCTTTATACCCGAATAACTGCCGCAATGACGTCGGGTGAAGTGCGACACCAGCCGAAGCCAGACCCAGACTTTGGAATCCGGCCGACCGAAGGGCTGCCTGACGACAGGACAACCCATTTGTAAAGACTGCAGATGCATTCCTCTCGGACATCTACATTTATGGTAGGTACAAAACTGTACTTTTTATCTGGACCTCCACAAAAAATTGCTAAACTGGACAACCCTTCTACCTCTTTGGCTCCTTTGCCTTCGGAGCCAGTTGAGGTTATTGACACAGACACTCCAGTTTCGGCCCCAAGTTTTTTGGAGCCGACTACTGAACCATTACCTCGGAGCTGGTCTAGAGGTTTATTACTGGTGTCCCCGACACTCGGATCTCAGAGTTTACAGAGATCTCGATCACCTACCTTGTCTTCCAGATCCTCCAAGAGTCCTTCTGAAGAGGATGTCGAGAGAGTGATGCTTAGACTTTTGAAGTCGTCGGCACTAGCATATTTGTTGCTGGCTCCGACCCAGTTGGTTCCTGAGACGTCTAAGGCCATATTACCTGCTTCTGTTTCTCCTCCAAGCCATGTCGGTCTTTCGGAGCCAGAGCTGTCAGTGCCGTTTGTTGTGGAACCGTTGGTTCCAGCACCCCTACTGTCTGTCTCTGAGCCGAGTTCCGCTCTGACACCTTCGATGCCGTCCTCGGTGTGTAGGAGCCGAAGCTCACCAGTCAGCCCCGACGGGGATGCTCGGACACGAACTTCTTCGGTTCCGAGCCTACCTCTTGGTGCGTCAGCTCGGCTGAGCTCAGATCCTACATCTATCTCGGAGCAGATCACTCTGGAGCCAAGGGCTACTTCCGCTTCCTCGGAATCGTTGGTGTTCTCGGAGCTGAAGAGATCTGCCTTCGAGATGGTGAGCGTGCTGTCTAGGTCTTCAGCTCCACACAAGGGTACCGATGCTCTACACCCTCAAGCTCCAACCTCTGTCTCAACACTCTCTCGACAGCAGAGAACCGCAGCCTCAGCAGCCCTCATTGCGTGGCCCCCAGTCTTCCGAGACCTCCCCAGAATACCCTTCTGAGGAGCCTCCTTGGAAGAGAACTTGCAAGAGGAAGCATGTAGACTCCCTTGAGTCCATCACCTCTGACACTGACCTCAAGGAGTCAGAAGGGTCCCCTAGGTCATCCTCTGATATCTCCTGCGTAGATATCCTAGAGTTCCTGAAACAGAGAGGCGGCTGGCCCACTGTCACCCCTTCTGATGAAGAGTCAGTGTACCTGAAGATTTTCGGGTCTTAACCTTCAGCCTCTTGGGTGTCTCCACCTTTCGATGAGCTGTTAGATTTAGTCAATCGAAAGATGTGGGAAAATCCTGATGCCGTGGAACCAGTCCCCAGTAGGCCCAACAGATTTCTTTCAGCTCCCAAACGGAAAAAGTTTTTGACCAAAGGTGTGCCTGTAGATGCCATGGTGGTTGCAGCAGCCACAAAGAAGGAACTAGTGGAAACATCCTCATCTGTCTACCCACCGAACAAGGAGTCTCGAATGATGGACAGATACGGTAAGTGTATCTTTTCTTCAGCAGCTTTTACACTCAGATCGCTGAATTACTTCACCCATTTCACTAGGCTTCAAAGAGATCTCCTAAAGGAGCTAGGATATACTCTCCAAGGTACTTTAACTGAAGGAATCCCTGAGAAGTTTACTGCTCAGTTGTCTACCCTAAACTCCATTGTTAACTCCTCCATGAGGCTGATATCTTATGCAGCAGATGGAGCGAGCAGGGCAGCAGGTTCAGGAGTTTCCATTAGGAGACACTCCTGGATCCGCTTATGTAATTTTTCGGAGGCCTTCAAATCTACTTTTACCAATGCCCCCTTTGACGGTTCCTTTCTGTTTGGACGAAAGGTAAAAGACACGCTCACCAGATGTGAGCAGGAAGGGAAAACTCTCTCTGCTGTGGGAGTACGTTTTTCCGTCCCTTCTAGACCATACCAGAAGGGTCAGAGAGGTGGAAAAATGTGGTTTAAGAAATCTCTGAGATTTTTCCTCGACGCACAAGGTGATTCCTTCTCTAGAGGCAGAGGAGGAGGAAGTAATGGTAGACGTCGCCCTAAAGGCATGGGGGGGGGGGGGTCTGCAAAACCAGAGTGGCCGCGATTTCTTTCGTGGATGTCCCTATCAGTGCTCCTGAAGTGGGGACCGACTGCACTTTTCTGGAGCCAGTCGGGGGTCGCTTATCTTTGTACCCAGAAGCCTGGCATGACATCACACAAGACAAGTGGGTACAAAGAATAATTTTCAGCGGATACTCCATACCCTTCTCTTTTCCACCTCATCTAACCAAGAAATCCCAGATGTTCCACCCAATCAAAGGGATCAAGCAACTATAGAAGTCCAAACGTTGCTTCAAAAGAAAGTCATGCAAACCGTCCCCACAGACCAGATAGGATTCGAAACTTACTCCAGATTCTTTTTAGTGCCAACACAAACAGGGTACTGGAGGCCCATTTTGAATTTTAGCAAGTTAAACGAATCAGTAAAGAAGTCCAAGTTCTGAATGGTAACACTGCAGCCTATAACTCCCTCTGTTAAAGAAAGACAATTTGATGTGCTCCATAGTCCTCCCAGATGCGTACTACCACATAAAAATGGACAGAGCATCAAGGAGTCATTTACACTTCCTGCTGGGAGCCAGTCATTACCAATTTCGTGCTCTGCCCTTTGGTCTCACCACAGCCCCCAGGGTGTTCACCAAATGCATGGCAGTAGTAACGGCTCATTTGAGACGTCTTGAATTCCAAGCGTTTCCGTACCTGGACGACTGGCTCCTGACTGCCACCACCAAGCACCTACTTCAACAAGCCAGGGATTCAACCATCCGAGTCTGCACTCAGCTAGGCATTACTATAAACTGGGAAAAGTCTGCCTTGTTGCCCTCTCAATATACGACTTTTTTTATAGGCGCAGAAATACACAGTCGCAATGGTGGCTCACCTTCCTTCAGACAGAATACAAAATCTGAGACACCAAATATATAGCCTGCTTCCCCAACACAAATTCAAAGCGAAGACAGTGCTCAAACTTCTGGGAACCATGGCCTCTACTATAAGTCTAGTTCCGCTAGCCAGACTACATATGAGAATTCTACAATGACTACTATTTTCCCAGTGGTCTCTTCAGCAACTGCCTCTGTCTCATCCCATTTTAATAATAGAATCATGGAAAAGGGACCTTCGTTGGTGGATCCAGTCCAGTCAAGCTATTGATAGGGAGACCATTCATTCCTCACCAGCCCATTGCTACTGTGACCACGGATGTCTCCTAGATAGGGGAGGGGGGGCATTATCTAGGAAGGACAGTCCAAGGCACATGGCAAGAGCACAAGGCTCACTTTGCATATCAGTGTTCTAGAGATGACAGCAGTGCTACTAGCGTTGCAAGCACTTCACAAATTTTTTTCCTCTAGGAACAGTAGCAATCCAGTCATACAGTATGTCAGTGGTATGGTATATAAACAAACAAGGGGGAACCAGATCCTACCCCCTATTTCGAGAGGCTGTTCATGTTTGGCAGCGGGTGATATTTTCCCAATGCATTCTAGTTGGAACGCATATCCTGGGGAGAACCAATGTGATAGCCGCAAGCTCAGCAGGTCAATCTTGATGCCTCACAAGTGGTCTCTGAATCAGAAACTCATGGAACAGATTTTCCGCAAATGGGGACAGCCTTGCTGCAATCTGTTTGCCAGCTCAATGAACACCAAATGCAGCAGCTACCTATCCCTTATCCCCCCCCCCTGCCGGAGGAGACACTGAGAGACGCACTTGTCAAAACTAGGCCCTCGGGACTTCTTTGCCTTTCCTCCCTTTCTGCTAATATCGAAAGTGATCCAGAAAGCAAAGACCTTGGGAAGCAGAATGATTCTTATCACTCCTTACTGGCCTTGTCAGATTTGGTTCCCCTTTCTCGGGCTTCACCTTCTGGACGATCCATGGACTCTGGACCCAGTACCAGACCTTCTGACACATATGTCAAGCACGTTCCATCCCTGTCGTCACACACTCAACTTGACACCGTGGCCGCTCCACTTCCATCCCTTGTCGGGCTTAATGATTTCTCCCCTGCAGTTACATATATCCTGATGTCTTCTCACAAACCTTCTACGAGAAAATTGTACACTAGCAAATGGGAAAGATTCTCTTTCTGGGCATGAGCTAAAAACATAGATCCATACACAACCTCCATTTCCTTAGTGTTAGAATTTCTAACCAAACTTTTTCATCAGGGATCAGCTGTTTCTACAATCGAAGTTCAATTAGCAGCTATCTCCTATTTTCATTTGGGACAACATGAACCTAATCTTATGGCTCATAGATTGTGTAGATCTTTTTTGAAAGGCACTACCCTACTAAGACCTCCTTTTCAAGAACCTACATCTCCTTGGGATCTAAATGTTCTTCTTTCAAAATTTACCTCACCTCTTTTTGAACCTTCACATACTTGTGATTTAAAGTTCCTTTCATGGAAGACCATTTTTTCTAGTAGCCATTACATCCGCCAGAAGAGTGTCAGAGCTGCAAGCACTCTATGAAAAATCAAGTAAGGAGGTTTGACAGAGACAAAGTTTCCCTTTTCACAAATCCGTCCTTCATCCCCAAGGTTTGTTCTCAATCTAATATGAATCAAACTATTGAACTGCAATGCAAGACAATTATCTTCCATTATTACTTCAACACCCATCCTTACACAACTCCCCACTCTTTCTCCACTATTTAAGAACTCACCAGCTCCTCTACACATAAATCTCTCTTGTAAGTAGCCCCATTTCAACATGCTACCTAAACCCTCACTCATCTCCCTTTTACTACCTCTTCTTCTTAATTTATCCTATCTTTACTACCTCACCCAGCCCATTAAGTGTTACCACTCACAACCCTTCCATGTAACTAACCATCTTACCTCTTTTCCCTCAAACTCACACATCCCAATTTCTCCTCATCTATTTCCCATAAAAAACTTCTATTTTTCCCATATGAACTGATCACCTTTCACAATTATACAATTCTTCCTCTAAAACGTGCACGCTGATTGGCCAGCCCAACCCGCGTGCCCGTTAAATCCTCAATATACTAACGGAAAAGGTCCGTCGCCCGGACTTTTTCCGTTATATAAACACTGTCTCGCTATGTTAAGAGTTTAACATAGCGATACAGGTTTAAAAAGCAACGCAGATCTCCGTTGCTTTTTTTAAAGCTGTCTCGCTATGTTAAACTCCTTTAACATAGCGACACAATGTGTGTAAAGCAATGGAGATCTTGCGATCTCCGTTGCTTTTAAACCTGTCTCGCTATATTAAATGGGTTTAACATAGCGAGACAGCTTTAAAATAAGTAACGGAGATCTCCGTTGCTTATTTTAAAGCTGTCTCGCTATGTTAAACCTATTTAACATAGCGAAACAGTAAAAAGCAACGGAGATCTTGCATTCTCCGTTGCTTTTGCCCACAGCTCGGATGTACTGCGTAGGCACGCGCAGTACATCAGAACTGCCGCGGAATTCCAGACAGCTGCGGAAGGGCAGCAAAGAGGCATTATACAATGCCATTATTTAAGAAAAGTAATTATTTCTTTTTTGTGGCTTCACCCTCAGGACCAAACCACACCAACCGTGGTTAAATCCCGCATTACCCACACCCAGGTGTTGGTTATTGCTATAATATTCTACCCCCATAGTAACTAGTAAATATTCCATAATCATAATAGAACCTAATCTATTCACTAAATTGTCCAATTACCTCTCTAACCCAATCCTATATCTGGTTATCTGTCTATTATCAGGTGATATCCATCCTAACCCAGGCCCCCCCATCTCAACTAATACAGACAAGTCCATACTACTTACTTCCTTAAACTCCCAAAGTATAGTTAACAAAATCCCAAACCTCCACGCCTGGCTCATACATAATAAACCTGACATCCTATCCATCTCAAAAACATGGTTAAAATCCCATATAAAAGATTCTGAAATAATTCCTCCAAACTATTCTATCATTAGAAAAGACAGGTCCCACAAAAAAGGGGGTGGAGTAGCTCTCCTATACTCATCCTCCTTGTCTGTTACTCCTTATAACAAACCTACTCCACAATTTAACAATGCTGAACTACTCCTAACACTACTTCAAGTCAACAAACGCAAGCACATATGTATAGCTTCCCTCTACATCCCCCCAGGGGATAATATTTCTACACTCAAAGACTTCCTCTCCTGGCTCTCCAACAACATTAGCAATGAAACAATAATCTTAGGAGACATGAATATTAACCGGGCCTCCATTCAGTCTCCTACAAACCCACTTAACATCAACTTCTACAATTTTTCACAGCTAATCAACTCTATAACACGCCCCTCAAAAAACCTGTCTAGTGGCAGTATTCTAGACTGGATTTTAGTCTCTTATCCCCACTATTTCTCTGACAGTGGTACTCTTCCAGATCCTCTTAGTGACCACTTACCCACTTTCACTCATTGTCTCCCCTTACTCCTACATCGCACCCATAATTTTATTACTATCCGGAATCAAAAAAACTTTAATCCATCAACCTTTTCTAATTCCCTAAAAGCAATAAACTGGGACTGTCTAAAAACATTGTCTCTAGATAATGCAGTTGCCCACTTCAACTCAACATTCTTAAAAGTTCTAGACTTCCATGCTCCCTTAAGGACAAAGAGAATAAAAATTAAAACTGCCCCATGGCTTACCAAAAACACACTAGCAACAATGCGGCATAAAGATAAAGCCTGGGCACACTTCCAGAAAAATAGGACCACCCTCAACCATAATGAATACAAAACACTTCGAAATAAAGTAAAAAAACTCATCATCTCTGATCGACAAAATTACTTCTCCATACTCCAAAACAATAACAAAACAAATCCTCAGAAATTCTGGAAAGGTATCTCTAACCTCCTCAACCACAGCAAACCAGACACCCCCACCCCAGACCCTAATGCTCCCGATACTGACCTAGCCATACAATTTAACTCTTTTTTTCATTGAATCCATCTCTAAATTAACCTCTTCTTTCCCTAACTGTATCACATTCTCCAACTCACCCCCAACCCCCCCCTACCAATAATCTGCCCTGCACTGCTACCACTCCCTCATTCTCATCCACTAACTCTCTACCCTCTACCTCTTCTCCTACTCTCACTTCCTCACCTTCTCCACCCCCTAATACCCCCTCTTCCCACTCCCCACTATTCTCACTAAAGCCTATACCCACTTCCACTATCAAAAAACTCCTTCTAAAACTGAAGCCATGCACTAATGCTCCTGATAATATCCCCTCTTTCTTTCTTAGCACAGCGGCTGAAGCAGTTGCCTACCCCATCAGCATTTTAATCAACCGCTCTATCCAAGAAAGTACACTACCCCAAATCTGGAAAAAGGCCTTTATCATACCATTACATAAAGGGGGCAACAATAACAATGTTACTAATTTCCGCCCCATTGCTATCCTGCCTCCCATCTCTAAACTCCTTGAAAAGTGTATCCAACTTCAACTCTTACCACATCTCTTACATAATCACCTACTAACTCCCACACAACATGGATTCAGACCAAATCACAGCACTATGACAGCCCTCCTCTCCTTCCTTGAAACTATTAACAAAGCCCGGGACTCTGGTCTATTTGTCTCTACCCTATTACTAGACCTCTCTAAGGCCTTCAACACTATCTCACACAGCTTGCTTTTAACTAAACTCTCAAAACTTAACCTATCTCCTTCATCTTTGAACTGGTTCTCCAGCTACCTATCCCATAGATTTCAAGCAGTAAAATGGAAAAAGGCCACCTCCTCATTTATTAATACCCGAACCGGAGTTCCCCAAGGTTCCATATTTGGTCCCCTCCTCTCTAATATATTTATAAATGACTTCCGCAACTCTATCCCTTTCTCAAACATCATCCAATATGCAGATGATTCAACTATTATCTGCTCTGCCACATCTATCCCTACACTTCTAAAGCTTACTCAAGATGCTTTTTCAACCACTGAGCAATGGATGAAAAGAAATCACCTAGCACTCAATGCCTCTAAAACCAAACTAATGTTTTTTACACCCTATAAAGTCACCTCCCTCGATATAAACACTTTCTCTATTACTAGTCAAAATAACACACCTCTGGAACTGGTCTCAGAGACCAAATTACTCTGGGTCCAAATTGACAATCAGCTCAAATTCAACTCCCATTTACAACTAAATATAAAAAAAACACATAAAAAACTAGGTATGCTCTATCGACAAAATCATTACCTTACTCCTGCCACCAAAATTACTCTCTACTTCTTTTCTTATCCCCTCCCTTCTCTACAGTCCTCTATGAAAACACAACCTTCCTCTTGCTACAACAAAATTGCCAAGTTCGCCACCAGCCATAAGTCCTCTACCCACCATTGCTCCTGTCTCCAAAAACTAAAATGGCTAGAACTGCCCAATCTTCTCACCTATACTCAACTAACTCTTGCACACAAGCTGATTTTCAACCCCTCTCTCTGTCCCTCCCTTTCTTCTGCCTTTAAAATGCACCTACCTGATAGTATTAAGGTCTAATAACCAAAATCTATTAGAGGTGTACAAACCAACTCGTCCCCCAGGCAAAAATCTTCTATCCTATGGTCTGGCTCGCCTCTGGAACTCCCTGCCACCATCCATTCGTATCAGCTCTAACCATTTTATTTTTACAAAATCTCTTCATTCTCATCTAGTATCCCTCTGGGAATGCTCTTGCTCCCATCCCACATAACTAGCACTGGCATTTCCCATCTTCCTTACTTCCCCTGATTACACCAGCATTTTTCTGTTTCATTACTCCTAACTCATCCATTCTTATTATTATGATATCTGCATGAATATTATTATGATATTTGCATGAATATATGATGCTGCTCATTTAAGTGTTTGAATCCTAGGACAAAATGACTTCTAAATATTTACTTGCACTGTTCCTTTTTAGTTTGTATCATCTGTTAGTTTCAATCACTACTTTGTATTAGTTGTAACGTTTGTGTACTATTTGTTATTGTTTGCTTGAATTGTTTTTTTTTTTTTTAATTGTACAATTATTCATATTTTTTACAGTTGTATAATTATCATTCATAACCTACTGTAACCTTGATTGTTTGGAGATTTTCTCCCCAGGACTCCATTGAAAACGGGTTCATTTTGGCCCAGTGGACTATCCTGGTAAACCAACTGCAATAAATAAATAAATGTCTATTTTCCTAATCATTCAAACAAAGCGGAATACAAGTTCCATCAACTTATACTCAGACAGTTAAGGTTCTGTCTACATAGAACCAAAGACTTTAGGAGAGCAGACCAATTGTTTGTATCTTTTTCGGAGACTAGAAAAAGTATGCCAGTCTCCAAGATAACGTTATCAAGCTGGATTTCAAATTCTATACATTTTATTTACTCTTCTAATGGCAAAGAACTCCCGTTTAAAATTAAAGCTCATTCTACCAGATCTATATCCACATCTGCTGTTTTTCAAGCCAGAATTCCAATGGACAGCATATGTGCAGCAGCAATTTGGGCTATCCCGCATACTTTTATTACTCGTTACAAATTGGACTTGGCCTCCAGGGGCAGAGCCTCCTTTGGTTTCACGGTTCTCAGGAGTATATTCCTGTGAGCCACACTAGAAAAAGGTGCTAGGGACACTGTCCCATATGTAAGAATGAAGGCGTGATAGGACTACAGAACATAAAGAAGTTATGTACTCACCATAATGTTCCATGTTTGTAGTCCATCTCGCCCTTCATTCTTGCAAACCCACTCACCTAACCCCATCCATGTATCCTTGGAGGATCCGGAGACAAGATAGTGTCTATCTTCCTTAGAGTTGGAGATCTTTCATCTTCGTTTTTCCTTGTAGAAATACCTTCCATCCTTTTTTTAGACAGCAGCAAACAAGATCTGGGGATTCTTACTAGTGCATTTTGGGATACCTACCTTGCCACGAGCCAACTGAGAGGCTTCGAGCTTTGTAATCGACCGAGTCGGAGCCAAACCCATATGTAAGAATGAAGGGTGAGATGGACTACAAACATGGAATGTTATGGTGAGTATATAACTTTTTTTCTTTTCTGTCAGCCCTCTGAAAGCTTGGTTGATGGCCTTCTGGGGAGGAAACAGGCCTTCAGCTCTGTGGAAGACTTGTGTAGTCCCCTTCGTGCGCCACTTGATGTTCGTGTTTCACTGTTGCAGTCATTACATTTGGGTAATCTGCTGGCAGGTTGCCCTCAGCCGGCCTGATTAACTAAGTCTTGGGTCCTGCGTCGGTTGCTGTCCCTTCTTCCATGACGTCCGGTATAAAACATGCAGCCGACGCCATTACATCAGTCTTTCTTGCCACGTGGTGCCCAAAGCAGAAGCAGTTCGCAAGTGCCGGTCGGCCGCCTCCTGAAATTTTCGTTTTCAAGTTTTAGAACCAAAGTCTTCAACTTAAAGCTAAGTACCCCATTGGGGAAACTTTTTCTTGCTCCTTACCGATGTCAGTAAAAGTTAATAATTGTATTACTTGTGGGAAGCAAATACCTCTTAAGAATTTTCATTTGTACTGTATTCCTTGCCTAGGCCCTGACCACGACATACCTTGCTGTCGGTTTTGTGCTCTATTTAATCAGCGCACTCTCCGTCGGTACATTTTTGTTCAAAATATTTTGGTTCTCTGTTTAATTATTCAGAAATGAAGTCTGTTAGCCATCTGACTACCGGAATACCGAAAAAAATGCAAAGAAAAAGACAGAGACAGGCCGCTGGGGTCCAAAACTGCCGACAACGCTTCTGCTAAGCCAGTCCTCAGTGAGGCGCTTTCTCAGCCCCTGATACCTGATACTTCTGATTCACAGGTCTCTACTGAGACTCATTTGGAGTACGGTATGCCGCGAGATGCTTCACATATGGAACTCGCGGATGTCTCTACCTTGGATGGGACTGGAGCTGCTGAGCAGGCACCGGCTTCTGAGGGTGTATTCAGGCCTACAGACTTGCATATTAAACTAACTCCAACTTCAGTGCTAAGGCCTAAATCTCGATCTATATCTAAAAAAACCGACACCCAGGCCACATGTTCAGGCCCCTATGCCTAGAAAACAGATGATCAAAATGACTGAAGATTTAATTACTCTAATCAGGGGTAGTCAACCCACCCCCACTCCAAGAGGCCTAGGATTGAATTTGACTATGAATCTTCTGAACAGGACTCTGTTTCTTCTGACTCTTCTAATTATCTGGATTTGTCCATACCTACTTATGAGGACTCTGATGCAGAGGATTCCATTCCCCTCTGCTTCTCCACCTGAGGATTTATATTTTGGGGAAATGTTACGTACCTTAAGGGAGCATTTCCACTGGGAAAGTTAGGATTTCTCTGAATCCAAAAAGACGCTTAGGGATTTCCTTCTTCCTCACCATAGGCCTTCGGCTATACCTCCTGTACTAGATATTGATGTGTTTTCGGAATCCAGTATGGCCCCTGATTCCTTGCCTCCAGCCCCTAGCAAACCAGACCGGTATTACAGGGTTCCTGAGTCCCACAAATTCCTTTTCAAAAATCCTGTTGCGGACCCTGAAACCATTTCTCTTGGGCCCAAGGGCATTAAGGCTTCTACTGCTAAAAATCCTACTCCTCCTGATAGAGACTCCAGGGCACTTGATAGATGGGGTAAAAAAGTTTATACTTCTGCAGCCTTAGCAGTCAGGGCTTTAAACTGTCAATTCCATATGCTAAAATATCAACCGCATATCATGGGACTGCTTAAACAGAAAATTATGTTGATTTCTGACTGTGTGGAGAATAAAGATTTGCAGGATTTATTGCATTCATCTGAACAAGTTGGCAAACATACTTTGCAGTGTGATTGTGATTCCTTAGAGGCCTCTTACAGGGCTGCTGTTACTGGGTTTGTGCTTAAAAGGCAAGCTTGGCTTAAGGAGCAGTCTCTTGCCTGATCATGTTAAAGCAAAACCTTTGGATCCTCCTTTACAGCAGGACCGCTTATTTGGCAATAAGGCTGAAGAAGTTCTAAAAAAGGTGGAAGATAAAGCTAAATCTATGCAAACTGTGAAAGATTTCTTACAAGTGCATCCTCTTAGATTTAGTAGACATTGGCCTACTAAGAACTGTTCCTTTCCATCTTTTTCCAGCACCCAATACAGCCAAACCCAGACATTCCAAAACCACCAGGTTTCAATCCCAAGGGACATACAAAACTAAGCAATGGGGTGCTTCCACTTCCAAATCTGGAAACAGCAAGGGACCACCCTATGGTAAACAGTCTCAATGACTTCCCTTTGAAATTACCAAGCATTTACGTCTTATTCGCCCCTTTGGGGGGAAAACTGGCTCTTCATTCAAGAAACTGGCAACTTATAACCCAGGACAAATGGGTTTTAAATGTAGTGTCCCAGGGATACAGATTTCATTTCCACACGCTGCCAACTCCAAACGGGTGGCCAGACCTGCCCCCAAATCAGTGGGCAGAGACTCAGAAACAAGTACTTTCCCTCCTAAACATGTGGGGGCTATTCAACTAGTACCAGAAGAGGAAAAGGGAAAAGGTTTCTATTCCAGACATTTCCTGGTACCCAGAAAAGACAAATCTTGTCCAATTCTGGATCTGTCTACTCTAAACACCTTTGTGGACATTCCAAAATTCAAGATGCTGACTCTTCAGATGTTCTTCATCTCACATTGCTGCAGTCCTTACACTTGGGTAGTCCGCTGTCCTCGGTCGGCCCGAATATCAAAGTATTAGGCTGACGTCGGTCAAGGCGCTTAAGACTGACATCAGGACGTCAGGGTACAAATGCGCATGACCGACGTCATATCCTCAGTCTTTTTTGCCGCATGGTCCGATGCAGAAGCAGCGTTGCAAGTGCCGTTCGGCGTTCTGAAATTTTTGAATTCGGAGTTTCAGACCGAGTCAAAGTTGGCTAAGTACCCCGTTGGGGAATATTTTAGTTTTTTCTTGCCTCAGTGGTTTACCGGATGTCAGAAAAAGTGAATAACTGTATTTCTTGTGGGAAGCAGATACCGCATAGGGACTATCATACTTTGTGTATTCCTTGTCTGGAGCCTGAGCACGACGTTGTTGGGTGTCGCTTTTGTGCTAGGTTCAATAAGCGCACTATTAAGCGAAGGTTAGATTGTGCCAGGTTGGTCTTCGGAAGCGGTGCAATTACAATATGCCGCCGGATGCTCCGGCCCGCTTCTTCAAGAAGCGCAAAGACAAAGCAGCTAAACCCAGGCAAGAAGAGTCGTGCGGACGCCGGTTCTTTAGAGGCGTCAGTGGAACCGGTGGTTCCACCGAGGCTTCTCTGGAGTCCCAGGGGAGACTTTGATATTGCAGGATGTGGCCTCTCAGGAGGCAGGTCAGGCTGAAGGGCTTCTCAGGTTACTGTGCTCCCTCCCTTCCTAGGGTGGTTAGGCCCTCTCCTTCTGTTTCCAAGGCTTCTCCCAGAGGCAGGCCAGGTTTAGCTTCTGTTGGTGTCACTCCTAGTTCTACAGGATCTGTGCCTAAGAAGCACATGCTTAAAATGGCAGAAGATTTAATTACTTTGATTAGAGGTTCTTTGCCCCCTCCTGATAAGAGGCCTAGGGTGGAACCAGAGTTGGGGAGTTTTGAGCAGGCTTTGGATGTTTCAGAGTCTTGCTGAAGACTTGCAGGAGTACTCTCCTTATTCTGATTCTGATGCAGATGATTCGACTCCTTCTGCTTCTCCTCCAGAGGATTTTTCTTTTCAGAGACTCTTCATTCCATGAGGGAACATTTTAAGTGGGAAGGTCAGGACTTCTCTGATTCCAGGAAAAGGCTTAGGGAATTTTGCTTTTACCCCAGCATAGGCCTTTGGCTATACCACCTGTTCTGGATGTTGTGGAAGATGTGTTTGCAGAGGCTTCACTTAATCCTGATTCTTTGCCTCCTGCTCCTGTTAAACCAGATAGGTATTACAGGGTGCCTGAGGCTCATAAATATCTTTATAAGAGTCCTAGGGCGGACCCAGAAACTGTTAGTCAGGGACCTAAGGGTGTCAAGGCCTCTGTTGTAAAAAATCCGGTTCCTCCAGATAAAGAGGCCAGAGCTTTGGATAGATGGGGAAAGAAAGTCTATACTTCTTCCACCTTAGCTATGAGGGCTTTGAATTGCCAGTTTCACATGTTGAAATATCAAAACTATCTTCTTACTCAGTTGAAGTCTAAGGTAGATGCTCTGGCGGAAGGCATTGAGTGTAAAGAATTACAAGATTTGGTACATGTCTCTGAACAGGTGGGTAAGCATTCTTTACAATGTGGTTTTGATGCTGTACAGGCCTCGTCTAGGGTGGCTGCCACTGGGTCAGTTCTTCGCAGGCACGCCTGGCTGAGGGATCAGAATTTATCTGACCATGTTAAGACAAGGATTTTGGATGCTCCTTTACAGTCTGATGTGTTGTTTGGTTCTCCTGTGGAGTCAGTCTTGAAGAAAATGGAAGACAAGGCTAAGTCTATGCAGGCTGTTAAAGATTTTTTGCAAGTTCAGCCTCCGAAGTTTAGTAGGAATTGGCCTGCTAAGGGGTGGACGTACCCTTCTTATGATTCACAGTCTAGGGGTAGATCTAGACGTGGTAGGGGCAGAGCTCAGAGCTCCTTCAGACCTAGAACAGGGAGTTCACCTGCACAATCTTCGGGTGAGGGCAGGGGTTGACTACCCCTGATTAGAGTAATTAAATCTTCAGTCATTTTGATCATCTGTTTTCTAGGCATAGGGGCCTGAACATGTGGCCTGGGTGTCGGTTTTTTTAGATATAGATCGAGATTTAGGCCT
This sequence comes from Protopterus annectens, assembly GCF_019279795.1. Classification (NCBI taxonomy): domain Eukaryota; kingdom Metazoa; phylum Chordata; order Ceratodontiformes; family Protopteridae; genus Protopterus; species Protopterus annectens. Next base: position 585,587,942 of record NC_056751.1, read on the forward strand.
TAGCACTGAAGTTGGAGTTAGTTTAATATGCAAGTCTGTAGGCCTGAATACACCCTCAGAAGCCGGTGCCTGCTCAGCAGCTCCAGTCCCATCCAAGGTAGAGACATCCGCGAGTTCCATATGTGAAGCATCTCGCGGCATACCGTACTCCAAATGAGTCTCAGTAGAGACCTGTGAATCAGAAGTATCAGGTATCAGGGGCTGAGAAAGCGCCTCACTGAGGACTGGCTTAGCAGAAGCGTTGTCGGCAGTTTTGGACCCCAGCGGCCTGTCTCTGTCTTTTTCTTTGCATTTTTTTCGGTATTCCGGTAGTCAGATGGCTAACAGACTTCATTTCTGAATAATCTTCATCTCACATTGCTGCAGTCCTTACACTTGGGTAGTCCGCTGTCCTCGGTCGGCCCGAATATCAAAGTATTAGGCTGACGTCGGTCAAGGCGCTTAAGACTGACATCAGGACGTCAGGGTACAAATGCGCATGACCGACGTCATATCCTCAGTCTTTTTTGCCGCATGGTCCGATGCAGAAGCAGCGTTGCAAGTGCCGTTCGGCGTTCTGAAATTTTTCGAATTCGGAGTTTCAGACCGAGTCAAAGTTGGCTAAGTACCCCGTTGGGGAATATTTTAGTTTTTTCTTGCCGCAGTGGTTTACCGGATGTCAGAAAAAGTGAATAACTGTATTTCTTGTGGGAAGCAGATACCGCATAGGGACTATCATACTTTGTGTATTCCTTGTCTGGGGCCTGAGCACGACGTTGTTGGGTGTCGCTTTTGTGCTAGGTTCAATAAGCGCACTATTAAGCGAAGGTTAGATTGTGCCAGGTTGGTCTTCGGGAAGCGGTGCAATTACAATATGCCGTCGGATGCTCCGGCGCCGCTTCTTCAAGAAGCGCAAAGACAAAGCAGCTAAACCCAGGCAAGAAGAGTCGTCGTGCGGACGCCGGTTCTTTAGAGGCGTCAGTGGAACCGGTGGTTCCACGAGGCTTCTCTGGAGTCCCAGGGGGAGACTTTGATATTGCAGGATGTGGCCTCTCAGGAGGCAGGTCAGGCTGAAGGGGCTTCTCAGGTTACTGTGCTCCCCTCCCTTCCTAGGGTGGTTAGGCCCTCTCCTTCTGTTTCCAAGGCTTCTCCCAGAGGCAGGCCAGGTTTAGCTTCTGTTGGTGTCACTCCTAGTTCTACAGGATCTGTGCCTAAGAAGCACATGCTTAAAATGGCAGAAGATTTAATTACTTTGATTAGAGGTTCTTTGCCCCCTCCTGATAAGAGGCCTAGGGTGGAACCAGAGTTGGGGAGTTTTGAGCAGGCTTCGGATGTTTCAGAGTCTTGGCTGAAGACTTGCAGGAGTACTCTCCTTATTCTGATTCTGATGCAGATGATTCGACTCCTTCTGCTTCTCCTCCAGAGGATTTTTCTTTTCAGAGACTCTTCATTCCATGAGGGAACATTTTAAGTGGGAAGGTCAGGACTTCTCTGATTCCAGGAAAAGGCTTAGGGAATTTTGCTTTTACCCCAGCATAGGCCTTTGGCTATACCACCTGTTCTGGATGTTGTGGAAGATGTGTTTGCAGAGGCTTCACTTAATCCTGATTCTTTGCCTCCTGCTCCTGTTAAACCAGATAGGTATTACAGGGTGCCTGAGGCTCATAAATATCTTTATAAGAGTCCTAGGGCGGACCCAGAAACTGTTAGTCAGGGACCTAAGGGTGTCAAGGCCTCTGTTGTAAAAAATCCGGTTCCTCCAGATAAAGAGGCCAGAGCTTTGGATAGATGGGGAAAGAAAGTCTATACTTCTTCCACCTTAGCTATGAGGGCTTTGAATTGCCAGTTTCACATGTTGAAATATCAAAACTATCTTCTTACTCAGTTGAAGTCTAAGGTAGATGCTCTGGCGGAAGGCATTGAGTGTAAAGAATTACAAGATTTGGTACATGTCTCTGAACAGGTGGGTAAGCATTCTTTACAATGTGGTTTTGATGCTGTACAGGCCTCGTCTAGGGTGGCTGCCACTGGGTCAGTTCTTCGCAGGCACGCCTGGCTGAGGGATCAGAATTTATCTGACCATGTTAAGACAAGGATTTTGGATGCTCCTTTACAGTCTGATGTGTTGTTTGGTTCTCCTGTGGAGTCAGTCTTGAAGAAAATGGAAGACAAGGCTAAGTCTATGCAGGCTGTTAAAGATTTTTTGCAAGTTTAGCCTCCAAGTTTAGTAGGAATTGGCCTGCTAAGGGGTGGGCGTACCCTTCTTATGATTCACAGTCTAGGGGTAGATCTAGACGTGGTAGGGGCAGAGCTCAGAGCTCCTTCAGACCTAGAACAGGGAGTTCACCTGCACAATCTTCGGGTGAGGGCAGGGGCCAGTCCTTTCGTAAACAGGCCCAATGACCTACCTTTTCAGCTGCCAGATCCTTCTTGCCTGGCAGCACCTTTGGGAGGAAGGTTGGCACTCTTCAAGGAAAATTGGAGTTTGATTACCCAAGACAGATGGGTACTGGATATCATACACCAAGGTTACAGGTTTTATTTCCATACCTTGCCTCCTTTCAAAGGCATGCCGGACGTTCCTCCTCAGCAAAGACTAGAGGCTCACAAACAAATTTCTCTGCTGCTCCAAATAGGGGCCATACAACCGGTCCCTCTGCCAGAAGTGGGCCTAGGATTTTATTCTCGCCTGTTCCTAGTACCAAAGAAGGGGAACACGTGGAGACCAATTTTGGATTTATCTATCCTCAACACTTATCTGGACATTCCCAAGTTCAAAATGTTGACGTTGCAACAGCTTTTACCTATGCTGGGCAAAGATCACTGGATGGTGACTCTGGATCTCAAGGAGGCTTACCTTCATGTTCCTATCAGGCTAAGTTGCAGGAAGTATCTGCGTTTTCGGGCTGGGACTTCTCATTATCAGTTCTCTGCATTGCCCTTTGGCTTATCTACTGCACCCAGAGTGTTCACGAAGGTTCTGGCTCCAGTGATAGCTTTCTTCAGGCTAAGAGGAATACAGATTTATCCTTATTTGGACGATTGCCTGATTCTGGCCCAAGGAAAGGACGAACTTCTTCATCATTTACAATATGTGATAGCAGTGCTAAGATGCCTGGGGTATTCTGTGAACGAAATAAAGTCCAGTCTAGTACCCTCTCAGGACATGTGCTTTCTGGGTGTGGGACTGAATACAGCATCCCAGATGGCCTTTTTGACCCCGGACAAACAAAAGAATCTTTCTCTTTACTTCCATCAATTGTCTCATCAGTCCAGGCTGACTGCAAGGACAGTCCTTCAAGCCTTGGGGTTCATGGCATCTTGTATTCTGGTGCTTCCCAATGCCAAACTGCATATGAGGAAGCTACAATGGTATCTCAAAATGTATGGACACAGCACTGCCAAGATTTGGACACTGTCATTCAGATAATACCTTGCATTCAAAAGGAATTTTTGTGGTGGGCTCAGGAATGTCACCTAAACAAGGGACTCTCTGTGACCCGGCCAGAGGCGAGTCAGATTCTAACGACAGATGCCTCAGACAAAGCTTGGGAGCTCATCTAAATGGAAAGTGGGTACAAGACACGTGGCCTGCCAGACTTCAACATCTACATATCAACTTGAAGGAGATGTTAGCAGTCCAATTTGCATTAATAGCTTTCAAGGATTTACTTCTTCCAGGGCAGGTGTTGGTTCTAACAGACAACACAACTGTCATGTGGTACATCAACAAGCAAGGGGGAACACATTCTTATCCTCTATGCAGACAAGCAATGATTTTGTGGGAGACTGCTCTCAGTTTACAGCTAAATCTTCAGGCAAGGTTTCTGCCGGGAGCACAGAACTCCTTAGCAGATGTGTTAAGCAGACAAATTATGGATCCCCACGAGTGGAAATTGGATCCTCATGTATTTCAGAAATTGACAGTGTTATGGGGAACTCCAGACATAGATCTGTTCGCTTCTCCACTAAACTACCAGCTGCCAAAGTTTTGCACAAAAGGTTTCATCCCACAGCTTGGAAAGTGGATGCTCTTTCATTCAATTGGAGCAATCTTCATGTGTATGCCTTTCCACCTCTGCCTCTCCTCCCAAAGGTACTCCTGAAGGTCAGACAGAACAAGCCAAAGATGATTTTAATAGCTCCAGATTGGCCTCGACAGCACTGGTACCCATTACTGAGAAGTCTGTGCAGGAGCCTCCATGGCCTTTACCTTGATTCCACACCTGCTGTCTCAGGAGAACAGTCATTTACTCAATGTCAAACTTCACTCTCTTCACCTAACAGCCTGGCATATTCTGTTTTGAACCCTGGAGGGTCTCAGCTTCCACAGCAAGTTTTGAATGTTATTTTGGAGGCCAGAAGGCCTAGTACAAGGAAAGTGTATGCAGATAAATGGAAGAGATTTTTATTTTGGAGTACAGCAAAGGAATTTGATGTTTCTGAGCCTAATTTAAGTGTGGCTCTTCAATATCTTACTGAGTTACTGGACAAAGGTTTGTCCTTCTCTTCTATTAAGGTTCATGCTGCAGCAATTTCTGCTCAGTATGACTGTGACCCACCATTGTTTTCTCATCCTTTGTTTAAGCAATTCCTTAGAGGGGCAGAGAATATAAGACCCCACGTAGAGCTCCTACTCCTGCTTGGGATCTCAATTTTGTGTTGGAGAAACTCACTCTACAACCTTTTGAGCCTGCAGCTACTGCCGAGTTGAAATATTTATCATGGAAGACTGCTTTTTTGTTGGCCATTACCTCTGCAAGAAGGGTTTCTGAATTACAGGCCCTTATGGCGGTTGAGCCTTTCTTAATTTTCCATAAGGATAGGGTATCTTTAGCATACTAATCCTTCCTTTATGCCTAAAGTGGTTTCTAGTGTGGCTTTAAACCAAACTATTCATTTGCCTACTTTTTATGCAAACCCCCAAAATAAAGGGGAAAAGATTTTGCACACTTTGGATGTACACAGGCAGTTGCGATATTATTTGAGCAGAACTAAAGGGTTCAGGCAGTCTCAGCAGTTATTTGTTTCATTTGCTTTAGGTTCTCAGGGCAAGCCTGTGTCAAAACAAACTATTTCTAAGTGGATTGGGTTTTGCATTGCTTTCTGTTATTCCCATCATGGTAAGGAGATTCCAGCTGGGATTAGGCCTCATTCCACTAGGGCTACTGCCACTTCTACAGCTTTTTTAAGGGGGGTGGCAACTAAAGATATTTTGGAGGCAGCTACTTGGAGTTCAGTGCATACTTTCTCTAAGCATTATCACCTTCCACTTTACTCTAAATCTAGGGCTGGTTTTGCCACTGCAATTTTACAGGGCATTTTGGCAGCTCCTACTGCTTTATAGTTTTGCCATCCTCCCTTACCTCTGCTTTGGGATTCTACCCAAGTGTAAGGACTGCAGCAATGTGAGATGAAGAACATAGTACAGTTTTGTACCTACCATAAATGTAGATGTTCAAGATCCACATTGCTGCAGTCCAATTACCCTCCCTCCTTCCCTTCTGTAGTTAGAGGCGGTTGTGTGGGTTGGGTTGTAAATATTGTGTATATTGTATATATTGTACATATGATTAGTGCAAGGGTGGTTGGTTGGTTTTGCTGTCTTTTGGTTTTGACCTTTCTTTTTAGGGTCTTCTGACATCTGGGGCAAGAAAAGACTGAGGATATGACGTCGGTCATGCGCATTTGTACCCTGACGTCCTGATGTCAGTCTTAAGCGCCTTGACCGACGTCAGCCTAATACTTTGATATTCGGGCCGACCGAGGACAGCGGACTACCCAAGTGTAAGGACTGCAGCAATGTGGATCTTCGAACATCTACATTTATGGTAGGTACAAAACTGTACTTTACTTCCTATGCTAGACAAGGATGCGTGGTTGGCAACTCTCGACTTAAGAGGCTTACCTGCATATCCCAATCAGGGAATCTTGCAGAAGATTCCTACGCTTCAAAGCAGGCTGCATGCATTATCAGTTCTCTGCACTTCCCTTTGTCTTGTCTACTGCGCCCAGGGTATTCACAAAGTGCTTGGCTCCAGTAATTGCATTTTGCAGGCAAAGAAATATTTAAATATATCCATACTTGGACGATTGTCTAATTCAGGCGGAAAACCAGGCCATTCTTCTAAAACATCTGGCATTTGTAAAAAGACTTGTAACCTGTCTGGGGTACACCATAAACGAAAAGAAATCTCAACTGGTGCCCTCTCAAAAAATTACATTCCTGGGTGCAAGCTTGAATACAACTGCCCAGATGGCTTTCCTTACGCCAGAAAAGCAAATTCATTTGGTGACTTACTTCAAACAGGTGGCCACAAAAACCCTGCTATCTGCAAGGCAAGTACTGCAAGCCTTGGGGTTCATGGCCACATGCATTCTTCTAATTCCATATGCAAGACTGCATATGAGGAAACTTCAGTGGTACTTAAAAAGTTTATGGAGTCAACATTGTCACAGCCTGGAAACAATGATTCCTATCATACCTTGCCTGCGCCTAGAGTTCCTATGGTGGGCAGAGGCCTACCACCAAAGTTCGGGACTGCCATTCACACCGCCCCCTGCCGTCCATACCTTAACTACAGACACATCAGACTATGCATGGGGGGCTCATCTGGCAGGGAAGTGCATTCAGGGCAAATGGAGCCCAAATCAAATGCACCTTCATATCAATCAAAAAGAAATGCTAACTGTACAGTGTGCACCGACTGCCTTCATGGACTACCTTCATCGAGGACAATTACTGATAAAGACGGACAACACCACGGTTATGTGGTGCATAAACAGGCAGAGGGGTACACATTCCTACCCACTCTGCAGACTTGTCATGGCATTGTGGAACACGGCCTTGAGCTACCAAGTACAACTATAAGCTCAATTCCTGCCAGGAAAGCAGAATGTTCTGGCAGACGAACTAAGCAGAAATCTCATGGACCCTCACGAATGGAAACTGGAACCACAGAATCACAAAAAAGTCTGGAAAGTGGATGCTCTGTCCTTCAGCTGGAAAAACCTATCAGTCTATGCCTTTCCCCCTCTGCCTTTGCACTCCAAAGTTCTAAAAGAATCCAGTTAAAGAATTTACCATTTAAAAGAAATTCAGGGTAAAAATCATATCCTGCTATCATTGTAGTAGCCAGGAAAGCGTCCCGCTGGCAGGAACTAGACAGTACCTCTACCCTAACTGGTAGCATACACTACATTGCCAAAAAAACTGAGTCACTATTGCAAGCAAAGTATTTGCTTGAAAAACAGTCTAATAGTACTCACAACCAGCTGCCTTTGAGACCCTGCAGACTCCTGGCGGGCCTATCCTGACGTCAGTGAGTTTTCATAAACTCTACCAGTTTTCCGCCATTTCTTTTAATCTCAGTAAACAACAGGTACTGTCCTGTCCTCCTGCCCGGTCGCATCTCCCTGCCTGAAGGTACGCTATAACCAGTCAAAGTTGCCGTTTCTACATTTAGCTGCTGATGTTGTTTACTCCATTATACTGCTGCAATTGTACCAATTAGGGCTATATTATGTCTTGATAGCGTGACTGCTGATATTAACTTCCTAAGAGTTGCAGAAAGTGATTGCACGTGTTGCTGGTGTCTATATACTGCTGTATGTTGTTTTTTTACTGTATTATACTACTGAAACTATACCAGTAGTGCAATACCAAGTCGTAGATAGCGCAACTGTTCATGTTAACTTTCTAAGAGTTGCAGATAGTGATTGCACGTGTTGTAGGCGTTTGTATGGCATCATTTATTTATCATAGCCTAATAGTAGCCTAGTTTAAGCTTGTCTCAAGGGCAAATACTGTATTTTTGGAGATATATATAGATTTTTGTTTGCATGTTCTCGCTTTCAAGCTTCACAAGCCAAATGCTATATTAATGAAGGAACGTGAACAGTATGTAGAAGGTCTGGGGAGTGTATAAAAGTATAACTAGGACTCTGCTACCCATGCAGATACTGTAAAACTAGCGTTAGCCTTGAATTAAACTACTGCTAGAAAGATTGGCTGGTGCCTTACCTCCTTAATTACGCATTACAAGTTTTAAATAACTTTTCTGTGTAGATTTTCTAGTGATTGAATGTGTTCTGTAGATACTTCTTTTCATTCTGCTTACCCTATGAAACGAGATATAGCCTTAGAAATTGAATGTGTTAATACAATCTCTCATACGACACAGCAAGCTAATTACTGTGACATTAAAAGACTGTCTCTTTTTATTATTTCATCCTAGGAAGCCCCCCACACTAACTACACACCGCGTGTCTCCCAGGTCCCAAACGCTGTTATAAAGGACTCCAACCCGGTGCGAATGCACTGACCAGAGCATAATAATTCAGTTAAAGAATTTACCATTTAAAAGAAATTCAGGGTAAAAATCATATCCTGCTATCATTGTAGTAGCCAGGAAAGCGTCCCGCTGGCAGGAACTAGACAGTACCTCTACCCTAACTGGTAGCATACGCTACATTGCCAAAAAAAATGAGTCACTATTGCAAGCAAAGTATTTGCTTGAAAAACAGTCTAATAGTACTCACAACCAGCTGCCTTTGAGACCCTGCGAACTCCTGGCGGTGTATTCCCCGCTCCGCTTCGTCCTCGCTTCGCTCGGGCTCGCTCCGCTCCCCACCCTGCCCCCATATTCCACCCGCCCCCACTACCTCTACATTTATTAGGACAAACAGCCCCTCCCACCTGCTCTCCACCAATTACGACTGCCCCTTAATTTACTACTACTCCTCCCACACTCTCAGCCTTACTCCTTTACTTAGTAAAGTCTACCAGCCCTCCCACCACACTAGCCTTCCTCTCCTTATACCATGGGCAAAATTACATATACTATAACCCCTCTCATAGTAATATTCCTGCTTATTCCTTACTTTTTAACAAGTTATGAAAACCAAACTCTGTTGGAAATTCCCTTCCCTAAGGGATACACTACCACCCATCCAAACTTTTCCTCTCATACTATCTCACCTTCTCTCTACCCTGATAAAACGCTAAGCTCCAAAATGGTGCATCTTACCCTCCATCACCCTAAGATATCCATCATTAAATCTAATCTTAAGTTTCTATGCAAACTTCAAAGATTCTTAGACCACCTGAAAAAATGTATCACCACATACGGCGACATCCACCCCAACCCAGGTCTTACCACGGTCTCAGACTCCATCCCCACTAAACTCGCCCGAATCTCTACTGGTTCCCTACTGATATTCCATCTCAATCTAAGAAGCATAAATAACAAAGTTCACAACCTACACGCTATGTTAGCTACCCATTCCCCTGACATTATGTGCCTATCGGAAACATGGCTAAAACCTTCCACTAAGGATGAAGAGATACTCCCACCTCGGTATAATATCCTCAGGACTGACAGGAGAAATAAAAGGGGTGGGGGAATAGCTGTAATGTTTAGGAATACACTGAATATCATTATGAATCCATTACAACCTCCCAAAGTCTCTAATATAGAACATATTGCTCTAAAGATATGCCTAAACACCCAAAAATCCATCAATCTTGTAGTAATTTATATCCCACCAGGGAAGAACACAGAAAACTTGGAGCAAACTCTCAGCTGGCTAACCACCAACTACCCTCAAGAAACCATAATACTTGGTGACTTCAATATTGACTGGTCTCACTGCTCCGCTCATATTAATCCCCATCCTATTAACTTACATGGTTTCTCCCAAAATATTTTATCTCCAACCAGAATTGGAAATGCTCAACAAAAAGAGAACACCATTGACTAGATTCTAACCAATAAGGATCCACTCAATTATACTACTGGGACCCTTCCCAATGACCTCAGTGACCACCTTATTACCTATATTATAAAACATAAATGCTCATCTACCAACCCCCCCCTCATATAGACTAGTTAGAAACAAGAAGAAATTTAATGTACAACAATTCCTTGCAGAACTTAAGTCCTGTAACTGGTCCATCCTAAAAACCCTACCCCTACAGGAGAGTGTTACTTACTTTAATGACACATTCCTTAACATACTTGACTCTCACACCCCAAATCGACAAATCAGATCCAAAGAACGGATAGCACCTTGGCTAACTTGAGAAACTAAAACTAAAATTAAACTCCGAGACCAGGCCTGGGATAAATGGGAGCTACTAAAACTCCCCTAGATCGCATTAAATTTCAACAGCTTAGAAACTCTACTAAAACAGCCATTACTCAAGATAAAAAACAGTATTTCTGCCACCTCCAGGACAAACACCAGAATAACCCAAAGAAGTTCTGGGCTGGATTCAATAACCTCCTTCATCCTGGTAAATCTACTACACCCACCCCTGAGAAACTTATTGGGAAAGATCCAGTAGAAATAGCCAACGCCTTCAACTCCTTTTTTACCGAGACTATCCAGTCCCTAGCTAGCCAGCTAACTACTACTTCCTCATCGCTCACTCATACTAATGACTCAGCTCCACTTTCCTTTAAATTAGAACCAGTATCTACCTCCTATATCCGTTCCCTTTTAAAAAAACTAAAACCAACCACCCTAGCGGCAGATCACCTCCCAGCGGAATACCTACAAATTGCGTCAGACGCTATTGCCTATCCCATATCAATCTTGATTAACAGAACTATAAATGAAGCTACCATCCCATCTATTTGGAAAATCTCATATATCATCCCTCTTTATAAAGGAGGCACCTCCACGGAAACATCCAACTACAGACCGATAGCAATTTTGTCTCCAATAGCTAAAATCATGGAGCGGTGTATTCACAAGCAACTCCTAAACTACCTAACCCTTAACAGTCTTTTGTCCAATTCCCAACATGGCTTTCGCCCCTATCATAGTACAACCACTGCCCTCCTCTCCTTTGTTGACTCAGTCAATAACAACCGCAATAATAAATTAATATCCTCTGCTCTCTTTCTTGACCTATCGAAAGCCTTCGACATGGTCAATCACCAGCTTCTGCTCCACACCCTGGAAAGCCTACATCTTGACAACCTAGCCCTAAGTTGGTTCAGTGCTTACCTCACTGGTAGGCAACAAGCTTTCCAATGGCAAAACAGGCTATCTGACCTGCTCCCCAACACCATTGGCGTCCCTCAGGGCTCTATACTTGGTCCCCTTCTTTTCTCCGTCTTCATTAATGATCTTCACTCAGTCATACCCAAAGCCACCTGCATCCAGTATGCAGATGACTCCACCCTGATCTGTTCTGACGTCTCTCTCCCACAACTCCAAGCAAAAACCCAACACTGTTTTGCTATAGTTGAAAAATGGTTCTCTGAATTGAAACTCATACTTAATCCAACAAAAACCAAGCTGCTGCTATTTTTCCCCTCAGTATCCACTCCCCTTGGAAAAGAACTTCCAATTCCTAACAATATGACCTTCCATGTAGAATCCACCAATGGCACCATCATAAAGCCTGTCTCCAACACCAAACTATTAGGTGTTACTATCGACCACAAGCTTAAATTTGACATGCACATTAGCCAATCCATTAAGACAGTAAACAAGAAACTCGGCTCAATGTACCGTATAAAGAACTTTTTGACCCCTCATGCCAAACTAACCATTGCTCGCACTCATCTCCTCTCCACCCTCTTGTATGCCTCCCCAGTACTTTCTTTCCTCAACAAGCATGAGCTCAACATGCACTCTGTTGCCTATAATCACATTGCCAGATTTATAACAGGAACACCTTATCGTACTCACCATTGCCTTAACCTAAAGAAACTTGGCTGGTTGGAACTGCCCAATCTTCTCAGACTCAACCAAGTTACTGAAGCATTTAAAATAATCAACCAACCGGATAGAACCCCCTCACTGAGCAAAATACTAACCCCCTACTCTAACCTAAACTGCCTTCGATCAGCAAATAGTGTTCAGATACAAACCATTAAATCAAAGAACTCGGGTGGAGATGCTCTCTATGCCAACTCCATAGGAAAACCTTGGAATTCCCTTCCAAACAACCTAAGACTTATGACCTCACTTAATCAATTCAAAAATAATTTCAAAGAATTCCTTAAGTCACACTGGTTATGTCCTTGTCCTAAACCAGGCTAAACCCGATGATCTAATACCACCTTAGTCTCATCACCATTTCAGAGATTATAATCTCAACCTCTCGGCTTCTCAATGCAACCATATTTTAAACTATTCTCCTTATTATACGAATGTTAAATAATTAACATGTATGGCCTGCTGTTTTCTTTTATACTTATGTTAATCCTATTTTCTCTGAATGTAAATGTATTGTTGTCTTCTCATTATGTTGGAGCTTTTCTCCCCAGGCCTCTACTGAAAAAGGACATGTATCCAGCTAGACTAGCCCGGCCAACAAATGTAAAATAAAATAAATAAAAGTCAAACAGGACAAACCAAAAATGATGATTGCTCCAGACTGGCCTCGCCAACACTGGTACCCACTCCTGCGCAGTGTGTCACACATTTCTCCTTGGCACCTACCTCAGACACCTTCCTTACTGTCTCAGCAGGAGAACCAAATTCTGCACCCTCAGCTCCAAACATTGAATCATGCAGCTTAGCTAATCACTTGAATTCGCCCTTAGCATCCCTCAGCAAACCTGTGATGGATGTCATTTTGGAGGCGAGAAGACCTAGTACTAGAAAACCTTATGCTGACAAATGGAAAAGATTCTTTGCCTGGAATCACCCTCAAGGGATGAGCACAGCAGTGCCCAATTTACCTCAGATTTTGCAATACTTAACTGAGATGCTTCATAAGAACCTGTCTTTTTCTTTCATAAAAATCCATGCCTCAGCCATTTCAGCTTATTGCAACACAGACCCCCCCCTTCTCTCATCCTCTTCTAAAGCAGCATCTCAGAGGGGCCAAAAACTTGAGACCACCCAGGAGAGGTCCAACCCCTGCCTGGGACCTTAACTTTGTATTAGAGAAACTTACTCTACCTCCTTACGAGCCAGCTGCAACTGCAGACTTAAAATTTCTTTCCTGGAAAACAGCCTTCCTTTTAGCAATCACTTCAGCTAGAAGGATATCTGAATTACAGGCCCTTATGGCAGTGGAGCCTTTCATCATCTTTCATGCGGACAGGGTGTCACTCGGGACCAGTCCATCATTCATGCCCAAGGTGGTATCCAGTGTGGCTCTTATATCCAGTGTGGCTTTTAATCAGTCTATTCATTTGCCAACTTTCTTTCCCAATCCACAGAACAAGGGAGAGCAGATTCTGCATTCATTGGATGTACACACAACTTAGATTCTACTTGGACAGGACTAAATCTCGAAGAAAATCTGAACAACTGCTGGTAGCATCTGTTGCAGGGGCAGAGGTGAAGACTATTTCAAAGCCAACCATTTCTAAATAGATAAGCCATTGCATTCATTTCTGTTATAAGCAACATGGAAAACCTATCCCCCAGGGGATCAGATCTCATTCCACCAGGGCTGCATCTACTTCAGCAGCCTTTCTCAGAGGTGTTCCTACCAGGGATATTCTAGAAGCTGCTACCTGGAGTTCAGTTCATACTTTCACCAAGTATTATCACTTACCAGTTTTCTCTAAATCCAGAGCTGGCTTTGCCATTGCTGTTTTGCAGGGCCTTACAGCTGGTCCTAATTCTATATAAATCCATCCTCCCAGCCTTAGCTTTGGGAATCTACCCAAATGTAATGACTGCAACAGTGAAACACGATGAACATGGTACAGTTGTGTACACTTACCATAAATGTAGATGTTCGAGTGTATTCACTGTTGCAGTCCTGGTTACCCTCCTTCCAGCCCCCTGCATTTCTTTTACTATACCTCTTCTTTCTTTTATTATGCTTAAAAGCTTTTTTGGTGTATTTGCTTTTGTTTGGAGGTATATTTTTGTGTTTCTTATTTTATATGTTGTTGTTGTGTCTTTCGGCTTTTCCCGGTTAGGGGTAGCCACAGCGGAACTCCGGTCCGCTAATGATTGGCAGTAGATTTTTACGTGCCAGGTTGCCGGCCCTGACGCACAACCTTCAACAAAGGTACGCCCATTCACGCACGTCTCCACACAGAGGACGCTCTAGCTGAGAATCGAACAGGACAACATCTTACTGTGAGGCGACAACGCTACTGCAGCACCACCACCGTAGTTCTTATTTTATATTTATATATATATATATATATATATATATATATATATATATATATATATATATATACATATAAATAAATAGAGGATTACCGGCCTCAAACAGATGCCCTACGCAGACCGTCTCAAAAAAACTCCAGCTTTACTCTGTCGCATATCGCCTACTCAGAGGCGATCTCTGCCTAACATACAAAGCTATGTCAAACCCAGAGCTGTTGGACATGCTCCACGTAAAGAAATCCCAATCCCTCCGAGCTACACGCTCTAGGGACCTAAACCTTGTCACCACAATAAACAAAACATGCTGGAGGGAGAGATTCCTGTTTCAGAGACTTCCCATACTCTGGAGCAAACTACCTATCTATATCAAACAAAGCTCCTCATTAGCACTCTTCAAGAAAAATCTTGATGATTGGATGGGAGATAGGAAATTCAACCCGGGGATCACTTCTGTGTCTCTGCTTGACAGGGGCACAGGAAAATAATTTTCTTGGGTGTCAAAAGCCAGGGTACTGTTTGGCTATGCTTACATAGGCCCTAGGGCCAATAGCCTAGTACCTACCTATGAACATATATATATTTTGCTCCCCATTTGTGGGGCATCTGACGTCTGGGGCAAGAAAAACTGATGTAATGGCATCGGCTGCAAGTTTTATACCCCTGACAACCTGACGTCATGGAAGAAGGGACAGCAACCGACGCAGGACCCAAGACTTTGTTAATCAGGCCGACTGAGGGCAACCTGCCAGCAGATTACCCAAATGTAATGACTGCAACAGTGAATACACTCGAACATCTACTTTTATGTTAAGTGTACACAACTGTACTTTTTTTCTCTTCTGCCCAACTCCATTGGAGGAAGATGCATACTTCACCTCATGTTGAGTTATTAATCCAAGAGAGTAACCATGCTGCACTCAATTCCTGACTCCACTGAGGAGCTGTCCTTGTAGGGTGGTGGTCTGTTTTATCATACCTTGGCAAACCATTATGAAGAACCGTTATGTTTTAAATTTGGTCAGTCTTACCAGAATTTCACTGGTTCAAACCCCCCCTCCCCCTCCCCGAAGAGGTTTTCTGGTGTACCAGTCCATTTTCAGCAGAATTTTGACAAGGCCCAGACTTTGCTTCCTAAAGACTGTAGAAGCTAAGCAGGAGTTTTGCACTTACTGTCTTGATTCAGTCAGGAGAGCCTGATTCATATTGTTTTTTTGGTTGCCACTCCTCCAGAATTCAGCTGTCTAAGCTCTGTGTTTACTTATTTCTCTGGTTCCTTCCACTGTCATGGATACAGATTCATCCCATCCAGGACCCACCACAGTCGGCCCTACATGTTTGATGTAACAAATGTATTCTTAACTGTATCAGTTGATTTAAGTCCTGGTGCCTTCTTTGATGGGTCCTAGGTTGTGTATTATGCATCAGCCAGTCAGAATACGTAGAGCCCACTAGTTCTTTTTTGCTCCTTGGACTGCTTGAATTTCAATCTTTGTGGTCTCTGGTAAGTTCTACCTGTGCATGCTTGATGCTTGTGCTGTTTCTTAGAAGAGGGTATTGTTCATTGTTAGAAGAGTCTGAGTTTCAGCCCAGCAGCACAATGCCAAAGGTAGAAAGATGTTGACCCCCTTTGCAGAGATGGTGAAATCAGAAACTGTTTATGTGGAGACTGGCCGTAGTTTTCCTTGCATACCCAGGTATATACTTTTCAGGATTCTGCCTTCTTTAGTTCATTCTTTTGGTTACCTGCTGACTGCTTCTTAAATATTTTATGTGGAGACCTTGCACTTGAGTTGTGAGGGCTTCACACTGAACGTGTCCTCTTTCTTAGTAAAGCTTCTTCGAGACTGAGGTGGAATGTCCTTGCTTGCCACTCTGGGGGCAGAGGGGTGCATCCTAAGTTTATTGAGCTGCCTCATCGCATGTTGATCTTTCGTAGCCCTTTGTAACGAGTGTATTCTTGAGTAGTATTTATTCAGTTAGTCATCTGGTCGTAGATTGGTGGCACTTTAGACCAGCTGCTCTTTTTCTGAGTAGCACTCATGTCCATCTGGGCCAGCTGAGTTTAGGGTGCATCTGTGTCTGCATGTCCCCGTCAAGGAGGGTCCAACTTGTCATTCTGTTGCAGAGTTTTTGCTTCAAGGTTTGGATGCTAGGCGGCAGTTTGTTTATTGGGAACATATGGGCATGCAGGGTCACTGTACTGGAGAATTTGATCTGTGGCCTTCTCCAGCCTCAGCACAGGGCTCTCCCCATACTAGGTTGCCTTTATCTAGTATGTAGACCAGCACTAGATACACTTTTGTGCATCACATGCTAACCCTTTTCTAAGCTTATGGTAGCAAGTACTAGGCTTCATTATCACTCGCTTATTTATTTTTTGAGGATTCATATGATGTTCTTCGTGTTTCACTGTTGGAGTCATTACATTTGGGTTATCTGCTTGCAAGTAGCCCTCAGCCGGCCTGATTATCAAAGTCTTGGGTCCTGCGACGGTTGCTGTCTCTTCTTCCATGACGTCAGGTAGTCAGGAGTATAAAGCATGCAGCCGACGCCATTACATCAGTCTTTCTTGCCGTTCAGTGCCAGAAGCAAGTTTGCAAGTGCCGGTCGGCAGACTCCTGAAATTTTCGTTTGAGTTTCAGAACTGAAAATTCAAGTACCCCGTTGGGGATCCTTTTTCTTGCTGTAAACCGATGTCAATAAAAGTTACCAGTTTAGCTAAACTAGCTAAGCTAAAGCTAAAAGTTAATAGTTAGGAAGACCTTCTACATTGCCCACCTTATCATGAAGGGATTCTCATCTAGATCAAGGGAGGTCATAGTCTCCCTTTACTCATCACTCATCAGACCAATGATTGAGTACAATGCCCCATTCGGAATGTATCTGACCCGACACTTGCAGCAGCTGGAGAGGCCACAAAAGTTCCTCACCAAAAGGATAAAGGGTCTCAAAAATCTGTCCTATGCTGCCCGACTGAAAGAACTCCAGCTCTATTCAGTCGCTTACCACTTGCTCAGAGGTGACCTTTGCCTAACATACAAGGCCATGTCAAACCCAGATTTGATGAATATGCTTCACCTCAAAAAATCTAGATCCATCAGAGCCACAAGGGCGGGAGACTTAAACCTTGACACGGCTATTAATAGGACGTGCTGGAGGGATAGATTCATCACCCAAAGACTCCCTATGCTGTGGAACAAAATCCCGGTACATGTGAGGCAGAGCACCTCGCTGGCCTTGTTCAAGAGAAATCTTGACCACTGGATGGGAGATCGCGGATATACCCCAGGGATTACCTCAGTGTCACTGCTCGACAGAGGCACAGCAAAATAATGGGTATAGTTCCCCATACTAAAGGGGTGGCGTAAGCCACAAAACGATGGGCTAGGCTTGTAAATGCCCTCGGGCAGATAGCCTAGTATGAACCTATGAACCTATGAACAATTGTATTACTTGTGAAAAGCAAATACCTCATAAAGGTTTTCGTTTGTACTGCATTCTTGCTTAGGCCCAGATCACGACGTCCCTCGCTGTCGATTTTGTGCCTTGTTCAAGCCTGTCAGTTTACCTACGCCATCCGACTTTGCTTCCCATGTGGCTATTACGACGTTT
This sequence comes from Protopterus annectens, assembly GCF_019279795.1. Classification (NCBI taxonomy): domain Eukaryota; kingdom Metazoa; phylum Chordata; order Ceratodontiformes; family Protopteridae; genus Protopterus; species Protopterus annectens. Next base: position 585,605,636 of record NC_056751.1, read on the forward strand.
CCACCTTAAGCCTAAATTTCACACCTGTTTTTAGTATAGAATGGGACTGCGGTTTAACAATTTTCTTTAGGTATACAGGTTATCACTTTTTGGTGCTTATCTTTATGTATACTTCTTACATATCATTTATTATAACGGTGCTTAATGTCTTTAATCCACTTGGAAGCAAAGTCGGATGGCGTAGGTAAATTGACATTTGTGTTTAGAATTTTTAGTAACCATAGAAACATCGGGCTTGAGCACTGGTTTTCAAATCGCAAGTGAGGCGATCATGTAACTTTAGAGCTATGGCATTATGTATATTACTGTAGAACTCAATCATGATGCCTTACCTAACATTAGAAATGTTAATGGAAACTGTAGATGGGTTGCATGAATTGCACTTGGATGGATATTGTTAATGCTTACTAGTTTGCTACATTAGCAACAAAAGTTGAGGTAGTAGTATGCCTATATATTTGCAGTAATTAAATATAACAATAGCAGCATATATTTTTGCTACATTACAACGATCTTTAACAAGTCTTGCATAAACTGGGATGAGAGTTAATTGGTATGTGAGCATTTACCTTTTGTAAGGAAGGTGCTTGAATATATTATAAGCAATAGTAAAAGTTTTACAATAGGTTGGTATATTTTTAAAAAAGTTAATGGGATAATTGATGTTTTATCACATGATTACTATTTAAGTAACTGTTTGTCCATTGTGAAAAATTTTATGGTCTGATGAAGCAAATGTGAAAGCGCTTACCGAATAAACGTTTTTATCTGTTTTTTACAAAAAGAAGTTAGACTGGATTATTGTCAAACTGGTGGCTGCCTACTGCTGCTTTGTGCTTTTGGACTTATATATATATATATATATATATATATATATATATATATATATATATATATATATATATATATATATATATATAAAATTTAATTGCTTCCCATTAAGGGGGGGCACCTGACATCTGGGGCAAGAAAAACTGATGTAATGGCGTTGGCTGCATGCTTTATACCCCTGACTACCTGACGTCACAGAAGATGAGACAGCAACCGACGCAGGACCCAAGATTTTGATAATCAGGCCGACTGATGGCTACTACGAGCAGATAACCCAAATGTGATGACTGCAACAAAATGTGATGACTGCAACAGTGAATACACTCGAACATCTACATTTATGGTAAGTGTACACAACTGTACTTTCTCTCCCTTCTAAGTATCAGGGCTATTCAACCTGTCCCAGCAGAGGAGAGGGGACAAGGTTTTTACTCTACTTTTCTTGGTACCCAGAAAAGACATCTCCTGGCGTCCTGTCCTGGACCTGTCTATCCTAAACATCTTTTTGGTAATCCCAAAATTCAAAATGCTAACTCTTCATCAGCTGCTTCCCATGCTAGGCAAAAATGCTTGATTGGCAACATTGGACTGAAAGGAAGCTTACCTGAACATCCCAATAAAAGGGAATCTTTCAGGAAAATACCTACGCTTCAGAGTAAGCTACATGCACTATCAGTTCTCTGCACTGCCCTTTGGCTTATCTTCTGCGCTGAGGGAATTCACATACTGCCTAGCTCCAGTCCTTGTATTCTGCAGGCAAAGAAATTTTCAAATACACCCATACCTGGATGATTGTCTAATTCAGGCAGAAAGCCAGGACATATTATTAAATCATCTGGCATTTGTAAAGAAATTGCTAACCTCACTGGGGTGCACCATAAACGAAAAGAAATCCCACCTAGTACCCTGCCAACATTTACTGCACTGTTATAACTTGTTGATACCTCTTCTATCTCTGCTATCTCTGAAAAAAACAAAAAAATCTTGCTTTTTTCCCACTTTTCTGAGATTTAAAAAAGTTCAGTTACAGAACTGTTTGTAAGTTTCTTGGAGGCCATTTTTTGCTTGAGCTAAAGGGAAGTCTTTCTGTTGATCAGTGGCAGTGAAAAACATTGAGCAGCCTGCCTGCCCCTGTGGGAGTGGTTACTGACTTGAAACTGTAGTTTTATTGGCCATTTTGGGTCAATTCCTAACTCCTTCATCTTCCTCTCTTAAAACCTGGTTGCCTCGTGGTTTTGGCGTCTTTTCAGGCTTGTTGGCTGTTGGTGAAGCACCCACCAAGAGGAGAAAACGCTGAGAGAAGAAAGGAGCCACTTTTGAGATTTTAAGTATTTTTCCTCTGTTTATTTGCTAAGTTTTTCTGCATAGCCACCTATTTTGAGCATTTTCTGGCTTGTTAAACTTGATTTCTGCATTAGTAACTGTATATAGAGCACAACCTAGAGCTGTTTACTGAATTTCCTGTTTGCACTTATTTTTAAAATCGTTTTTTCTCAAAACTTGCATTTTATCTGTCTTTGGCCTAGCACTCTTGTGTGGGGTCATTTACTGCACTGTTATAACTTGTTGATACTTGTGAATCTCTGCTATCTCTGAAAAAAACAACAAAAAAACAAATCTTGCTTTTTTCCCACTTTTCTGAGATTTAAAAAAGTTCAGTTACAGGCTTGCTGTTCTTGAACTGTTTGTAAGTTTCTTGGAGGCCATTTTTTTCTTGGGCTAAAGGGAAGTCTCTCTGTTGATCAGTGGCAGTGAAAAACATTGAGCAGCCTGCCTGCCCCTGTGGGAGTGGTTACTGACTTGAAACTGTAGTTTTATTGGCCATTTTGGGTCAATTCCTAACTCCTTCATCTTCCTCTCTTAAAACCCTGTTTTGCGCGTTTTTGTGCATAGTGCAACAGCGGGCAGTGCTGCCTAATTGGGTTTAAACTTTTCCTGGCTCCACAAAGTCTGCTCTTCACTTTTTCCCTTAGAACTGCTCTATCTCTCATTTAAACACCATATTCTCATTCTAAGGCCCTTCACTGGTCCAATTAAGTAATCCTACAAGTTAGCACTATTAAACCATAAGCACTACTTACTCTTATACTCTCTACGATTACCCTGACCTCTATTGGTCCGTCTTAGATTCAGTTTTCCTATATTACTCTAGCATGTCCAAAGGTCAGTCAATGGTTTCCTCTCCAGTCCAGCTGGTGAATCTGGGAATTTTGAGGCAATGTTACAACTGTCTCATGTACACGGACAACCCTCTCCTCCTCCAAACAGGTTCAAATATATGTGAGAGATGCAACTATTTCGCCAAACTGGAGGCTGAGCTCTCTCATCTCAAAACTGGTGTAACCAGTCAGGAGGAGAAGGTAACCTCACACAACACAATTCCAGTATCACATAGTCCCACCACATCAGCGAACCAAACACATAAATACACAAAAACATACTCGGAGGCTCTAAATAAAAATCTACCTAAGCAACAGAGACCTCCATAGCAGACATCCAAGCACATGCTCCCTCAAAACAAAACACGCACAACACTTAGTCCACAAAGTCAGTGTGCCAAGCAGCCACAGCCCTTAAGGCTGAATAACACATCTGATACTCTTGTAATAGGTGACTCTATTGTCAGACACACTGACGTCCCGCTCACCAGGCTGAATAAAGAGAAGGTCACGTTGAGCTGCCTGTCGGGTGCTAGGATCCACCACATAAAGCAAGCACTCAGGTCACTCCAAAGCAAATACAAATATGACTCCGTCATTGTACATGCTGGTGTGAATGACCTGAGACGTACCTCCCTGGACTACATGAATAGAGACATAGAGGAGCTCTCTGATCATGTAGCCCAGGCTGGTATGACCCTGACCTTGAGCAGCATCTTACCCTCACCTAGAATGATGCCACAGTACAAAGACAAAATGATCGATTTTAATAATTAGCTAAAATTTTGGTGTCATTCAAAGGGGATCCAGTGTCTGTCAGCCTGGGATGACATGCTCGACAAGCCACGTTGCTTCGCTAGGGACGGCTTGCACCTGTCACCACTGGGCTTTCGGATATTGGCAAAGGCTCTTGCCACCCCCATAGTGCCTTTTTTAGGCAAGGCTCAAAATTCAAACCCACCCCCATAGACAGCACAAGGAACAAGAAACTAAGGGTAATGCTGCTTAACGCCAGAAGACTTAACCTCAAGATGCACGCACTCAAAGCTCTCCTCAGTATGGAGAACATCGATATCTGTGCAGTGACAGAAACCTGGTTCAAGGCTCCAGAGAGCACCCCAGCACTACCAGGCTATACCTCATATCATGCTTTTCGGCCCCAAAACCCGGACCGAACCACAAAAGGAGGGGGAGTTTCCATATTTATCAAGGATATCCACACCTCCAGGTTAGTGGCATTGCACGGGTATCGGAGACCATCCATGTGCAACTAACAGTGGGCAAGACTGCTTTTCAGTTTATAGCATCCTACAGACCACCCTCTCAAAGTCAGGAATCCCACTCGGCTTTCCTGAAAACATTGGAGAACATGAAGATCTCTCCAAACACCATTATATTGGGCGACTTCAACTACCCAAACATTGACTGGGAGCACTACTCAAGCCCCAGCACCTTAGCCCAAAGGTTCCTGGAAATTATAAACTCAAATGCTATGGAACAACTAGTCACCACTCCCACAAGAGGGGACAACATACTAGACCTGATCATTACCAACATGAGGACTCTATGCTCCACACCAGAAGTATATCCCTCATTGGTAAGATCAGACCATAAATTAATTTCACTGGATGTCCACATCCCAACCCCACCCCAGCCCAGAAAACCACAGTGAAAAACTTCTCAAAAGCGAACTTCTCACTTCTCAAAACCGAAGTGGAATCCTTCAAGGCCCCAGGGCCAGTGGAAACTACGGCCCACACTGCAGAATCCTATATAAATGCATTCTACGGACATCTCCAGGAATGCATGGATCATGCTATCCCAAACAAAACCAAGACCCAATCATCCAAAGGCAGGCGTCTAGTCTGGTGGACCCCTGCCATAAATAAACTGTACAACAGAAGGAGGAAGCTACTACATGATTGAGCAAAATCCCTAATAGGGAAGGCATCTCTGATCAGTACTAGCAAAAAATTACGATCCCTCATAAAATCCTCCAAGGCCAGCTTCGAGAGAAAAATTGCACAGGACACCAAAGACAATCATAAGGCTTTTTTCAGTTATGTTAGGAACCTGGGATGCAACTCCCAGACTTGTTCTGAGTTGATTCTAAACAACAAAAACTACACTGAACCCACAGACATCGCCAATATCCTGGCAGACAGGTTCAGTGCAAACTTCTCCACCCCCTCCCCCCAAAAGAGCAAGTATCTATCCCGGCAGAGGGCTGCCTCCCAAACATCTCTGATGCTCAGGTGAAGGCTGCCCTCTCCAAAGCAAAAAAACACTGCTTCCATGGGACCAGATGGCGTCCCAGGTTGCGTCCTACATGAACTCCAAGAGGAACTAATCCCTCAAATAAAACAGCTATACAGTCTCAGCCTCACTACAGGATATGTGCCCACAGAATGGCGTACAGCAACAGTGGTCCCACTCCACAAAGGTGGAGTCTCTACGGACCCTGGAAACTATCACCCCATAAGCCTGACTAGCTTAGTCTGCAAGGCTATGGAGAGGATCATCATGGAGCTCATAAACAGACATTGGGGACCTACAGGCACTAGATCCTACCCAGTTTGGCTTTGTCAAGGACAGATCCTGCCTTTTGAACCTGGTTAACTTCTTTGAAACAGTCACCAAAGCCATAGATGAAGGGAAGGTAGTCCACACAGCCTATTTGGACCTTGCAAAGGCATTTGACACAATACCCCACTCGGGCATCATAGATAAGCTATCCAGCTTAAATATAAACCCCTATGTCACAAGATGGGTCGCAAACTGGCTCAGACAGAACCGACAGAGTGAGAGTTGCTGGAGCCATGTCAGACTCGAAACCGGTCACAAGTGGCGTCCCACAGGGTTCTGTCGTGGGACCACTCTTGTTCGGTATATACTTTTCCGAGGTACAGGCAAACGTGGGAGGACAATGGCTCACCAAGTTTGCAGACGACTGCAAACTGGACGCCATAATCGACTCTCCAGCTGACACAAGCATCCTTCAAAAAGGTCTCACAGAGACAGATAACTGGTGCCAGCGCCATGGTTTAAAGCTAAATGCCAAAAAATATATAGTCATACCCTTTGGCAAAAACAATGTGCCCACAAATTACCACATAGGTGGAAACCCATTAAGTACAGAGAAAGTTATTAGGGACCTGGGGACCCAAGTTGATAGCAATCTCTCCTTTGAAAACCACATTGCCAAAGTGGTTAGAAAGACCTTCTACATAGCCCACCTCATCACGAAGGGTTTCACATCTAGATCAAGAGAGGTAATCGTGCCCCTTTATTCATCCCTCATCAGGCCCATCATAGAATACAATGCCCCTTTTGGGCTGTACCTTACCCGACACCTGCAGCAATTAGAAAGACCCCAAAAGTATCTCACCAGGAGGATCAAGGGTCTCAAACAGATGCCATATGCTGCTCAGTTAAAAAACTCCAGCTCTACTCAGTTGCATACCGCCTACTTCGAGGCGATCTATGCCTGACATACAAAGCTATGTCAAATCCAGAATTAATGGACATGCTCCACCTCAGTAAATCTAAATCCCTTAGGGCCACACTCTCGACGGACTTGAACCTCAGCACAGAAATAAATAGAACTTGCTGGAGGGACAGGTTTATAACCCAGAGGCTCCCTTCGCTCTGGAATAGAATTCCAGTTCATGTGAGGCAGAGCACCTCACTGAATCTCTTCAAGAAGAATCTCGATAGGTGGATGGGGGATCGTAGGTTTGTCCCAGGGATTACTCCCGTGTCGCTATTAGACAGAGGCACAGTAAACTAAACCTTAAAAAGGGCACAGTATACTCAAATCAAGGGGTGGCGTAAGCCATACAGAATCGGGCTAGGCTTAAAATTGCCCCAGGGCAGATAGCCTAGTATGAACCTATGAACAAATGGGAGCAAGCTTGAACACAACTTCCCAGATGGCCTACCTCACGCCAGAGAAACAAGATTGACAGCCTACTTCAAACTACTGGCCACAAAGATCCAGCTATATCTGCAAGGTAAATACTGCAAGCCCTGGGGTTCATGGCCTCTTGCATCGCACTAATTCCATATGCAAGACTGCATATGAGGAAACTACAGTGGTATCTAAAAAGCCTATGGTGTCAACATTCTCAGGACCTGGAATCAATGATTCCTGTCATTTCTTGTATAAAGACAGAGTTCCTTTGGTGGGCAGAGGCCTGTTACCACAAGGGACTGTCATTCACTCTACCCCCTGCCGCCCAAACCCTAACAGACGCAGCATAGTATGCATTGGGGGCTCACTTGGCAGGGCAGTACATTCAGGGCAAATGGAACCAGAGTCAAGTGCACCTGCATATCAATCAAAAAGAATTGTTAGCTGTACAGAATTCTCTGACAGCCTTCAAGGACTACATTCTTCCAGGGCAGTTATTGGTAAAGACAGACAGCACCACTGTTATGTGGTACATAAACAAGCAGGGGGAACCCACTCATACCCTCTCTGCAGACTAGCCATGGCTCTGTGAAACACAGCCTTGAGCTACCAAATTCACCTACAAGCTCAATTCCTGCCAGGCAAGCTAAATTCACTGGCAGACGACCTAAGCAGAAATCACATGGACCCACACGAGTGGAAACTGGAACCATATATTCACCATTTTGAGAAACAAATGGGGGAACCCAGAGATAGACCTGTTTGCCTCCCCTCAGAACTACAAATTGGACAAATTCTGCACAAGGACTCCCCACAGACAAGCTTGGAAAGTGGATGCGTTGTCCTTCACCTGGGAAAGCATATTCGTTTATGCCTTTCCCCCCTCTGCCTCTCCTCTCGAAAGTTCTACTAAAGATCAAACAGGACAAACCAAGGACAATAAGACTGGCCACGCCAACACTGGTGTACCCCCTCTTGCGCAGTATGTCGCTGCTGGAACCATGGCACCTGCCTCAGACCCCTTCTCTGCTGTCCCAGCAGGAGGGACAGATTCTTTACCCCCAGCTTCAAACCCTGAACCTTGCAGCCTGGCTAATTACCTGAGCTCTCCAATACCATCCCTCAGTAAGCAAGTGCTGGATGTCATTCTGGAGGCAAGGAAGGCCTAGTACTAGAAAATCCTATGCTGAAAAGTTGAAAAGATACTGTTCCTGGAGCCAAACTTGGGGGTTGGGCACAACAGTGCCCAGCTTACCGTATATTCTTCTGTACTTGACTGAGATGCTTCACAAAGACTTTTCCTTCTCTTTTACTAAAATTTATGCCTCAGCCATTTCAGCACTTTATAATATTGAGCCACCCCTATTCTCTCACCCCTTGCTGAAATAATTCCTCAGAGGGGCCAAAAATTTAAGACCACCCAGGAGAGCCCCTACTCCAGCCTGTGATCTTAACTTTGTATTGGAAAAACTCACTCTACCGCCTTTTGAGCCAGCTGCAACTGCAGAGTTGAAATTCCTTTCTTGGAAAACAACCTTCCTTCTAGCCATCACTTCAGCAAGAAGAGTGCCTGAATTACAGGACCTCATGGCAGTGGAGCCCTTCATCATCTTCCATGCAGACAAGATGTCCCTCAGGACCAGTCCTTCCTTTATTACTAAGGTGGTTTCCAGTGTGGCCCTTAATCAGTCCATTCATTTGCCAACCTTTGTTTTCTAATCCACAGAACAAAGGAGAACAAATACTGCACTCTTTGGACGTGCACAGACAACTTAGATTTTATTTGGACAGGACTAAGGCTCTCAGGAAAACTGAACAGCTGCTAGTTGCCTTTGCTGCAGGGGCAGAGGGGAAGGCCATTTCAAAGCAAGCCATTTCTAATTGGATAGGCCTCTGCATTCATTTCTGCTATAAGCACCATGGAAAACCTACCCCACATGGGATAAGATCACATTCCACCAGGTCTGCATCTACTTCAGCCTTTCTCAGAGGTGTTCCTACCAGAGACATTCTAGAAGCTGCTACCTGGAGTTCTTTACATACCTTCACCAAGCATTACCACTTGCCAATTTTTTCTAAATCCAGAGTTGTTTTTTCCACTGCAGTCTTTCAGGGCCTAATATAGCTGGTCCTAATGCTCTCTAATTGCCTCCTCCCTTCCTTAGCTTTGGGAATCCACCCAAATGTAATGACTGCAACAGTGAAACACGAAAAACATAATACAGTTGTGTACACTTACCATAAATGTAGATGTTCGAGTGTATTCACTGTTGCAGTCCTGATTGCCCTCCCTCCAGCCCCCATACTTCTATTGGCTATACCTCTCTTCTTGTTTACTGTATATAAGCTTTCTGGTGTATTTGCTTTTTGTTGGAGATATAACCTTGTATATAATTGCTTCCCATTATGGGGGCACCTGACATCTGGGGAAGAAAAACTGATGTGATGGCGTCTGCTGCATGCTTTATACCCCTGACTATCTGACGTCATGGATGAAGAGACCGCAATTGATGCCGGACCGAAGACTTCGATAATCAGGCCAGCTGAGGGCTACCTGCAAGCAGATAACCCAAATGTAATGACTGCAGCAGTGAATACACTCTAACATCTACATTTTTGGTATGTGTACACAACTGTACTTTCTTGAGATCAATGTGTCTGAGACAGACAAGTGTAATGAGCTGCCTCCCTGGCCATACATCCCTTTCTGATGATCCCTTTATAGATGTCAGGTTTATAAAGGCAGTTTAGACTTGTTCACCCCCATCCATCACTATTGAAGTTCTTTGAATGAAGCCTGAGCAGTGGATCATCCCTACCCAAATAACTGTCGTTACGGTGGCTGTTTTTGTAGTGTAGAAGTACTCTTTTTCTGCCCTTTTTACCCTGAACAAGGCTGATTCCATTTACAAACCAATGTAATGGGAAGATCATCTTGCTGAATATTGCAGTTCTGACCTCTTGCATTTTCTTTAGTCATCTGTTGGTCCCAGAGACCACAGCACTATGCCCAGTAGATATAAAGACCTGAGATTTGGGAAGAGGCTGTACTTCTCTCTTTTGACATTCGGCTATTAATCTCGCCTGTTCATTTCTAGGCATCCCTAATGAGGAAAGTGATATGTTAGAACTCCCAGCATCTGTGCCCAGGAAGATCTCATGAGACTGTTTACTGCCTTACTGCAGGGTGTTTGTAATGCATGCAGTGGCATGACTTAGTGTAATGATTGTGTATGCCTACACGGCAATGTTTGTGAATGCAGAGGTACCTCTGACAGCTTGGACTATAGCACCTAGGGACAATTGCATGTTATTTTCTTAGGGAGTGTTTACTGTATACAGTGACTTGTGTATCCTTAACTGTAGAATGGCTTTGAGTCAACTGTCTTTGTCAGGGGTGTCCAAACTTTTTGGCTTTGGGGCCACCTGCGAAAACAGTTCAGGAGCTAATTGCTATACTATGCAAGGTTTTTGCGGCCACATTATCATGTCCAACATGCATTTATCCATTCAAAACAGTATGCTGTAGGACATACAGAGGGCCAGATAAAATACTTTGATGGGCCGGATTGTGGCCCTACGGCCACCTGTTGGATACCCTTGATCTAGATACATTAACGTATGTAATATTTTATGCACATTGTACCTGGATCATGGCTGAGAATGGTCCACTTCCCCAGTTGTTAATCAGTAAATTGCATAGACTGTCCTCCTTTAAGTAGGCCAGAACAGTAATATCCAGGATGCCCATTTTCTGCAGGATATGTTCTTTAGTTGTCCTATTCAAGATGTAGTTGATGATTTCATGAAGATGCAGGATGTTATGTCTGTGGAAGACCATTCTGATCTTTCACCGCCTTTCATCTGTAAAACCTGTTCAATACCTAGAAAGGAAGAGGCTTCTTTTGCACTGAAGAATGCTCTTAAGTATCATGTGGCCACATTCTGATCACTCACACTGTTGACTCCTCTAGAGGGCATGCAGCAGTCCTAATTATTGTCTGGAACTGCCAGTTTGGAGGCGAGTGATATTCTCTAAGCTCCCTGCTGCTTTGAAGACCATCACAGAGGATCATTGAGTTCTGTATGTGGTCTCTTGTGGATCATATTGTGGAGCTCTTCGTCTTTCTTCCGTAAAGGGCTTTGTGGAGCATGTCAGCAGACCTCTAGGACAGGCCCAAGCTTTACTGCTTAAAATAGTTCATAGAAGTTGCCTAGTGCAGGAGAAAAGATGGAGTGGGATTTTATGTCCAGCTCTTCTTGGTACCTAAAAGGGCAGATTTTTTTCATTTGTTAACTGGGGCGCAGTACTGATTAACATTGACACATTTCAGTATCCACTTACATGTTATAAAAGAAAAGCAGTACTAGTCCAAACTCCTAACACAGTTTTCACATTGTAAAATTAGTTTATTGTGAAACAAAGGTAGTTAACCTTGATTGTGTGATTAACATACAGTGATAAAAGATTCAGAGTAACAAAAAAGCAGAAAAAAAGATGATTATATATGATCAGCAAATAAAGAATACGACAGAGTAACCGCAAACTACAACATAGGAGGTAATCCCCTGAAATCTGAAGAAGAAATAAGGGATCTAGGGACCCAAGTAGATAGTCAGCTTTCCTTTGATAACCATGTTGTCAAAGTGGTTAGAAAATCCAACTATGTGACCCATCTGATCACAAAAGGGTTTGCATCAAGATCTAAGGATGTAATGGTGCCCCTCTACTCTTCCCTCATCAGACCCATTATTGAGTACAATGCACCAATTGGAATGTACCTGGCTAGACATCTCCAGCAGCTGGAGAGACCACAAAGGTACCTAACCAAGAGGATTACTGGCCTCAAACAGTTGCCCTATACAGCACGATTGAAAAAGCTAAGACTGTTCTCTGTTGCATGCTGCTTTCTCAGAGGCGATCTCTGTCTAACGTACAGAGCCATGTCCAGCCCAGAATTGTTGAACATGCTCCATCTTAGCAAAACCAAATCTACTCGAGCTACACGCTCTAGGGATATAAACCTCAACACAACAATGAATGGAACATGCTGGAGGGATAGATTCCCTTCGCAGAGACTTCCCTTACTGTGGAACAGGGTCCAGATCTACATAAGACAGAGAGCCCCTCACTATTCCTCTTCAAGAGGAACCTTGATGAGTGGATGGGTAACAGAAAGTTCACACCGGGGATCACACCAACAGCACTACTAGATAGGGGCCAAGGGTACTAGCTGCTAGTACAAGGGTCTAGGGAACTACTAAAGGGGCGGTGAATACCGCACAACGTGGCTGGGCTAATATATGCCTTCGGGCAGATAGCCCAGTACCAACCTATGACATGTACAGATTTGCATATTCATAAGTACCATCTTATTCTGAACCTCTGATTTCAAGACAGCATATCTTGTTCCATATGCCTACCTTGCAGGGGCTCATGTACTTGCTCTTGCAGAATGTGTTGATAGTGCACTGGATATTATAGGCATCTTTTGGCACATCAGCTTCTGAGTCCACACATGAAGTTTCACCTCTAGGATGGGTCTCACAGCCATTAACACATTCCTTAGTTTTTAGAGCACTTGTTAAAGTGTTAATGTGCTGTTCGTGGTATCCAAAGTGTTGCAGGAGAATTTTTTTCCTGCTGTTCTACCTGGTTGGATGGTTCCTTTCGGCCTGTACAGGGGTGTCCTGGAGGCATCCTTTCTTTGGGTACTTTTGGGGATACAATCTGTGGAAATAACATTAACCTGCAGGTGTCGAAGTAGAATTTAAAACTCTCCAGAGTTGGTCAGTTTTGTCTTTGGAGAAGGACCTAGCAAGATGTAGCCATGGCCTTTTGGGTGATGTCATAAAGCAGGGTGTATGGGTTGTCTGTGCTGCATCTTCTGAGTTTGATGCTGCCTATGATGATCTCAGTGCCATATGCACACCTAAGCATAAGGGTGGTTGTAGTGGACTGCTAATTGTCATTGGGTTGAGAGTTGTGATGTACTTTCAGAACTACTGTTGGTATCAGATCCTTGTCACTTGACTCTGGTGTGGTTGATTGTTCTCCCAGACTTTTAGTGGATGTTCTATGTTTACAGCTGAATGTGTTGCAGATCTTGATAGGTGGTCACTTCTTTTGCAGGTTGGGAGCCCACTAATGCCCTCACACTTTGCCGGAATTGTGACCACATCAGGAAATGGTGTCCATCAGTCATTTCGAATCTGAGATGTACTTTTTCTAAGGAGCTTGGAAAAACAGCTACTTCTCTGGCTTCTAATATGTATGAGCAACCATTGTCACACGTGGTAGGTAAAAAAGCAGGGAGGTACAAGGTCATACCCCTACTCTTGTAAGGAAGCATTGCTGATCCTGAGCTGGCCATAAACAAGGTCATTCTCCTCTTAAGTGGTTCCCAATCCTAGGGAAGTGAGCTAGTTGGAAGATATTCTGAGTAAGGTCTCTAATCTCTTCTCCTGTTGTGGATTCAAAACCCATACTTAGCCGGCATATTGTAGAAGTGGAGTTTTGCAGAGAAACCTGTTTGCCAACAAAAAAAGTTTGGGTCTTCCCCTCTTCTCTTCAGTGTAGCATCTTCCACTTGTGTCACATGAGGTTCACCTATGCATTTCCACCATTCCCTCTGTACTTGTCTCATCACAGATTTCAAGGAAGAAAATACTGCATCTCATTCTGTCTGCCCTTTAGTGGTTGAGGGGGATAATTTCTGGCTCTAAAGTCTGCAAATGTAGAAACAGCCCTTTCAGTTCAACCCAGTGATGTCCCCCGTGTGATGGGACAGCTTAAATCCATCTTAGAGCCTTGCTGCTGATGTTGATTATTTAAAAAGACTTGTACGTTTGGAGGGGGGGGGGGGGTTCTGAGATGGCTGTGTGTGTCAGGGAGACATTCATTTGGTAGGTCTGTCTTTCTCAGTGGCAGTGATCTCAGTTTGGTTTGTGTCGTACTCTGTACTGCCCAGCCTGTTAGTGTGCAAGTGACTGTGACCTATCTCACCATGAGCTTGGTTTTAGTTGTGCAGTCAAGTCATATGCCTCACCAATTTCTGAACATTAACCTTGTGGAAGGTAGAATCATAGACCTGGCCCAGCTTTAAGCTAGTCTGCTTAACTCATTAATACCAACTGACAGTCAAGATAATTCATATTCCGGACAACTAGTAGGCTTGGATCACAGTTGCCTGCAGCTGTGAGTAAGAAGTAACATTAAGTAAGAATTTTGTTCATCTAAACAAGAAAAGCAATGTTTTGTATTTCTTCTTCAGCTGAAATCATTTTCTCATATTTAATGTACTTAATTGTGACATTGAATATAGGGGTATTAGTACCACAAGTAAATTGCAGTGAGACAAAAACACTATGTATGGTTTGTCTTTCAAGCACTGTCTACTTCACTGGGCAAAGCAGACAACACAGTGAGTACTACAGATGTGATTATTAATGCAACACTATCAGTGCTGTCATTGTTACTGAGTTGGAGTCCATTTTCGCTGCAACATTGAAGTTCTTCTCTTGGAGGACATTGTTACTGTTGGCAATCACCTTTGCTCATTATTTTATGCCATTTCAGTCTATTATATGCAGGAAACCATGTCTGGTAATTGACAGGGATAGGGCATCTCTCAGAACAAACCTGCAGTCCTGCTGAAAGGGTTTGAGATTTTCTTGAACCAGTATATTAATCTGTTGGTTTGATTTGTGGTGATAGAAGCAAGAGGGGGGTAGCCATTCACACACCTGGATATGTTCAGATTTTACTTTAGAAAAAGAGAGAGTGAGTAGAATTTTAAGTCAGTAGATCAACTGTTCACCTTCTTCATACTTGTATTTGCCAAGCCTCCACTTTCCAAGTGGCATTCAAGATGTATTATTTCTTTGCCATCATTTAACCAACTGCCTAAACTACCTTTTGGTAAATACATCAGTAAAGTGGCTTTCTCTCATGCTTACTTCAGGATTGTCTCTGTTGCATATGTTTGTTCTGCTGTCTCCTGGTCACCAGATTGCATCTTTGCTGAGTGTTTTTTTCTTTATCACAATATAAGATGTGAGGCTTACTTTTGCAATTTTTTATTCTAGGACTCCACCATTTGAGCTCTAGCTTAGGACTTTTGTGTGTATAAAGTCGATACTCTCTCATTCATATTTTCTCATATGGTAGTTGTGGATTCATCCATAACGGAGGAAGCACCTCCATCCAGTTGCATGATATAGTCTTTTAAGTAGGAGCTTCAGGTGAAATAATTTGTACACCAGTCTCACTAGGCAAGAATAACTGGATAGATTGATGTGTATGAGCAGACTTTGAATTAATTGTACTACTGGTTTTAGCCTACTGATGTGGCAGGTAACATAGGTAGTCTGGTACCAAGGCATTTATTTTGTAATTGCTGTAGCTGTCCTGGCAACTGACCATTTCAAAAGCCTAATAATGGCACAACAGTTATACCCCTGGTAGTGGCTAATTGCATCATGCAGTAGTTTATTTTTTGGAACTGTTGTAATAACTGTCTGTGAAGGGCCATCATATAAGCAACCATCAGGGGTTGTACAGTTTTTCCTATTTGAGACCACAGCCTCACAGTTTATGCCCAATATCACAACCAGAGTTTGGCATGCAGTGCAATCAGTGAATTTTGCAACCCTTAGAACAACCTTATCCTTGAAGCCAATGCTCCCATGGGGTGTTGTTGATTCTCAGCCACTGGAATGTGGGCCTCAGGCATGTGCTCCCACATCTCCCCCTCCTTTCTGAGCGGACGAGCCAGGAAAGCTGTAGTACTACTCTGTTCCCTTATGCTATCTCCAGCAGGCACCCAAGCCCCTAATCGAACTGTCACCTGGGTGATGGGGCTTCTTCACTTTATGCCAGTGGAGCTGGCATGTTGGAGCAGTTTCCGAAATGCTTGAGTGACCATGCATACCAGTGTATAAGGGCCCAAAATTTTTCACTACTTGTATCTTAGTATCCATATCCATAAACAAGCTTCCAGTTTCTCAGTTTTTGTATCCTCTTTTTTTTTATCTCTTCACTCATATCCATAACTGCCATAATAGAAGCCTTGTTAAGTACTGCTAAATACTTCATCTTATACAGTTCCCATAAATGTAGGCACTGCTGAACCCCAGGGCCAAGAATCTTAAAGCATTTTGTGGAGCGCACCAGAAGCTTTTGTCCTTTGTCTTGGGTGATGCCATTCCCTTCTGCATAATATGTAAAGTTGTCTTCTCCCATCAACACAAAGAACAAAAAATTCTTCGCACCATGGAAAGATGGAAAAGCCTAGGAGGGAAACAGTAAAGAAAATGGGCAGCATGCATAAAGCCTTGGAAGGCTTGTCAGTCCTACATAGACCTGAGGGCAGTGGTTTCACGCAAGTGTCTTTTGGTAGGCCTCTGTCACTAATGCCTATTATGGTAGCATCCACAGCTGCCAAGGCCCCCTCTGTAGGCCAGCAGTGTTTTAGTGGTTTCTTTATTGTTTCAGATGCCTACAATTTCAGGTGCTGCATCACAGCTAGATGCCAATTCCCAAGTACCTGATGTTGGCCAGCACATGAGGAGATGACACTTATCTGCAAAATGTTCCTTCTAGTCAGTAGCTACAGGGTAGTCTACAGCTATACCAATCCTGAGCCAACCTCTTTGTTTGTCAGAGCCTATTTACAGCTATACCAATCCTGAGCCAACCTCTTTGTTTGTCAGAGCCTATTTACAGCTATACCAATCCTGAGCCAACCTCTTGGTTTGACAGAGCCTGTTTTCAGGCACAGTGAACATCTGCCTCAGGGATGCCTGTTTCTCTAGTGGGTGGACCATTCATTGATATAGAAGTACTTTCCAGCAGATTACATAGTAGCCTGGCAAGGAGCTAATGCTCCCTTAATACTGCTTCTGCAGTCATAGAAAAAGTGCTTGCTCGAGGGAGGAAGGTCTGGCTTTTTATTCCAGACTATTTGTCATCCCAAGGAAGGATACAGATGGAGGCTTTCTCATTTTAAAACTAAGTAAGTTCCTATACTTAAAATTTTCAAAATGCTACCTCTTCAGACACAGGTTTCTCTCTGAAAGCCAAGTGCTATCATGGAAGCACTGGACATAATGGATGCTTACCTACATATTCTCATTTAGTAGGGTATCTGGATGTTCCTTAAGTTTCTTGCTGGGCTGCACCACTGCCAGCTCACCTTCTCGTCCTTTGGAATTTCTGTTTTCTCCCAGGGCATTTGCTCTTTAATTCCATTGTTTTCCCTCCTCAGTTTTGAGGATTCATGTCTTCCCCTGTTTAGACGGTTTCGTAATTCAGACCACTTCTCAGCAGTAGTGGATATCAGCACTGGAATCCACTATTCTCCTGCCTGACTAATCAAAGCATTTCTGTAAACTACCCAAGTCCTGTCTGTCTTCCTGTAAAAGGAAGACCTTTCTACAAGCAGTGCTTGAGTGTTTCTCTCACAGGAGAGGATATTGTCCTGGACTCTTTAGGAATAAAAAAGTCAGGGCATTGGATAGTTTTGGCAAAGATGTATGCCCGATAGCCGTAGAGATGTTTGAGAGTCCTAGAGTATATGCCATCTTCAGTTATTATGGTCTCAGTAGCCAAAGTGTTCATGAGGAAGATCCTGTGGTACTTAAGAGCTAGTGGCATCAGCACCAGCAACATCTGGAGTAGATTTTACTTGTGATCCCTAACATTCAGAAATAGTTTTCTTGGTGGGCAAAGGAAGTTCTGTACATCTTAGTAATTCCATTTGTTGATTCCCCCAACAAATAGGGCTTAACTACAGATGCATCGGACCTGATGTGTGTAATGAATGTGGAGTCCTTAAAGGTGCAGGAGCGTGAATGGATGGGGACAAAACAAATAGCACCAGTGTCAGAACAATGTTTGCATTGATCTTTGCATTGTAAGCCTTTCACAGGGACTGCCCCAGGCATTTTGAAAGTAATGACAAACACTGTAGTTATGTGGCAAATGGAGCACACTTATCTGAAGTCAGGAGTTCCAAGTCCCTCCACTTTTACTCAGAGTGCTGGACAGTTTGGATCCTTTTTAAGATTTGTCTGCCATGCATGAAAGTTGGTAGTATCTGCAAGTAGTCGCAGGCTGTGACTCATTAGTTCAAGCATTAGCTTAGATTTTTTTTTTTTTTTTATGATTCTTCATTCTTTACTTTCTTTGCCTTAAGTTGCAGGGCACTGCATATCATTTTGTGCCCATCATTGGATAGATATTTGTCAAGATTTATTTCCCTTTTCTCTTTGTGGCTTTGCAGCATTTTCTTAGTTTTCTGTTTAGATCCAGGAGATGTGGTAGCAAAGTGTGTATTCTAAGTTTTGGAGGTCAGGGAGAGTCAGATGTCATCTTCTTGGGGCTAATTCCAGTCTATTGTGAATGATACTACAGCAGTGATCTTTGTATTCTGACATCTAATGCTGTTGTAAATTTAGTACACAGCTGTATTTTTTTTCTTCCATGAATAATTTGTTAGTTGGGAGTTATACTGTAGAGCTTTGGAGTTTTTCTCTCTTATATGTACTTTCTGCTTTTCCTTAGGTTGTTTTAGGCTTACAAGGTCCCTTTAGTTTTTCCCCGAGTTAAGTAGCTGGTTTACTTGTGTGCTTTGATACTTTCTAGACACCAGCAATGAAAAGAACCAGGAATAGTGTGTATTCTTTTGTGCCAGACTCCACACTGGTAGCCATGGAAACAGATTGCATGTGAGCTTCACTAGAGATATCCCGACTGCTGAAAAAAATAAGGTGGGGATTAACTTCTGCCTTAAGGTATTTCCTTGCATTCTATGAAGTGTTGCAGCACTGATGTTTAAGCATCTGTTGGAGAGGTGCATATGCTTACTCAGGGTTTTCCTTCCCGGATCCTGAGAGAACGTCAACAGTTTTGTAGCATGTAAGGAATCTTGATGTCCTTCAAGAATGCAACTGCAGTCATAACATGTGGGTTGTCCTGCCTCAGGCAGCCCTCGGTTGGCCGGATTCCAAATCTGTTGGAGAGGTGCATATGCTTACTCAGGGTTTTCCTTCCCGGATCTTGAGAGAACGTCAACAGTTTTGTAGCATGTAAGGAATCTTGTTCTCAAGCACAAGACTGGCTTTGTTTTTGGTCATGCAGGATATTGACTTTCTCTTTCTTATTCATGTAAGCCTGCCAGGCATGTTTTTGATATCTGTTTATAAAAAAACAAAATTGGTAGTTTTGTGTTTTCATAGGTAGGTACTAGGCTATCGGCCCTAGGGCCTATACAAGCCTAGTCGAAAAGGTACCCTGGCTTTCGCCACCAAAGAAGATTATTTACCTGTGCCTCTGTCCAGCAGAGCCACAGAGGTGATCCCGGGGTGAATTTCCTATTTCCCATCCAAACATCAAGATTTTTCTTAAAGAGAGCTAATGAGGAGCTTTGCTTGGTAAAGATAGGTAGCTTGTTCCAGAGTATGCGAAGTCTCTGGGACAGGAATCTATCCCTCCAGCATGTCCTGTTTAATGTGGTGAAAAGGTTTAGGTCCCTAGAGCGTGTAGCTCGGAGGGATTGGGATTTCTTTAGGTGTAGCATGTCCAACAGCTTAGGGTTTTGACATAGCTTTGTATGTTAGGCAGAGATCGCCTCTGAGTAGGCGATATGTGACTGGGTAAAGCTGGAGTTTTTTGAGACGGTCTGCTTAGGGCATCTGTTTGAGGCCTGTAATCCTCTTTGTGAGGTATTTCTGTGGTCTTTCCAGTTGTTGCAGATGTCTTGTGAGGTACATACCAAAAAGGGGCATTGTACTCTATAATGGGTCTGGTGAGTGACGAGTAGATGGGAATAATGACCTCTTTTTTCCTGGATGAGAAGCCTTTTATGAATGAGGTGTGCCACGTAGAAGGATTTCCTGACTACTGTGGCAATGTGTTTATCGGAGAGGTTGCTGGCTACCTGTGTCCCAAGATGCTGTGTTCTTGGCTTTGGAGAGAGAGTTTTATACCTGTACAGCTGTGATTTCAGGAACTTCGCATTCCTCCGGTATAGAGATGGGCCCTTTAGGGGGTGAAGGAAGGGTAAAGTTAACACTGAACCTATCTGCCAGGATGTTGGCAGTATCAGTTCTGTATATTTAGTGCCATTGTGCTGTAACTCAGAGCAGATCTGAGTGTTGCCATTGAGATTCTTGACATAGCTATAGAATGCTTTGTGGCTGTCTTTAGAATCAGTGGCTATTTTGTTTTCATAACTAGCTATGGAGGATTTTATGAGGCATCTCAGCTTCTTACTGAGGTTGACCAGGAAGTTCTTCCAGTCATGGGATTTTACTCTTTTTTTTTTTTTTTTTTTTGCAACAGTTTCTTTCTTCACATGTAGAGTTTATTTACAGCAGGAGACCACCAGATTGGCTTCCTTTTTTTGGAGGATAGCGTCTTGGTTCTGTTGGGGATGGCACGATCCATGCACTCATGTATGTGCTTATAAAGTGCCTTTGTGTAGGATTCAGCAGTCGTATCACTGTTGTCTGGCTGCAAGGGTGTCGTGAAGTTTGCCACTTCTGTCTTAAGAAGTGTGAAGTTGGCTTTGGAGACATTTTTTACTCTGGTTTCCCTAATGGGGGGTGGTGGTGGGATGTGGATGTCTAGGCTGATTAACTTATGGTCGGATCTGACCAACGAAGAGATGACCTTTGGTGTGGAACACCAGTCGCCCATGTTGGAAATGACCAGGTCCAGGATATTGCTGCCCCTGGTGGGGTGTGGAAAATTTGATCCAGGGCATTTGAATTTATGAATTCCAAAAAACGTTGAGTAAAAGAGTTAGTGCACAAGTAGTTTTCCCAGTTGATGGTCGGGTAGTTGAAATCTCCCAGTATTAGGGTGTTGGGTTGTACCTTAATATTTTCCATTCCAGTGTTTCAAGAAATGTGGAGTGGGACTTCTGGGGCATGGTGGGGGATCTGTAGCAAGTAACAATTTGGATTGCGGTCTTGGCCAGAGTTAGTTAAACTTGGATAATCCCTGATGAGTTATGCTTGGCACCTAGTCTGGAGGTGTGGGTATTTTTGATGAATATGGACACACCTCCACCGTTAGTGTTTCAGTCCAGGTTAGGTGGCCGAAAGGTGTGGTATGAATTATAGCCCGGTAATGCTGGTGTGCTCTCTGGTGCCTTGAACCAGGTCTCAGTTACTGCACAGATGTCAATGTTCTCCATTTTAAGTGTGCCTCGAGCGAGTGCATTTTGAGGTTTAGACTTCTAGCATTGAGTAGCATTACCCTCTTTGTTCTTCGTGTTTCACTGTTGCAGTGATTACATTTGGGTTATCTGCTTGCAGTAGCCCTCAGTTGGCCTGATTAACAAAGTCTTGGGTCCTGCGTCAGTTGCTGTCCCTTCTTCCATGACGTCAGGTCGTTGGGGGTATAAAACATGCAGCCGACGTCATTACATCAGTCTTTCTTGCCGTGCGGTGCACGAAGCAGAAGCAAGTTCGCAAGTGCCAGTCGGCAGACTCCTGAAATTTTCATTTTCGAGTTTCAGAACCAAAGTACCCCGTTGGGGAAAATTTTTCTTGCTCCTTACCGATGTCGGTAAAAGGTAATAATTGCATTACTTGTGGAAAGCAAATTACCTCATAAAGATTTTCATTTGTACTGTATTCCAGGAACCACTCTCAAGGGATGAGCACAGCAGTGACCAATTTACCTCAGATTCTACAATATATGACTGAGATGCTTCATAAGGGCTTGTCCTTTTCCTCCCATCAAAATTCATGCCTCAGCCATTTCAGCTCATTTATAGCACAGAGCCTCCCCTCTTCTCTCACCCACTGCTCAAGCAGTTCCTCAGAGGGGCCAGAAATTTTAAGCCACTGAAGAGAGCTCCAACTCCAGCCTGGGACCTTAACTTTGTCTTGGAGAAACTCTCTTCCTCCTTTGGAGCCAGCTGCTCCTTTCCTGGAAAACAGCTTTCCTTTTAGCAATCACTTCTGCAAAAAGGGTATCTGAGTTACAGGCCCTTATGGCAGTGGAGCCTTTCATCATCTTTCATGCAGACAGGGTGTCCCTCAGAACCAATCCCTCCTTCATGCCCAAGATGGTATCCAGTGTGGCTCTTAATCAGTCCATTCATTTGCCTACCTTCTTTCCTAACCCACAGAACAAACGGGAACGGATACTGCACTCCTTAGATGTGCACAGACAACTGAGATTCTACTTGGACAGGACTAAACCTCAAAGGAAATCTGAACAACTGCTGGTGGCATTTGCTGCAGGGACAGAGGGGAAAGCTATTTCAAAGCAAACATTTCAAAATGGATAGGCCAATGCATTCATTTCTGCTATAAGCACCATGGAAAACCTATCCCACAGGGCATCAGATCCCATTCAACCAGGGCTGCATCTGCCTCTACAGCCTTTCTCAGGGGCGTCCCTACACGGGACATCCTAAAAGCTGCTACCTGGAGTTCTCTACATACTTTCACCAAGCATTATCATTTGCCAATTTCCTCTAAATCCAGAGCTGGTTTTGCCACTGCAGTCTTGCAGGGCCTTATAGCTGATCCTAATTTTATTTAAATTCCTCCTCCCAACCTTAGCTTTGGGAATCTACCCAAATGTAATGACTGCAACAGTGAAACACGAACATAGTACAGTTGTGTACACTTACCATAAATGTAGATATTCGAGTGTATTCACTGTTGCAGTCCTGGTTACCCTCCCTCCAGCCCCTTTTCTTCTTTTGGCTATACCTCTACTCTCATTTACTATGCTTAAAAAGCTTTTTGGTGTATTTGCTTTTTTATTGGAGGTATATCCTTGTAATGTGAGAGTGTTCAATCTCGCCGTTTGTTCTTACACACGGGTTCGGAGCCGATCCTCGTCTCCGAGTCGGCCGCATAGCAAAGCTCTGCATCTTAGAGAAGCTCGAGACCAGGCTATATCCCACAATCCTCCCTGCCATTACTTAGATCTAGTTTGCCGCTGCAACGGGTCACATCGTTAAGAGAGCTCGGACCAGAGAAAACTGTTATTACAGATAAGATAGTTATTTATTTTTTTTTTGTTAAAAGTTCTTATAGTTCTATAGCTCTTATAGTTCTTTAGTTATTGAAAATTTAGTTTTTGATACTATAGTGTGTGTGTGTGTGTGTGTGTGTGTGTGTGTGTGTGTGTGTGTGTGTGTGTGTGTGTGTAGTGTAGTTAGTTCTTTTATAGGTTTCCCTTTGGGGCCTACCTTTCTAACCTATAGCTATATTTTTTCCTCTAGAATTATAGCTAGTGTTAAATTTTCTCTCTTTTACAGTGAAATTGTTTTTTGCTTGTTATGTCTGAGAAAACCAAGTCTGGTTTTAAAAGGTGTCAGTGTGGGCAGAAAATGTCCATCACTGACAACCACACTTCCTGCGTCTACTGTCTTGGCCCTCTCCACTTGCAAGAGGATTGCGCTATTTGCCATTCCTTCAGTGGGAGGGTCATGACAGATAGACGCAGGAAACTTATAGACAGGGGACTTCTTAAGCCTGCTTTCCAGGAGGCCTTGGACAAGTCTGACCAGGCTTCTAAGTCCTCGAAGGGGTCGAAGATGTCGGAGCCCATGTCATCGGCTCAGAGTTCATCTTCTAAAGTTCGTTCGCCGGTTCCACAGACTTCGGGGCCGAGCGTTGAAGGTTTGTCTCTCACTGAGCCCCAGGTCTTGGAACCGGTGTCGGAGCTACCGCCACCTTCCATTCTTCGGTCGGTGCCATCTTCGGCCCCTTCGACCCGATCTTCCAGACCGTTATCCGATACTGATGTGGATCGTGTCATGCAGAAACTTATGGAGAACACGGCCCTTTCCAAGTTGATTGCAGTTTCCTCCCAATTGGTGTCGAAACTAGAAGGCCTTCCCTTATCTCCAACAGGTCCTCCTTCGAGACCCATCCAGTCTTTGGAGCCGGAAGAGGATGAGCCGATGATAGTGGAGCCCTCTCTGCCGAAACCGTCCATTGCACGATCGACACCATTGATCTAGACTCCATCGGAACCTATAGGTGAGCCGCGGAGTCGACGATCTCTCCTTGGTTCCGGGACCTAGAGTCGTACCGACCTTTCGGTACCGACTCTCCGTCTCGGGGCCTCGGCTCCGTCCTCGGGGTCGAGACCCATGGGCCCCGTGTCTGGGATTCTTCCATGTTCTTCGGAACCGGGGGAGTCCTCGACCCGAGGTTCAGGGGTTTTTGACCTTATGAGGAAGGTTTTGTTTACACAGACAACCACTTCATCGGAGGCGTCTTCTCCCTCCCCTGAGGAGCCGCTCTCTGTTTCTGTTCCCACGACACATCCAAAGCGTGGAGCACCATTGTCTTGGCCATCCCCAGAGGGTGCCCCCTGTTCCTCGGAGGCCTCACCGGAATCCCCCTCCGATGAGGTTCCGAGGAAAAGATTGTGCAAGAGGAGGCAATTAGATTCCCCACAGGAATCTCTAACTTCTGACACTGACTTGGATGAGTCAGAGGGGTCCCCAAAATCCCCCTCCGAGGATGTCTCTTTTGCGGACATCTTGGAGATTTTAAGACAGAGCGGTGATTGGCAGTCCCTAGCCCCCACTGAGGATGAGTCGGTGTTGCTGAAGGCTTTTGGTGCTCAACCTTCTACCTCCTGGGTTACTCCGCCCTTCGATGAGTTAATGGATTTGATTGCTCGAAGGGCGCGGGACACCGGACACAGTTGAACCGGTCCCTCGAAAACCAAGCAAATTTATTACCACTCCCCATGACAAGACTTATCTCACCAAAGGAGTCCCGGTTGATGCTATGGTGGTGGCTGCAGCCACTAAAAAGGAGATGTTGGAGTCTTCCTCTTCTGTTCATCCTCCTAATAAGGATTCTAGGACTATGGACAGATACGGGAAGCGCATTTTTAGTTCAGCGACTTTTTCCATGCGTTCGCTGAACTATCTGACACATTGTACACGTCTACAGAGGGATCTCATCAAGGAGCTGGGAGATACCCTCCAGGGTAACACAGATGCTGCTGTTTCAGATAAGGTAACAGCACAGCTTAACACCCTTACCTCCATAGTGAACTCGTCCATGAGGCTCATCTTGTATGCGGCTGAAGGGTCGAGTAGAGCCACAGCTTCAGCGATTGCTCTACGAAGACAATCCTGGATGCGGCTGTGCTCATTTGCGGAAGCCTTCAAGTCTTCCTTTGCCAACGCCCCCTTTGATGGTGCCACTCTCTTTGGGCCCAAAGTGAAAGAGACATTAACTCGGTGTGAGCAAGAAGGAAAGACTCTGTCTGCTGTCGGTGTCCGTTTTTCCATTCCATCTAGACCGTACCCCAAAAGGCAACGAGGCGGGAAAATGTGGTTCCGTAAAACTCCGGGATCATTCCAGGCCACACAGAGTGACACCTCCCCCCCCCCCCCAGAGGCAGAGGGGGGGCAGACATGGAAGACGTCGCCCCGGCGGCAGAGGGGGGTCCGCAGAACCAAGGCGACAGGGATCCTATCCCTGGTAAGCCATTCCAGCACTCCTGAATGGGGGCCCGACTGTGCTGCTCTGGAGGCAGTCGGGGGTCGCTTGGCTTTATACCCACAGGCCTGGCTAACTCTCACCTCAGACTCCTGGGTAAAAAGCATTGTAACCTGAGGATACAAAATCCCCTTTATGTCAACTCCACCCCAACAAAGAAGGTTTCCATATGTGCCACCCCATCTGCGAGGCCCAGCAGCAATAGAAATTTCAAAGCTGCTCAATAAAAGAGTCATTCAGCCAGTCCCGGCGGACCAAAATGGATCCGGAACTTACTCAAGGTTCTTTTTAGTTCCAAAAAAGACAGGGGACTGGAGACCCATTTTGGATCTCCGCAATCTCAATACCTTCGTGAAGAAGGAAAAGTTCCGGATGGTCACGCTTCAATCGATCCTTCCATTTTTGCAGAAGGACGACTGGATGTGCTAGATAGATCTCAAGGACGCGTACTACCACATCAAGATGGCCAGACCATCCAGAGATCACCTGCGCTTCCGGCTGGGAGCCGTCATTTTCAATTTCGAGCCCTGCCCTTTGGGCTCACCTCAGCCCCCAGGGTATTCACCAAATGCATGGCAGTGGTAGCGTCTCACTTGAGATGTCTAGGATTCCGGGTGTTTCCCTATCTGGACGACTGGCTCCTCACCGCCACCACCGAGCGTCTCCTCATACAAGCCAGAGACTATACAGTCAACCTTTGTTCCCACCTAGGGATTTCCATAAACTTCGAAAAATCTGCCTTACTGCCCTCACAGCATATTTCATTCATCGGAGCAGACCTAGATACGCGCTTAACACTGGTAAAGCTCCCTCAAGTAAGTGCTTCATCCCTCAAGGAACAGGTTCTTCTTCTACTGCAATGCAGGAAAGCCCCTGCCAAATTGGTGTTGAAGGTTTTGGGACTCATGGCAGCGTCCCTGATTGCAGTTCCTATGGGGAGATTGCACATGAGGCTCCTCCAGTGGCTGCTGTTCATGCAGTGGTCGTTCCAGCAGTTACCCCTAACACACGAGATTCTGATAACAGATTCTTGCAAGCGAGACCTCTCATGGTGGGTGTCCAGTCAGGATCTCACTATGGGTCGTCCATTTGTTCTACCGAATCCGACGGCCACGATAACCACGGACGCTTCTCTGATAGGGTGGGGGGGACTTTTTCAGGGAAGAACAGTCCAAGGGGAATGGTCCAACATGGAGTACAACCTGCACATAAATGTTCTGGAAATGAGGGCGGTGTTCTTGGCGTTGCAACACTTTCAAACCCTCCTACCTCTAGGAACAGTAGCAGTTCAGACAGACAAACATGTCTGTAGTCTGGTACATAAACAAACAAGGGGGAACCAGATCTTACCTATTATGCAGAGAGGCCATGAGAATTTGGCAATGGGCAGAGTTCACGGGTCGCTTTCTGATGGCAACGCACATCCCGGGGTCATCCAACGTCATTGCGGACAGGTTGAGCAGAGCCATTCTGTTACCTCACGAATGGCCCCTCAAACTACAGGTGGCGGAAAGAATTTTCCGCAAATGGGGCCAGCCTTGCTGCGATCTATTCGCCTCCCCAATGAATACCAAATGCAGAAGCTATTTTGCCCTTCTACTCCCTCCAGGGGATGTCCCCAGGGACGCACTGATACACGATTGGCCCTCGGGTCTCCTATATGCATTTCCACCTACCCCCTTGATTCCCAAATTTCTTCAGAAAGCCATGAACCTGGAAAGGACAATTATACTCATAGCCCCATTCTGGCCTTGACAGATATGGTTCCCCTTTCTTCGAGCCCATCAAACAGAGGAACTGTGGATCCTGGACCCAGTACCAGATCTACTGACACATTCGTCGGGAGTTCCTCACCCGTCTCTTCTATCCCTCAAACTAGCAGCTTGGCTGCTCCACTTCCCCGCCTAGCCAGGTCTGATCTACTTTCTCCGGCAGTTCAACGCATTTTGGTTGCCTCTCATAAGGCTTCCACTACAAAACTCTACAGGAGTAAATGGAAACGCTTTGTGTACTGGGCATCTAGCCAACACTTGGACCCCCTGGTTGCTCCTTTACATAAAGTTCTAGAATTTCTATCCACCCTTTTCCACGAAGGAGCCTCTACTTCCACACTAAGAGTACAGTTGGCGGCCATATCCAACTTCCATGTTGGTGAGGACGGTTCTTCTATTATGTCCCACAGGCTTTGTAAGGCTTTTATGAAAGGTTCCTTCCATCTTCAACCACCCGTCAGAGACCCTTTATTCCCATGGAATTTAAATTTGTTATTGTCGCAACTAATGTTGCCACCCTTCGAACCAGCCTCTTCTTGCCTCCTGAAGTTTTTGTCATGGAAGACTCTTTTTCTTGTAGCGGTTACTTCAGCTCGGAGAGTGTCAGAGCTGCAAGCACTATCAATTAAACCACCTTACTTAATTTTCCACCCAGATAGAGTTTCCTTACGAACAAACCCGTCTTTCCTTCCTAAGGTATGTTCTGTCATAAATATTAATCAGTCCATTGAACTCCCTACTTTCTTCAAAAACCATACCAGCAAGTTGGAATATATGCTGCACAAGTTAGATGTCCACAGACAGCTAAGATTTTATTTGGACAGGACTAAGGATTACAGAAAAACAGATCAACTTTTTGTTGCATTTGCAGACAATAAAAAGGGCATGGCAGTTACAAAACGTATGCTTTCTAAATGGCTTACTGATTGTATAGCCTTTGTGTATTCTAAGTCGAATCAGGCCTTGCCCACCAAACCTAAGGGCCATTCTACTAGATCCGTTTCCACTTCCTTGGCTCGTGCAGCTCGCCTGCCTTTGGACACGATTTGTGCAGCAGCCACGTGGTCTAAACCACATACTTTCATCGCTCATTATAGAGTTGACAAAGCCTCCAAAGACAGGACATCTTTTGGTTCCACTGTGCTCAGGAACGTTCTTCCATGAGTCAGTCAGGGTGACGGAGCTAGGGACGCTACCCGTGTGTAAGAACAAATGGCGAGATTGAACACTCTCACATAAAGAAGTTATGTTCTTACCATAATGTTCCATGTGGAGTGTTCATCTCGCCTTTGTTCTTACATTCCACCCCTTCCCTCCCTCACGGTGTTTGGAAGAACGAGTAGGACTAGAGTCTGGTCCACATGTCTTTACCTCTTCCGGGTATATTGCCTCTTACCTCATGGTGTATATTTCGTTACCCTTTAGTTAATTTGTCAGTGAGATAGTGTCTCTGAATTTTTGTGGCAGTATGTAGCCTTAGCACCTCAGGTTTATTGTTAGTCTGGTTTTCTTGCAAACTAGATCTTAGTAATGGCAGGGAGGATTGTGGGATATAGCCTGGTCTCGAGCTTCTCTAAGATGCAGAGCTTTGCTGTGCGGCCAACTCGGAGCTGAGGATCGGCTCCGAACCCGTGTGTAAGAACAAAGGCGAGATAAACACTCCACATGGAACGTTATGGTAAGAACATAACTTCTTTTTATAGATTTAATTGCTTCCCATTAGGGGGGCACCTGACATCTGGGGCAAGAAAAACTGATGTAACGGCGTCAACTGCATGTTTTATACCCCTGAAGACCTGACTTCATGGAAGAAGAGACAGCAACTGACGCAGGACCCAAGACTTTGTTAATCAGGCCGACTGAGGGCTACTGCAAGCAGATAACTCAAATATAATTACTGCAACAGTGAACACACTGGAACGTCTACAGTTATGGTAAGTGTACACAAGTGTACTTTCTTCTTGACCCAGTGGACTTCCCCGGCCATCAAACTTAAAAACAAAATATGATATATATATATATATATATATATATATATATATATATATATATATATATATATATTATATGTGTGTGTGTATATATTTGTGCATCTGTGAAGTAAATACAGGTGTGTGTACATGCACAAGTATATGTACATCGCAATGCATCACACTGTACTGTCCTATAGTATTTGCAGTATGCCATTTCCTATAAAAAGGCTTGGCCAAGATCACCTTCATTTAAGAGTCAGACTTTCCATTTCCTGTGACTGAGACAGACAACTTGGTTAATCTTTGAAAATAGTCTGTGTAGTGCTTGCTGAACCCCTGCTACAGTAGTTCACTCCTGGTTGTAGGAACTTGCTTGAGTTGCTCCTGGTAGAGCATCTTGTTTCAGCAAGCCTGCATCACTTCTGCTTTGCTTATGGTTCATGCTTTTGTTATTACTACAGCCCTAGAGTCAGCATAGATTTGAGCAGACTTTTGTAGAGCAATCACTCAATTTCGTCTGACTTGATTCTTTTTAACATACAGGTTCTTATTTTTTCTAAATGAGTTGACTAGTGTTTTCTGCATGGTATATTTGTTTAGCCCTATGATCTGTTATGCTTAACTGTTCAGAACTCTGTTCGTTTATAATGGCCTCAGACTGAAGCTATCTTGAAGAGTGCTTTTTTTGAGATCACGTTTGAAGTTGGTGCAGTCAACTTAATGTATGCCTCAAAAAAAGTCATTACCCACATTTGTGGGAGCCGTGCCCTATGATATACACCAAAATCCTTTTTGCCCTAGATTAATGGTCATTATCACTTTAGATGGTCTTCCTTATCACTGTTGCAGTATTCTTTACTAAAGAGATTCTCTGCCAAGGATAGCCCAATGTCCAGCCAGTATATCAAGTCTTAGAATGGTATAGACTTTGTACGTTTTGTGTATGCTGCCTTCTCAAGGCGTAAGACATAAAGGTGACATACGGACGTACATACATACCTCAGAACAACTTTGCTGCCAGTTTGAATGCTATCATTGATCGTTGGTCTGTATGCTGCTGCTTCTGTGCTGGCTACCGAGCCTTGTTTCAAGTAAGTGCCCCATTGGGGTTTATTATCTTTTCTCCATTTTAGTTTTGTGTGTTTACATGTCATCCAGAAAGGGAAAGTGTCAAAGTGGGAGGCAGATTCCCCTTCAGGATTGTCATGAGCAGTGTCTCTTCTGTTTGGATGATTCTCACAATCTTATGCAGTGTTCTATCTGCCAAGTGTTTGTCCCTAAGACCCTACGTTGTCATCTCTTCCTTGTCCATTTACCTGGAAACCAACATCTAAAATTTTGTGCAGGGTGCTATGGAGGAATCATCCTGTCCCAAAGGTCAGCCAACTGCCAAGAAAAAGGCCAAGAAACTTAAGTAGATTCAGCTGCTGTGCCACCTCCACTGGGCATCTCGAGACTGGTGAAAGCCCAGAGGATCGCCCAATTGTTGCATCAGATTTCTCTGCTGCGACCCTGTCAGAAGCTGGCATGGATCCAACTTCTCACGCATCCTTAGAGACTTTGCAAGCATCTACTCTGGATGCTGCGGGGGAAGCCTTGGCTGATTTATTTTGGAGGAACCAAGGGCGGTACCGCAGACACTTGTTCAGGAGGAGATTCCAACTACATTGGTTGAATATAGGCATGTGTCTGAACCTCCTAGGGTGTGTAGGGCAGACGTCCCTCAAAAAACAAACAAAAAAGCTATCCTATCTTCTGAAGATCCCAGTGTGAATGACAGGATTTTACCCTGGCATTATTTAATGCACTGATGGCCTTAAGGCCTCCCCAAAGTTTTTTTCTGCCTGCCCATCTAGTTTTCTGCCCCACCAAAAAGGCCCAGAAAGTAAGATTCTTCTGAAGAGGAATTGGATTCAGAAGAAGGGTCTTTGGCATATTTCTCTCACATCCCTTGTTCCTTGGATTATGCCTCTGAGGAGGAAGATTATTTTAGCCTGGACTCTCCCTTTGAAGAATTCTCCTTTGGGGATACTATTTCTCGTATGATGGAGTATTTTAAATGGGACTATTCTCAGGTTTCTGACATTTAAAAGAGATACTATGATCTCCTCCAGATCGAGTCCCCTAAGCCCTTTGCTGTACTTCCGGTCTTGGCTGCCCTTCTAGATACATTTTCAGCAGCTTTTGTGGCCTTAGATTCTCAACCTCCAGCCCCTAAGAAGCATGACAGATTTTACAGTGTGCCTGATGAGTTTAAGTTCCTTTACAGATGTCCTTCTGCTTACCCTTCTGTAGGGTCTGTCTCTTCTGACAAACCCTCTAAACTTTTGCCTTCTACTAAGCTACTTCCTTCAGACAAGGATAGCAGAGCCATGGGAACGGCTGAGCAAGAAGATATGTACTGCTGCCACCTTGATCTTTCGGGCTGTTAATTACCGAACCCGTATGTCCAGGAATATTTTAGCTCTTCTTTCTCAGGCTTCCCAGACTATCTGAGACCTTCCTGATTTTGAAGGGAAGGCCTCGACCCTCTTTTTTCTGGGCTGTACTTCTCAAGTAGTCAGCTATTCTATTAATTGTAGTTGCAATACAGCTGCTACTTTTGGATGTGGTTTGAAACGTTACTCTTGGCTTTGTCTCCAGCCTTTGCTTGATGATATTAAGGCTAAACTATTGGATGCTTCTCTTGATAACAACCTGTTTGGATGTCCTTCAAGGATGCATCTGCAGTCCTTACAAATGGGTTGTCCTGTCGTCAGGCAGCCCCAACTTGTGGGAAACAAATACCTCATAAAGATTTCCACTCTTACTGCTTACCTTGTTTAGGCCCAGACCACGACGTAGCAGCTTGTCTAGCCTGTGCTTCTTTTAACCGGCGGACGCTTAGACGTCGGTCGGAATTTGCTGAAGAGTTTTTTGGTTCCGATTTTGCTTATATTATGCCGTCGAATCCTCCGACTACGCAAATATCTAAAAAGCGCAAGGAAAAGGACAGACACTCGCGGTCCGCGGTTTCGGCCGAAACCACGGTTAAGCCAACCGCGAGTGTCTCGGTTTCGGCTGAAACCAAGCAAGCGGTTCTTCCTTCAGCCGAAAACTTACCTTCTACCGAGGCCTCTTCCAACCTGGTGGAATCGGCTTCTGAAATCCCACCTGCTGTTGCAGTTTCTCAGGAATTATCTGACACTATTCCCTTGGATATTTCAACCCCTGCACGTGGAGCTGCTAGGCCACCTGCAGCCATGTCTATTAAGGCCTTTGCCAGGGCTAAAGCAGCTAAAGCTACTAAATCTGTGCCTGCTAAGACCCCCTCTCACAGGCCTAGCTCTAGTTCACAAATGCTTAGTTTAGCAGAGGATCTCATTTCTTTAATCCGGGGATCCCAACCTCAACCAGACAGGGCCTCTCACCCACCTCCAGAGAAGAGGCCTAGAGCAGAGCCCCCTGAGCCAGTTTCTACATATGATTCCTCGGATGATTCAGATGTTACAGACCCTCCAGAGGCTCCTTTCTCCCCTTATGAAGACTCTGATGCTGAAGAGTCCATCCCTTCTGCCTCTCCGCCTGAGGAATTTTCCTTTGGGGAAACCTTGCATGCTATGAGGGAACAATTTCAGTGGCAGGGCCAGGATTTTTCAGACTCCAGAAAAAGGCTTAGAACCTTTCTGCATTTACCACAACATAGGCCTTTAGCCATACCTCCAGTTCTTTCTGTTGTAGATGATGCATTTAATGATGCTTGTACTGCTCCTGATTCTCTTCCTCTGGCCCCTGCTAAGCCCGATAGGTACTACAGGGTCCCGGACACGCATTACCATTTGTATAAGGCTCCTTTTGCAGATCCCGAGACTATCTCCCAAGGACCTAAGGCTGTAGCAGCTACCTCTGCCAAAAACCCCCTCTCTGAAGGGGAATCCAGGTCCTTAGAGAGATGGGGTAAAAAAGTTTACACTTCTGCTACTCTTTCAGCTAGGGCCTTGAACTGTCAATTTCACATGATCCAGTATCAAGAATTTATGCTAGACCAGTTAACCAAAAAGCTGTCCTCGGATGAACCATTAGACAAAAATCTGTTCAGGAAATGGTACATAACATTCAGCAAGTCAGTAACCATTCTTTAAAATGTGGCTATGATGCACTGGAGGCTTCCTTTAGATCAGCCATGACTGGCACAGTTATCAGAAGGCATGCATGGTTAAAAGAGCAGGCCTTACCAGACCATGTCAAATCAAAACTATTAGATGCTCCCATGGATAAGATCAATTTGTTTGGCTCTCCTGCACAACAGGTGCTGAAGAAGATGGAAGAGAAGGCAAAATCTGTCCAGACAGTGAAAGATTTCTTACAACCTCCAAGGTTTAGCAGGAATTGGCCCTCCAAGAATTGGTCCTTTCCAGACTCCTCCAGAGTTCAGAGAGGCAGGAATAGGCGTTCAAGAGGCAGAAGCCAATTCAGGGGTGCCTACAGGGGACGCCAGTGGCAGGGTAACAACTAGCGAGGTACAGCCACCACCGTAACTACAGGACAATCACAGTGACTTGGCTCTGGCACCGCCTACCAGGGAACAACTAGAAGCACCCTTAGGCGGGAAGCTAGCCTTATTTTCAACAAACTGGCATTACATCACAAGAGACAAGTGGATTTTGCAGACAATAGACCCAAGGTTATAGGTTTCACTTCCATACTCTAAAAGGGAAGAGAGGAATGCCAAACCTACCTCCAAATCAAAAGGCAGAAGCTCTAAAACAAATATCTCAATTATTAAGGATGAGAGCTGTGGAAAAGGTACCATCTATGGAGCAAGGAAAGGGATTCTACTCCAGACTCTTCCTGGTACCAAGAAAAGGGAGCAAATGGAGACCTATTCTCGACCTGTCCGCTTTAAACACATTCCTCATTGTTCCAAAATTCAAAATGCTGACTCTACAGCAGCTTCTTCCCATGCTGGGCAAGGAGTCTTGGCTGGTAACTCTAGATCTCAAGGAGGCATACCTGCACGTCCCCATACGACCAAATTGCAGAAGATACCTCAGATTTCTTGCAGGATCAGAGCATTATCAATTCTCAGCATTGCCCTTTGGCTTATCTACTGCGCCCAGAGTGTTCACGAAATGCCTGGCATCAGTAATTGCTCATTGCAGGCTTCAGGGAATCCAAATCTACCCTTACCTGGACGACTGCCTGATACAAGCGGACAACAAAAACAAGCTAGCAGAAGACTTGAAAAGGGTCATTTACCTACTACAAGCCCTGGGATATACAGTCAATATCAAAAAGTCAAGGCTGATACCATCCCAAAGGATAACCTTTTTGGGTGCAGAGCTGGACACATCAAAACAAATGGCATTCCTAACGGTAGAAAAACAGGAGCAACTACCTCTCTACTTCTTGGCATTAACAAAGCAGAACCATCTAACAGCAAGAAAAGTCCTACAAGCCTTGGGCTTCATGGCATCCTGCATAATATTGGTCCCACATGCCAGACTGCATATGAGAAAGTGACAGTGGTACCTAAGGAATTTATGGTCTCAACACAAGCACAGCCTAGAAACACAAATTCCAATAATTCCATGCCTGAAGCAAGAATTCCTATGGTGGGCTCAGGCCTGTCAATCAAACACAGGATTGCCCTTCCACAGGACTCAACCAAGCCAAACCATCACGACAGACGTTTCAGACCTCGGTTGGGGGGCCCACATGCTGGACAAGTGCATACAAGGTTTATGGAGTCAAGACCAGCTGCACCTACACATAAATCTAAAGGAAATGCTGGCAGTAAAACTGGCAATTCAGACATTCAGACAATTTCTCCGACAAGGTCAATTGATGATAAGGACAGACAACACCACAGTTATGTGGTACATCAACAAACAGGGAGGCACACATTCGTACCCTCTATGCCGGATGGCACTGGACCTCTGGAATGTGGCCCTGAGCTACAACATTCAGTTACAAGCAATTTTTGTACCAGGAAAAGAAAACATTCTAGCAGACATACTAAGCAGGACTACCACGGATGCACACGAATGGATGCTGCATCCGGACATCTTCAAAACCATTACAAGAAAATGGGGACTCCCAGAAATAGACTTATTTGCATCCCCACGCAATCACCAGCTAAAGAAATTCTGCACAAGGACGTACCACCCACTTGCTTGGAAGGTGGACTCCCTATCTTTCAGTTGGAAAAACCTGACAGCATATGCATTCCCACCCCTTCCTTTGATGCACAAGGTGCTATTGAAGATCAAAGAGGACCGTCCAAGGATCATTCTGATAGCTCCAGACTGACCAAGACAACATTGGTACCCATTACTGAGGAGCATGTCTCGGGAACAAATATGGCCCCTACCCCTGGTTCCCTTGCTGTTAACACAGAACAACTACAACATCCTGCATCCAAACCTGAAAACTCTGCAGCTGACTGCCTGGAACATTGCATAAGACCAATTAACCCAAATTTATCCCAAAGGGTTAAAGACATTATCCTGGAGGCTCGCAGACCCTCAACAAGGAAAAATTATTCAGCAAAATGGAAAAGATATCTCATTTGGAGTACTGCAAAAGGAGAAGATGTGTCACTGGTAAACATAGCCAACATCCTGGAATACTTGGCAGAGCTCTTCCACAAAGGCCTGTCCTATTCTTCCATTAAGATTCATGCATCAGCTATTTCAGCAGAATACGACTTGGATCCTCCAGTCTTCTCACATCCTCTACTCAGGCAGTTTCTGAGAGGAGTTAAAAATGTAAAACCTCCTAGGAAGCCACCATTGCCAGCATGGGACTTGAACTTTGTGCTAGAAAAATTGACACTTCCTCCTTTCGAACCAGCAGCAACAGCAGAATTACAATACTTATAATGGAAAACTGCTTTCCTGCTGGCAATCACTTCAGCAAGAAGGGATGTTCTTCGCCTCCATGCTGCAGTATTCCCTCCTGTGTTGAATGTGGTGGAAGAGAAACTGTTTCAGGGGCCTAAGGGTGTAAAAGCTTCTGTGGTTAATCCTCCCTAAACAAGGACTCTCAGACCCGGCCAGAGGCAAGTCAGAGATCAACGACAGATGCCTCGGACATTGCTTGGGGAGCTCATCTAAATGGAAAGTGGATACAAGACAAGTGGCCTGCCTGCCCAGACTACACACAGCATCTACATATCAGGCAGATGTTAGCAGTCCAGTTTGCATTAATGGCTTTCTTAATTACTTTTCCCTTCCAGTTGATTTCTGAGCTACAGGCATTAATGGCAGTACAACCCTTCCTGATCTTCCATCAAGATAGAGTGTCCATGAGAACAAATCCTACTTTTATGCCTAAAGTGGTCTCCAGAGTATCTTTAAATCAGGCTATCCACCTACCTACATTCTTCCCCAACCCGCAGAACAGGGGAGAAAGACTGTTGCATACCTTGGATGTACATAGACAATTACGCTACTACCTGGACAGGACCAAGGGCAATAGAAAGACTGACCAGCTACTGGTAGCATATGCAACAGGAATGGAAGGAAAAGCAATTTCAAAACAGACAATCTCCAAGTGGATAGGAAATTGCATTAGATTTTGTTACTCCTACCATGGAAAGAAAACTCCAGAAAACATCAGGCCTCACTCTACAAGGGCTACAGCCACTACCACAGCTTTCCTACGAGGAGTGGCTACCAAGGACATTTTAGAGGCTGCTACTTGGAGCTCCGTGCATACATTTGCCAAGCATTACAATTTACCTTTATACTCTAGATCCCGAGCAGGTTTTGCCACTGCTGTTTTGCAAGGGATCTTAACTACATCATAACTTTACTTTGCCTCCTCCCCCAGTTTGGCTATGGTATTTTACCCATTTGTAAGGACTGCAGATGCATCCTTGAAGGACATAGTACAGTTTTGTACCTACCATAAATGTAGATGTCCAATAGGAATGCATCTGCAGTCAGGATTACCCACCCGCCTTTCCCCTCTGGTACTCCTAGGGTATTTGCCCATCTTATAGCTAGCTGGGGGAATCTATTATGGTGTATTTGTTTATATATATGTACATACATGCTTATTTTTTGTTTGCTCTCTACTATTTGGAATCATTGGCATTTCTCCAAATTTAGCCTTCCTAGAGGGCACCTGGCATCTGGGGCAAGAAACACTGAGGAAAATGGCGTCAGCTGATGCCTTTATACCCGAATAACTGCAGCTATGACGTCGGGTGAAGTGCGACACCAGCCGAGGCCAGACCCAGACTTTGGAATCCGGCCGACCGAAGGGCTGCCTGACGACAGGACAACCCATTTGTAAGGACTGCAGATGCATTCCTATCGGACATCTACATTTATGGTAGGTACAAAACTGTACTTTCTGCGCCTGCTGAACTCTAAGTTTCTTCAGGATAAAGGTAGGGCCTTCCGGGAACTGAAGCATATTTTTGTGTCCCTATTCCTAAGTTCCAAGGGAGTTATACGTCTAAATCTGCCTTTGTTCACAGACAGCCTTGCCTGCCCCCAAGGGTAAGAAGTGTTCTAGGTAGGTTCCTCCTGCTGAGTCTGCTCAGGCTTCTACTTCTCAGAAGCCTCCTTTTCTAGACAAGCCAGGCTCTTTCTGACTTTTGCTTCCCCTTTTCTGAGTCAGGTTCCCTTATCCCTTCATCCTTCCCTATCTCGTCCAAGTTGGTTAAAGGTCATTCAAGACTCTCAGGTTCTGTCCACCCTCCATCAGGGATATTTCATGGTATGGAAATCCCTTCCTCCTTTTCCGGGCATTCCTCAACCTCCTCGGGAATGGCTTCCTTTCTTCCCAGAACTGCTTTAGGGCATTTTGGCACAAGGCATCATTCAAGTTGTGCCACCTTCCCAGGAGGAGAAGGGATTTTATTCCAGAATGTTTCAGGTTCCCAGGAAAGAAGGCACCTGGAAGCCCATTCTGGACTTTTTTCAGTTCAGCACCTTTCTGACTGTGCTTTCCTTTCAGATGTTATCCCTTCAAATCCTGTTTCCTCTCCTTCTTCCCAGGGCTTTTCTGGTTTCCTTGCATCTCAAGGATGCTTATTTTCATATCCTAATTCATCAACATTTTGGGAGGTTTTTGTGTTTTCCTGTTTCTTCCTTGCATTTTCAGTTCTGTGCTTTGCATTTGGCCTTTCTACTGACCCAAGGACTTTCACCAAATGCTTTGCTCCTCTGGTTGCTTTTTGTATTTTGAGAGGGGTTAGATCATATCTGAACAACAACCTGCTCTTTAAGGCTTCCTCCCCCCAGGATCTTGCTTCAGCACCTCCCGTAGTGTACTGTTTGTCTCTTCCAGATCCTGGGGTTTACAGTAAACTTCCAGAAATCAATGCTGTTTCCTTCTCTGCAGGCTCCAGACCCATCCCTATGATGGCTTCCCTGCCTCCTCCGAAGGCTGTTTCTCTGCCCACCTTTGTTTCAGTCACTTCCTCTGGTTTTAATTAAACCCAGGGAGTTTGTCAGGGCACTAGGATTATGGCCCACACCATTCTTGTGCTACCTCTAACCAGGCTTCATACAAGAACTACAGAGGTTTCTAAAGTCAGTGTGGCCCCATCATAGTCCCTCCTCTTCCATGCCTCAAGCTCCAACTTCGGTGGTGGATTCATTAGCTGTTTCTCAGTCTGACTTCCTTTTCAGCTCGGCATCCCCTATCAGGAACTATTCTCAGATGCTTCAGATACTGGTTGGGGAGCCTCTCTGTTCCCTCAGGGTCTGTGGTCACTTTCCTCATCAAAGGTTGGAACACATTAATGTCAAGGAGGTGAAAGCTCTCTTTTTCTCCCCTCAGATGTTTCATGCCCTCTTTCTTCCAATGCCTCACAAAATCTTCACAGACAATGCCATCAACAAGCAAGGAGAAGGGGTGGGGTGGGGCACCCTGTCCTACCTTCTTTGCAGACCAACTCTTCAAGTTTGGGATCTAGCTGTCCAGTATCAAGTGACTCTTCAAGCTGTATGCATTCCTTCAGAGCATAATATAGTGGTAGTCTGTTGAGCAGGTTCAAAACACAGGCTTCACGAATGGATGCTTCTCAGAGCTGTGTTTCTGGACATTGTCAGCCAGTGGGGAACTCCTCATATCTTTTTGCCTCCCCTTTGAACAGTCTGCATCTTTTCTGCACTAGAGTCCCAGTCCTTTGGCTTGGAAGGTGCACATTCTGCCTTTTCTTGAAAGGGGATGTTTCTGCATGCCTTTCCTCTGATTCCAAGTGTCTTGCTCAAGATTGAGAAGGACTCCTTCAAAATCTTGTTGGTGACTTCCTTTTGGCCCAGACAACATTGGATGTTCTTTGTGTTCACTGTTGTAGTCCTGATCTGTGGGATTTCCTGCTGTGTACGCCCTTGGCCAGCCCGATTACCAGAGTAAAAATCTCTCTCCTCTATAGGCTGGTGGATATCCTATCAGACGTCAGTACGCTTGGGTATATAGGGAGCCAGCTGACACCATGATATCGGTCTTTTCTTCCACTGGAGCCTGACAGAGTATTTCAGTGTGTCAGCCAGTCAACACCAGAGATAAGTCGTCAGAAAGCTAGGTACCCCATTGGGGAACTGTTGTTTTTTCTTGCTTTAACCCAATAAGGTTAACAATGGTCTCCGGTTGGTAAGCAGATCCCACACCGAGACTTCCATTCGGTATGTGTCACTTGCCTAGGCCCTGATAATGACGTTTCTGTTATTTCTGTGCCTGTTTTCAACTCTAGAACTACTAGGCATAGTGCTGAGATATTAGCGAGGTATCTTTGTCTTCTGTCTACTTTGTATCATCCAATGGTGTCTGCACGTCATCCTGATGTTGAGCTCCCCAAGCGTAGGAAGGATAAGAAGAAGAAAAAAAAAACAAGCTTAGGGCCTCTGACAGTTGTTCTCCTTCTGCCAGGGTCTTTAAGGCTCATTATTGTTGAGGAAAGCGATGCATGTTCGCAGCCCCCTTCTTTAACTGAGTTGATGGGACAGGCCTCTGTCAAAACCTGTCTGGAGTCCGACATGCCGTCGGGTCCCTCAACTTCTACACAGGCTTTGATTGTTAGTTCGTCGGTCAAGTCCGGATTCGTTCAGCAGACCTTGGCTACCGAACAGTGATCTTTTACCAGCAATGTCCCTTTGTGGCGTCAGCCTGTGTAGGTTCATTCTTAAAGGGACTGGCGTCAGGATTGCAGCCGTCCTAGGTCCAAGGCGAGAGCTGCCTCTAAGAAGAATTCTACCTCAGGTCCTATGTCTAGACCTACTGGCTGCCTTGCACATGGAGATCAGCAAGACCCGGTGAGGTTAGCTGAAGACCTTTTTTCTATAGTCAGAGCTAGGCAACTCCCTTTGGAGTCTTCCCCAGGGAAAAGGAAAAGGGAGCCTACCCTTGAAGTTTTCTCTCAGCCTCCTGATTCTGATGAGGACTCGGACCAGGAGGAATCTGTCTTTGAGGAAGACTTTTCCTTCCTTCAGAATTTGAATCTTCAAAAGGAGAGAATCTGGCTTCAGCTTTGCCTCCTAAGTACATCACTTTTGGGGGAAAAACTCCATGTCATGAGGGAATATTTGCAGTGGGAGGCCCAGGAATGCCCACAATCAAAAACAAGGGTTAGGGAATTCCTTGACCTGCCAGAACACAAGCCTTTGGCTATTCCTCCTGTGTTTGAGGTTTTAAAGGATGTTTTTATGGATTCTTTGTTGAATCCAGATTGTCTTCCTCCAGCCCCTCGAAAGCCATGTAGGTTCTACAGGGTGCTAGACTCTCATAAATTCCTCTTCAAGAATCCTTCAGCTGATCGAGAGGTTGTCACTCAAGGACCCAAATGAGCTAGGGCCAACTCTTTAAAAATTCCTTTACTTGCTGACGAAGAAAGAAGGGTCCTTGATAAGTTTAGTAAAAAAGTTTACACTTCTGCAACCCTAGCCACGAGGTCCCTTATCTCCCAGTTTCATATGATGAAATACCAATGCACTATTTTAGATCAAATGACTCAAAAGATATCTTCCCTGGAGGGCAAGAACATTTCCAAAGAATTGTTGGACCTTTGCTGTTCTAGCTCCCAGGTGGCTAGACACTCTTAACACTGGTTGTGATGTTGTGGGAGGCCTCCAGCTAAGCTGCTGTCTCCAGTTCTGTCATTAGAAAGCATGCTTGGCTTGGAGAGCAGACCCTCCCAGACCATGTCAAGTCCAGCCTTCTGGATGTACCCCATGAACAAGGACTTCCTCTTTGGGCCAAACGCTAAGGCTGAGGATGTGCTCCAAAAGATGGAGGATAAAGGAAAATCTATGCATACTGTTAAGTTTCCTCCAAGTTCAGCCTTCTAGGTTTAGTTGGAATTTTCTGACTAAACACTCGTCCTTTCTCTCTGGGGTTTCCTTTGCCTGCTTTTTGATTGAGAAGGAAAGACCTCAAAGTTAGCATCAATCACAAAGACCCAGGCAGAGGTCTTCAGAAACCCCCAGGCAGGGGAGTTCTAGGCCACAGGTTCCTGGCAGAGAGCAGCAGTGACTCTCCCATTCCCCTCCTCTTGCCCCCACCCTTTCCCAAAAAGATAGCAGGAAGGCTATCCCTGTTCAGAGAAAATTGGTCCCTCATCACTTCTGAAAAGTGGGTTCTGAAAATTATTTCAAATGTTTACAGGCTCACTTTTTCAAAGAGCCGTTAAGGTACTCAGGTTTCCCAGATATTCCACAAAAATCAAAGCGCAGAGGCCATTTCTCAAATTCTCGATCTTTGCTTACAGGGTTCAGTGTGACCAGTCTTAGAATACCAAAAAGGAAAGAGGTTCTACTCCAAGTTATTTCTGGATATTCATCGTGCATACAGCTGCAGTCATAACAGATGGGTTCTCCTGCCGTCAGGCGGGTCCTCGGTCGGCCGAATTCCAAAGTCTAGTTCCGGCGTCGGTTGTTGTCGCTTCTTCCCTGACGTCAGTGCGACAGGGGTATAAAGGAACCAGCCGACGCCTTTTTCTTCAGTCTTTCTTGCCGCGCGGTACCCGAAGCAGAAGCAGTTCGCAAGTGCCGGTCGGCTAGCTCCTGAGATTATGAAAATTTTGGAAACCGAAGTCTTCTAAAGCTGGTACCCGTTGGGAACCTTTTCTTGCCTCAGACCGATGTCAGACAAAGTTAATAATTGTATTTCTTGTGGGAAGCAAATACCGCATAAGGATTTCCATTCCCTCTGTATACCTTGTTTAGGCCCAGACCACGAGGTCTCGGCCTGTCGCTTTTGTGCTACATTCAACAAACGCACTATTAAGCATCCGGCGGAGTTCGCCCAGCATTATTTTGGAAAAGCATTTAACTATACCATGTCGTCGGATACTCCGACTCCGGTCTTGTCTAAAAAACGCAAAGACAAGGACCGACACACGAGGTCCGCGGCCTCTACCGACACCACGCCAAAGCCGACTACACGTGGTCCGGTTCTCAGTGAGGCGCCTATGCAGCCCCTGCCTACCAACGACCTGTCTTTGACGGTGTCTCCTGTACCCGAGGTCGCAGGCTCCTCGGCCCACACCCCGACTACAGATACCGAAGCCACTCTTGGCGCTGAAACTCAGAATGTGGACAGATCCACCTCCACTCAAGGTGTCTTCAGACCTTCCTCTTCTTTCTCCATCAAGGCTTTCACATAGGCTAAAGCAACCATGCACTCTGAGACCTGCTACTCAGGGCCCATCCCCAGGCCCCATGCCTAAGAAACAGATGCTTAAAATGGCTGAGGATTTAATTACTCTTATCAGAGGTTCTCAGCCCCTTCCGGACCAAAGGCCTAGAGAGGAGGTAGATTCCCCCTCCTCTGATCAGGGCTCCATTATTTCAGAGCACTCTGATGATCAGGAACATTCTTACTCCCCTTTTGAAGACTCTGATGCGGAGGAGTCCATCCCTTCTGTATCCCCCCTGAGGATTACTCATTTGGGGAAACTTTGCACACGTTAAGGGAACACTTCCACTGGGAAGGCCAGGAATATTCCAAGAAAAGGCTCAGGGAATTTCTCTTGCTTCCTCAGCACAGGCCTCTGGCTATACCTCCTGTCTTGGACATACTAGATGATGTTTACTCTGAGGCCTGCCTTAACCCGGACTCTCTACCTCCAGCTCCTGTTAAGCCTGACAGGTACTACAGGGTTCCTGACTCGCACCAATTTCTGTACAAAAGCCATGCTGCTGACCCAGAAACCATCTCACAGGGCCCCAGGGGAGTTAAGGCCTCCATTGCTAAAAATCCATTGCCTTCCGAGAGAGATTCCAGATCCTTAGAAAGGTGGGGGAAAAAGGTATATACCTCAGCTACCTTACCCATGAGGGCCTTAAACTGTCAGTTTCATATGCTAAAATATCAACAGTTTTTGTTATCAGAATTGAAAAGTAAAATGTCACAGCCTGAACAACCAGACTTAAAGGAGTTGCAGGATTTGATGCATAGTGCAGAACAAGTGGGTAAGCATACCTTACAATGTGGTTTTGATGCTCTAGAGGCCTCATGTAGAGCTGCTGTTACAGGATCAGTCATACGTAGACATGCCTGGCTCAAGGAACAAGCCCTGCCTGATCATGTCAAAGCTAAATTACTAGACGCCCCTCTTCAAAAGGATGTACTATTTGGTGCTAATGCTGAGGAGGTATTAAGGAAAATGGAGGAAAAGGCTAAATCAATGCAGACAGTGAAAGAATTTCTACAGGTTCAACCCCCACGTTTAAGCAGAAATTGGCCTTCAAAAAACTGGTCATTTCCTGCCACAGACAGACCCCAAAGAGGCAGATACAGGCGCCAGAGGGGCAGAGGGCAATCCCAAGGATCGTTTAGAGGCAGACAATGGCAAGCTCCTACACAAAGAGGTGGTGAGGACAACTCACAGTCTTTCAGAAAGCAAACCCAATGACTTACCCCTTTGCAGGCCAACCAGGTCTCAAATGGTAACCCCCTTAGGAGGAAAGCTGTCATTATTTTCAAAAAAAATTGGCATATTGTCACAAAAGACAAATGGATACTGGACATTATAAACAGAGGCTACAGATTTCATTTTCACACCATTCCAAAAATGAGAGGCATGCCAAACCTGCCACTCAATCAAAGGGCAGAGGCACAAAGGCAAATTACAAAG
Organism: Protopterus annectens; assembly: GCF_019279795.1. NCBI lineage: Eukaryota > Metazoa > Chordata > Ceratodontiformes > Protopteridae > Protopterus > Protopterus annectens. Next base: position 585,649,864 of record NC_056751.1, read on the forward strand.
CTCATGAACATGAAAGCTATTCAAGAGGTACCTACGCACGAACAAGGCCAAGGTTTTTATTCCAGGCTATTCCTGGTACCAAGGAAGGGAAAAGATTGGAGACCTATTTTGGACCTGTCCATCCTAAACACATTTCTACTGCACCAAAATTCAAGATGCTCACTCTACAGCAACTTCTTCCCATGCTGGGCAAGGGGTCTTGGCTGGTAACATTGGACCTCAAGGAGGCATACCTGCATGTCCCAATCAGACAGAATTGCAGAAGATACCTCAGATTTCTTGCAGGTTCAATTCATTATCAATTCTCTGCATTGCCCTTTGGCTTATCTACTGCGCCCAGAGTATTCACGAAATGCCTGGCATCAGTAATTGCCTTCTGCAGACTTCAAGGGATACAAATATACCCTTATTTGGACGACTGCCTTATCCAAGCGGACAGCAAGAACATACTTCTGAAACATCTGGCTTACATAATAATCTTGTTGAGCTCTCTGGGATACACAGTCAACAAAAAGAAATCAAGACTAATACCTTCTCAGAAGATAATTTTCCTGGGTGCCAACTTGGATACAAACACCCAGATGGCCTACCTCACGCCAGAGAAGCAGGGGCAGCTAACTCAATATTTCACAGCACTAGCAAATTGCAGCAGGCTTACTTCAAGGAAAATCCTGCAGGCTCTGGGATTCATGGCATCTTGCATCTTACTAATCCCATGTGCAAAGCTGCATATGAGGAAACTTCAATGGTACCTAAAAAACATATGGTTTCAACACAGCCACAGTTTGGAAACAATAGTACCACTAATTCCATGTCTGCAAAAGGAATTTCTGTGGTGGGCTCAAGCTTGCCAAACAAACACAGGCCTTCCATTCAGCAAGCCTCAAGCAAATCAAGTCATCACAACAGACGCCTCGGACTACGCCTGGGGGGCACACATGGCAGATCGGTACATTCAGGGCAAATGGTCCCAAAAAGAAAAGCACCTTCACATCAATCAAAAGGAAATGCTAGCAGTAATAAATGCTATTATAGCTTTCAAGGACCTTCTGCAACCAGGACAACTACTGATAAGAACAGACAACACCACAGTTATGTGGTACATAAACAAGCAGGGAGGAACACATTCCTACCCCCTATGCAGACTGACCTTGTCACTTTGGAACATGGCCATGGACTTACAACTCGAACTACAAGCACAGTACTTGCCAGGCAAGGAAAACATGCTGGCAGACAACCTAAGCAGAAATACAGATCCACACAAATGGAAGTTGCATCCAAAAGTCTTTACAGAAATAATCCAAGCATGGGGAAGACCAGACATAGATCTATTTGCCTCCCACAAAAATCACCAATTGACAAAATGTTGCTCAAGGATTTTCCACCCAAAGGCCTGGAGAGTGGACGCTCTCTCTTTTTGTTGGACATCAATGACAGTTTATGCCTTCCCACCTCTTCCTTTGCTGCCCAAAGTTCTACTGAAAACCAGAACAGACAGACCAAAGATGATCCTCATTGCTCCGGACTGGCCAAGACAACACTGGTACCCACTCCTGAGGAGCCTGACGCATTCACCACCATGGACACTGCCTCTAATGCCACTTCTGTTGACTCAACACAGCTTCAAAACTCTTCACAGCCAGCTAAAGACACTCAATCTAGCTGCATGAAAGATCCCTTAGCATCACAACAAACCCTACTGTCCAAGGAGGTTCAGGATGTCATTTTGGAGGCCAGAAGGCCGTCAACTAGGAAAGCTTACTCCGCAAAATGGAAGCGGTTTTGCACCTGGAATGAGAAAAGGGGTCAGGATCCTGGAAAACTGAATTTACCTCAAATACTACAGTATTTAACTGAGCTGTTAAGCAGTGGACTTTCATTCTCGTCCATCAAAATCCATGCCTCAGCCATTTCTGCAGAATACAACACTGACCCACCCTTATTCTCACACCCTCTCTTAAGGCAATTCCTCAGAGGGGCTAAGAACCTAAGACCACCAACAAAACAGCCAATACCTGCTTGGGATCTCAATTTCATTCTGGAAAAACTGGCCTTGCCTCCCTTTGAACCAGCTTCCTCATCAGATTTGCAATATTTGTCCTGGAAAACAGCTTTCCTTCTGGCAATTACCTCAGCTCGTAGAGTTTCAGAACTACAAGCACTCATGTCTGTGCAGCCTTTCATCATCTTCCATCAGGACAGAGTTTCCTTGCGAACCAACCCGTTCTTTATGCCTAAAGTGGTATCCAAGGTACCTTTGAATCAGGCCATACATCTACCTACCTTCTATCCTAATCCTCAAAACAAAGGGGAGAGACTACTACACTCCCTGGATATCCACAGACAGCTATGTTATTATCTGAACCGAACAAAGCCTTTCAGAAAATCAGACCAGCTCTTTGTGTCCTATGCAGTAGGAGCTCAAGGAAAGCCAATTTCGAAACAGACAATCTCTAAATGGATAGCTCACTGCATACGCTTTTGCTATTCCTTTCATGGCAAGGCTGTACCTACAGGCATCAGATCTCACTCCACAAGGGCCACTGCCACCTCTGCAGCCTTTCTCAGAGGAGTCCCTACCAAAGATATTTTGGAAGCAGCCACTTGGAGTTCTGTACATACCTTCTCCAAGCACTACCACCTACCATTATACTCCAAAACTAGGGCAGGCTTTGCCACTGCAGTCTTGCAAGGCATCCTGGCTTCTCCTAGTACCACCTAGTGCCTACCACCCCTTTGTTAGCTTTGGGATTCTACCCGTCTGTTATGACTGCAGCTGTATGCACGATGAACATAGTACAGTTTTGTACCTACCATAAATGTAGATGTTAGAGTGCTAATACAGCTGCAGTCCAGGTTTCCCTCCCTCCTTCCCCTCTTGGGACTATCCTAATGGCTAACATCTCCTCATACAACATGATTGGGGTATTCTTTTATGGTGTATTTGCTTGCACTGCTGTTTTTTTGATATTATTGCATTGCATTATTACTTATAATTATGTTTTGCCTTCCTTCTGGGGGCACCTGACATCTGGGGCAAGAAAAACTGAAGAAAATGGCGTCTGCTGGTTCCTTTATACCCCTGTCGCACTAACGTCAGGGAAGAAGCGACAACAACCGACGCCGGACCTAGACTTTGGAATTCGGCCGACCGAGGACCCGCCTGACGGCAGGAGAACCCATCTGTTATGACTGCAGCTGTATTAGCACTCGAACATCTACATTTATGGTAGGTACAAAACTGTACTTTCCCAGAAAGGAAGGCTCTTTGTGCCCTATTATAGATCTGTCCACCCTCAATCAGTCATTGCTGGTTCCAGAATTCAAACGACTCTTCAAAACCTTCTACCAATGATAGCTCATCAGGCCTTAATGGTCATTCTGGATCTAAAGGAAGCTTACTTGCACATTCCTATAGAGGAGTCATGCAGAAGCTTTCTACATTTCAGAGCAGGTACCAGTCAACTTTCAATTCTCTCCACTGCCTTTTGGCTTGTCTACTCTTCCCAGGGTTTTCACAAAGTGCTTGGCCCCTCTGTTCACCTTCTGCAGAACGGGCCACTGCCTTATTCAAGTCGCAAGTCTGTCAAAGCTCCTCAGGATCTGGCCTTTACTCGTAACATCCTCGCCTCCCTGGGGTTCACTATAAACTACACAAGTCCAACACAGACCCATCCATAAGGAAAGTTTTCCTGGAGGCTGTTCTGGATTTTTCCCTTCAAAAGGCCTTTCTCCCTCCAAAAAAGGTCTCCTTTCTGACTTAGTACTTCCAAAACATTATGCAAAAACAATGCCTGCTAGCCAGGGAATTCTTCAGAGCATTAGGCTATACTGCATCTTGTATTCTCATGATCCCTCTGGCCAGGCTGCACATGAGGAAGCTCCAGTGGTGCCTCAAGAATCTGTAGTGCCAGCAGTCACAGTCCCTGGAGATGGAAATTCAAGTGACCCCTTGTCTCGAGGAGGAATTTGCCTGGTGGGCAGAGGCTTGTGCCCAGAACCTAGGTCTCCCCTTCAGATTCACCCCGCAGGGTCAAACTTTAACCACAGATGCTTCGGAGGCGGCCTGAGGGGCTCCTTTCCGACACCTTCAACCCCAAGGCAAATGGAAAATTCAGGTCAGAGGCGAGCACAGAAACTGGAAAGAACTGATGTTCAAATGAGTCTAGTACCTCTCAAAGAAAAATGGAAACAAGAGGTCCTTCTAGTCAAAGCAGACAACACCTCAGTCATATTGTGCATAAACAAACAAGGAAGCACTCACTGTTACCCTCTATGTCGAATAGTTATGCAGATCAGGGAGACAGCTCACTCTGCAGTTGCACCTTGTGCACAATACCTTCCAGGTGTTCAAAGCACTCTAGCAGATTACCTTAGCAGGAACTTGATGGATTCTCATGAATGGCATCTGTATTGGGAAATGTTTCTCAGCATGGTGCAGAAATGGGGAACCCCACAGATAGACCTCTTTGCCACCAAAGAAAATGCTCAACTAAAAAGATTCTCTTTCAGGAGGAAACTGCTCACAGCCTGGAAGACATATGCTTTCTCCTTCCTTTGGACCCACCTTTTCGCATTTCTCCCCTGCCTATTCCTCCTTGGGTCCTCCTAAAAATCAGGGAAGAGGACCCTAGAGTCATTCTGATAACCCCAGGCTGGCCCAGGCAGCACTGGTATTTTCTGCTACTAAGTTTAGCAAATGAAAATCCATGGCATTTACCTCAGAGACTGGACCTTCTGACTCAGGACAAGGAAGAGATGTCCTTCAAGGATGCATCTGCAGTCCTTACAAATGGGTTGTCCTGTCGTCAGGCAGCCCTTCGGTCGGCCGGATTCCAAAGTCTGGGTCTGGCCTCGGCTGGTGTCGCACTTCACCCGACGTCATAGCTGCAGTTCTTCGGGTATAAAGGCATCAGCCGACGCCATTTTCCCCAGTCTTTCTTGCCGCGTGGCGCCCGAAGCAGAAGTTGTTCGCAAGTGCCGGTTGGTCAGATCCAGAGATTACTACTACCGAATACTACTTTGAAGACTTCTAAAAAGCTAAGTACCCCGTTGGGGACTCTTTCTTGCCTCAGCCGATGTCAGAAAAAGTAAATAACTGTTTAACTTGTGGGAAACAAATACCTCATAAAGATTTCCACTCTTACTGCCTACCTTGTTTAGGCCCAGACCACGACATAGCAGCTTGTTTAGCCTGTGCTTCTTTCAACCGACGAACGCTTAGGCGTCGGTCGGAGTTTGCTGAACAGTTTTTCGGCTCAGATTTTGCGTACAAAATGCCGTCGGATCCTCCGACTACTCAAATTGTTAAGAAACGCAAAGAAAAGGACCGACATTCGGGTCCGCGGTTTCGCCGAAACCGGTTAAGCAAACCACGAGTGTCCCGGTTTCGGCAGAAACCGAGCAAACGGTTCAATCTTCAGCCGAATCTATGACTACTACCGAGGCCCCTTCTACCCTAGTTGAATCGGCCTCTGAAGTTTTACCTACTACTGTGGTTTCACAAGATTTATCGGACACCATCCCTTTGGACGTTTCTACCCCAGCACATGGTGCTGCTAGGCCTCCTGCAGCCATGTCTATAAAGGCCTTTGCCAGGGCTAAAGCAGCCAAAACTTCCAAGTCTGTGCCTGTTAAGCCCCCCTCTCACAGGCCCAGTTCCAGTTCCCAAATACTTACTCTGGCAGAGGATCTCATCTCTTTAATAAGGGGATCCCAATCTCACCCAGACAGGGCCTCTCAACCTCCAGAAAAGAGACCTAGAGCAGAGCCCCCTGAGCCAGGGTCCTCAGATGACTCTTCTGATGATACAGACAATACAGACCATCCAGAGGCTCCTTTTTCTACTTATGAAGATTCCGATGCTGAAGAATCGATTCCTTCTGCCTCTCCACCAGAGGAATTTTCCTTTGGGGAAACTTTACATGCCATGAGAGAGCAATTCCAATGGCAGGGACACGATTTCTCAGATTCAAGAAAAAGGCTTAGGACCTTTTTACACTTACCGCAACATAGGCCTTTAGCTATACCTCCAGTTCTGCCTGTTGTGGATGATGCATTTAATGATGCTTGTACTGCTCCTGATACTTTACCTCCAGCCCCTGCTAAGCCCGATAGGTTCTACAGGGTCCCGGACACTCATCACCATTTATACAAGGCTCCTTTTGCAGATCCTGAGACTATCTCCCAGGGGCCTAAGGCAGTAGCTTCGACCTCAGCGAAAAACCCTCTCCCTTCTGAAAGGGAATCCAGGTCCTTAGAGAGATGGGGTAAAAAAGTATACATCTCTGCTACTCTCTCAGCTAGAGCATTGAACTGTCAGTTTCATATGATCCAATACCAAGAGTTTATGCTTGATCAGTTAACTAAGAAACTGTCCTCTGATTATTCCTTAGATAAGAAATATGTTCTAGAAATGGTGAATAACATTCAGCAAGTTAGTAACCATTCCTTAAAATGTGGCAATGATGCACTGGAGGCTTCATTTAGATCAGCCATGACTGGCACAGTTATAAGAAGGCATGCATGGTTGAAAGAGCAGGTCTTACCGGATCATGTTAAAGCAAAACTATTAGATGCTCTTATGGATAAGGTCAGTTTGTTTGGTTCTCCTGCACAACAGGTACTGAAGAAAATGGAAGAAAAGGCAAAATCTGTACAAACAGTGAAAGATTTCTTACAGGTTCAGCCCCCAAGGTTTAGCAGGAACTGGCCTTCCAAAAATTGGTCCTTTCCAGACTCCTCTAAAACTCAGAGAGGCAGGAATAGGCGTTCAAGAGGCAGAAATCAATCCAGAGGAGGTGCCTACAGGGGACGCCAGTGGCAAGGCAACAACCAACGAGGCACAGACACAACCACTACCACTGCAACAGGACAATCTCAGTGACTTGGCTCTGACACCGCCTACCAGGGAACAAATAGCAGCACCCTTAGGCGGAAAGTTAGCCCTATTTTCAAAAAACTGGCACTATATCACAAGAGACAAGTGGATTTTGCAAACTATAGACCAAGGCTACAGGTTTCATTTCCACACTTTACCAGTAAAAGAGGAATGCCAAACCTACCACCAAATCAAAAGACAGAAGCTCTAAAACAAATAGCTCAATTAGCAAAGATGAGAGCTGTGGAAAGGGTACCACCTACAGAACAAGGCAAGGGATTTTACTCCAGACTCTTCCTGGTACCAAGAAAAGAGAAAAATTGGAGGCCTATTCTCGACCTGTCCGCTTTAAACACATTCATCATTGTTCCAAAATTCAAAATGCTGACCCTACAGCAACTTCTTCCCATGCTGGGCAAGGAGTATTGGCTGGTAACTCTAGATCTCAAGGAGGCATACCTGCACGTCCCCATACGACCAAATTGCAGAAGATACCTCAGATTTCTTGCAGGATCAGAGCATTATCAATTCTCAGCATTGCCCTTTGGCTTATCTACTGCGCCCAGAGTGTTCACGAAATGCCTGGCATCAGTAATCGCTCACTGCAAGCTTCAGGGAATCCAAATTTATTCATACGTGGACGACTGCCTGATACAAGCGGACAACAAAAACAAGCTGACACAAGACTTACAAAGAGTCATTTGCTTACTACAAGCTCTGGGATACACAGTCAATTTAAAAAAGTAAAGACTGGTACCATCCCAAACAATAACCTTCTTGGGTGCAGAATTGGACACAGTAAAACAGATGGCATTCCTAACTGCAGAAAAACAAGAACAACTTCCTCTCTACTTCTTGGCATTAACAAAGCAGAACAAACTAACAGCAAGGAAAGTACTACAGGCCTTGGGCTTCATGGCATCCTGCATAATCCTGGTCCCCCATGCCAGACTGCATATGAGAAAGCTACAGTGGTACCTAAAGAATTTATGGTCTCAGCACAGGCACAGCTTAGAAACCGAAATACCACTAATTCCATGCCTGAAACAAGAGTTCCTATGGTGGGCTCAGGCATGCCAGTCAAACCCAGGTTTGCCCCTCCACAGCATTCAACCAAGCCAAACCATCACAACGGACGCTTCAGACCTCGGTTGGGGGGCCCACATGCTGGACAAGTGCATACAAGGCTTATGGACTCCAGATCAGCTGCACCTGCACATAAATCAAAAAGAAATGCTGGCAGTAAAACAAGCAATCCAGAATTTCAGACCATTCCTCCAAGAAGGCCAATTGATGATAAGAACAGACAACACCACAGTCATGTGGTACATCAACAAACAGGGAGGCACTCATTCATACCCTCTATGCCGAATGGCTCTGGACCTATGGAATTTGGCTCTGAGTTACAACATTCAGTTACAGGCAATATTTGTACCGGGAAAATAAAACATCCTAGCAGACATGTTAAGCAGAACTACCTCGGATGCTCACGAATGGATGCTACACCCGGACATATTCAAGGCCATCACAAAGAAATGGGGACTGCCACAAATAGACCTATTCGCATCCCCACTCAGTCACCAGCTCAAGAAATTCTGCACAAGGACATACCACCCACTTGCTTGGAAGGTGGACTCTCTATCCTTCAGTTGGAAAGGCCTGACAGCATATGCATTCCCACCTCTTCCTTTGATGCACAAGGTACTATTGAAAATCAAAGAGGAACGTCCAAGGATAATTCTGATAGCTCCAGATTGGCCAAGACAACATTGGTATCCATTACTGAGGAGCATGTCTCGGGGGGAAAACGTGGACACTACTCCTGATTCCTTTGATGTTAACTCAGAACGACTACAACATCCTGCATCCAAACCTGAAAACTCTGCAACTGACTGCCTGGAACATTACATAAGAGCAACTAACCCAGATTTATCCCAAAGGGTTAAAGACATTATCCTTGAGGCCCGCAGACCTTCAACAAGAAGGAACTATGCAGGAAAATGGAAAAGGTTTCTCATTTGGAGTACTGAAAGGGGAAAGATGTGTCAAAGGTAGACATTGCCAACATCCTGGAGTATTTGGCAGAGCTTCTCCATACAGGCCTGTCCTATTCCTCCATCAAGATACATGCATCAGCTATTTCTGCAGAATACAGCTTCGATCCCCCTGTCTTTTCACATCCTCTACTCAGGCAGTTTCTGAGAGGAATTAAGAATGTAAAACCTCCTAGGAAACCACCATTACCAGCATTGGACTTGAACTTTGTGCTAGAAAAATTGACACTCCCCTTTCAACCAGCAGCAACAGCAGATCTTCAACACCTATCCTGGAAAACTGCTTTCCTGCTGGCAATTACTTCAGCAAGAAGGGTTTCGGAACTACAGGCTCTAATGGCAGTACAACCCTTCCTAATCTTCCATCAAGATGGAGTGTCCATGAGAACTAATCCTACATTTATGCCTAAGGTGGTATCCAGAGTGTCTCTAAACCAGGCAATCCACCTACCTACCTTCTTTCCCAATCCACAGAACAGGGGGGAAAGACTGCTGCATACCTTGGATGTACATAGACAGTTGCGCTACTACTTGGACAGAACCAAGGGCAATAGAAAAACTGACCAGCTTCTGGTAGCATATGCAACAGGAAGGGAAGGAAAAGCAATTTCCAAACAGACAATCTCCAAGTGGATAGGAAATTGCATTAGATTCTGTTACTCCTACCATGGAAAACAAATCCCACAGAACATTAAGGCCTCATTCTACAAGGGCTACAGCCACTACCACAGCTTTCTTACGAGGAGTGGCTACCAAGGACATTATAGAGGCTGCTACTTGGACCTCCGTGCATACATTTGCCAAGCATTATAACTTACCTCTATACTCTAGATCCCGGGCAGAGTTTGCCACTGCTGTTTTGCAAGGGATCCTAACTACACCATAATTTCTTCTTCCTCCTCCCCTAGTTTGGCTATGGTATTCTACCCATTTGTAAGGACTGCAGATGCATCCTTGAAGGACATAGTACAGTTTTGTACCTACCATAAATGTAGATGTCCGAACAGGATAGCATCTGCAGTCAGGATTACCCACCCTCCTTCCCCTCTGTGGTATTCCTAGGGTATTTGCCCACCTAATAGCTAGCTGGGGGACATCTCTTATGGTGTATTTGTTTGTATATATGTACATACATGCTTATTTTTTGTGTTTGCCTTCTACTTTTTGGAAACATTGGCATTTATCCAAAAATTTTAGCTATCCAAGAGGGCAACTGGCATCTGGGGCAAGAAACACTGAGGAAAATGGCGTCGGCTGATGCCTTTATACCCGAAGAACTGCAGCTATGACGTCGGGTGAAGTGCGACACCAGCCGAGGCCAGACCCAGACTTTGGAATCCGGCCGACCGAAGGGCTGCCTGACGACAGGACAACCCATTTGTAAGGACTGCAGATGCTATCCTGTTCGGACATCTACATTTATGGTAGGTACAAAACTGTACTTTTGTGCATCCCAATCTGCAGACCCTCAGACTCTCAGCCTGTATAATCCTGCAGCCTTCACCTTTGAGCATACCCTAAGCAAACAAGTTCAAGATGGTCTCAGAGACCAAAAGGCTTAGTACTAGGAAATCATACTCAGCCAAGTGGAAAGGATTCTCCATCTGGTGCCAGCAGCAAGGTCTCAGTCCTAATTCAGCCAATATCTCTGCCATTTTAAATTACCTGGCTACCCTAGTTGACAGAGGCCTCTTCTTTTCTTCCATCAAAATTCACGCTTCTACCATTTCAGCCCACATCTCTATTCTTCCTCCTATCTTTTCGCATCCTTTGCTGAAACAATTCCTTAGGAGAGTGAACCACATCCAGACATCCCAGGAGGCAACCCACATCTCCATGGGACCTCAATTTTGTTCTGGAAAAAATGATCCTTACCTGCCTTTGAACTGGCAGCTTTTGCTTACGTAAAATGTTTAACTTGGAAGACTGCCCTTTTACTGGCTATCACCTCAGCTAAGAGGGTCTCTGAGCTGCAGGCTCTCATGGCAGTGGAACCACTTTTCATATTCCACCCAGTCAGAGTATCCGTCTGGAATAACCCATCATTTATTACAAGGCAGTCATGGAGACTCTCGTGAATGAACCATGCATCTGCTCACCTTCTTTTCCAGTCTTCAGAACCACGGAGAGAGAATCCTTCATTCCTTGGCTGTGCATAGGCAGCTCTGCTACTATCTTGACAGAACTAAATCTTTCAGAAATTCAGACCAACTGTGTGTCCCCTTTGCCAGTGGCTCTGAAGAGAAGCCCATTTCCAAACAGACTGTTTCCAAGTGGATATCTCACTGTATTTCCTTTTGCTACAGCCATCGTGGTAAAAAGCCACCTGTAGCTGTCAGAACTCACTCTACTAGGACCATTGCTACTTTTGCTGCCTTCCTAAAGGGAGTCCCTACCAAAGACATTTTGGAAGCTGCTACCTGGTCATCTCTGCATACCTTTACTGAGCACTACCACTTATCAGCTCTTTTCCAGGTCTAGAGCAGGATTCGTCACTGCCATTCTGCAGGGCATCCTCTCCTCTCCATAATCTTAATTCCAGCCTCATCTCAGCTTTGGGAATCATCCCGCAAGTCAGGACTGCAACAGTAAAACACAAAGAATATAGCACAGTTGTGTACTATGTTGTTGCAGTCTTCTTTCCCTCTCTCCTTCCCCCTTTGTCTACCGTAGTAGTCTGCTTCTATCTTCTTCTCAAGACAGTGGACCCTCTGCCTGGCCTAGTTTCTGTCTTAAACCCTTGCTTATTGCTCATCCTGGGGACTCCTACTTTCTAGGGGAGCAAGATAAAACTGATAAGGTGTCTCCTGGCTCCCTATATACCCAAGCATACTGTTGTCATATAAGAAAGCCTGAGGAGAAGGGAGATTTTTACACTGGTAGTTGGGCCAAACAAGGGCTTAAAAGGCAAGAAATCCAACAGGTCAGGACTGCAGCAGTGGAATGCACTCTAGCATCTATATTTATGGTAAGTTATTCTGCACCTAGCTAGGGGCAGTCACCACAAGTTACCTCACAGGATGGACCTACTCACATAAGACAAGGGTCTCTGATCCATCCTCACTTGTCTACACTTCAACTGACGTTATGGGTGATAGGGTCTGGATCCCTTTTAGGCATCTTTTTTCTGAGGAAGTGCTTAAGGTTCTACAGGACACCAGGAAATCCTGTGTGTCCAAATGGAAGAAATTTTCTGTTTGGTGCCTTGGTCATAACCAGGATCCACTTTCTGTGAAGGTCTCTCTGGTTCTGTCATTTGTGTGAATTGGATTAGCATATTCTTTTGTTAAAGCTTACTTGTCCACTATTTCTGTTTGTCTGCCATTAACTCCTCCTCTGGCCTCTCTGTTTGAAGCTAAGCAATTTTTCAAAGGCATCCTTGATGTTAACAGACCTCCCAGGAAGCCTATTCCACCTTCTTGTGAACTTTATTGTTGTACTTAAAATTGACTCGGGGGGGGGGGGGGGGGTTTCAACCCTCAGCTTCAGCTTCCTTACGACATTGTACATTGAAGACTGTTCTTCTTTTGGTCCTTAGTTCAGCTAATAGAGTATCTGAACTCCAGGCTCTTACATCTGTTCCACCTTTTTCAGTTTTTCCACAGGGACAGGATGTCTTTTTGCAATAATCCTCCTTTATGCACAAGGTGGTTAATGAATTGTCCCTGAATCAGTCTATTAATTGGACCTCCTTATATCCTTCTCAGCAGTCTGCTAGTGAGGATACTGTTCACACCTTGGATTTGCACAGACAACTCAAATGTCATTTAGATAAGGCTAAGGCAATTTGCATGTGTGCGCAGCTTTTTATTTTCTTTCATCCCAGATATTCGCTCCCTTCATCCTTCCCCTTCTGCTCTGCGCTTTTCCTTTCTTCCTAGCCTGGAATTCCTTTCCTTTTTCTCCTAGACGCACATGTTCCTCCTAATACCTAGGACTCCTGTTTTCCCTGGGGGTATTCATTTCTGAGGTATGTGCATCTGTACATCACTTTTATGCCCCATGACTTGAACATACGAGTGACATACGACATCTGTAAAATCATACGGCTTTGGTATATGGGCTGGATGTTGGGCTACCCTTGGTAGAGAATCCCTTTAGTAAACAATACTGCAGCAGTGAAGAGAGGGACGTGTACTGTCATGGAAAGATTTTACACAACTATACTTTCCCTAGTCTTTCCTACCCTCATTCTGTCTAGATCTCTCTGTCTGTAATTATTGCATTCATTTAGTACCATGTTAAAAGCTGAGTTTTGCAGACTAAGAATTCATGTGGTCAGGAGTTACTAAAGCAGGGTCATCATTAGCTTTACTTGTACTATCATAAGCCTTTGCATGATCTCCATCTGCTGTTAAATGACTTGCACAAAATAATGTAACGTAGAAGTGGGAACTTTTGAGATTGAACATTTAGCTTTATAATCTAACATGCACTGTGCTTTACAGCTTTAATGTGCATATCCTACAGTACTAGGAGTCATACATAGTCAAAACTGGTTAGAAAATAGGAAATATGTTATGCCATATAGAAAGCCAGCTGTTAAGCCATGTGTTTATTCTCTCTTTTATGACCAAGGAGGAACATCAAAACCAAAACTGAACAAAAAATGAATTGTGAATGTTTTACTAATCAATGTCTCCAGTAAAAATACAGGTATTTCAAGTGCTGCCACTTTATAGAAATAACATTGTCATTTTCAAGTGCTACCAGGTTAAGTAAGTGACCACTGTACTTTGCTAATTATATGGTGTCTGCAGTCTTTCAAAACAGAACTATGAATAATTTGGTTTAGGTCTGTACCTCACCCATTTACCTTGGTCATTGAACTTCAGGTTTTAGACTGGACTGCTATATACAGCTGTCTAGACTCCACTACAGATGTTCATCGTGTTACCCTGCTGCAGTCATCACACTTGGGTTATCCTGTCATCAGGCGGTCCCGCAGTCGGCCTGAATTCCAAAGTCTTGGTCCGGCGTTGGTTGCTGTCGCTTCTTCCCTGACGTCAGTGCGCCAGGGGTATGTAGGAGGCATCTGACGCCATTTTCTTCAGTCTTTCTTGCCGCGTGGTGCCCGAAGCAGAAGCAGTTTGCAAGTGCTGGACGGCTGACTCCTGAGATTTTCAAAGTCGAATTTCGGATCTGAAGTCTTCAATAAAGCTAAGTACCCCATTGGGGAAACTTTTCTTGCCTCAGACCGATGTCAGAAAAAGTTAACAATTGTATTTCTTGTGGGAAGCAAATACCTCATAAGGACTTTCATTCTTTTTGTATACCTTGCCTAGGCCCAGACCACAACGTCACTGGTTGTCGGTTTTGTGCTAGGTTCAATAAGCGAACTATAAAGCGACGCTTTGATTTCGCACGACACTACTTCGGTAGGAAATTTAATTACACTATGCCGTCAGAGCAACAGACTACAGAGTGCATAAAAAACGCAAAGATAAAGACAGGCAGCCTAGATCCAAGCCAGACTCCGAGGCCTCGGCTGGGCCGATCGCCGGTTCACCGGTTTTCAGTGAGGCGCCTACGCAGCCCCTGGCTACCGCAGAATTGGAACCCCAGACTGCTTCGGATTCTCTGGCTGAGAGTTCTAGGCCGACGCAGCCATTTTCCTTAGGCCCTACCGACAATACTGCAGAAGGAGAAGCCGGTGCTGCCGAAACACCTTCTGTTTCAGAAGGTGTCTTCAGATTGACTACTCTCACCATAAAATCTTATGCTAAGCTCAAGACTCCTTTAAAACCAAAAAAGACTGCACTTCAGTCTCCAGTTCAAGGCCCCATGCCTAAGAAACAGATGCTTAAAATGGCTGAAGATTTGATTTCTTTAATCAGGGGTTCCCAGCCCCCACCCGACAAAAGGCCTAGACAAGAGGAGGATTATGCCTCCTCTGATCAAGTGTCTATTTCCTCAGGCTCCTCTAAGGAACAGGATTACTCCGTTCCCCCTTATGAAGATTCAGATGCTGAGGATTCCATTCCCTCAGCTTCTCCCCCTGAAGACTATTCCTTTGGGGAAACCTTACATACCATGAGGGAACATTTCCACTGGGAAGGTCAGGACTACTCCGACTCAAAGAAAAGGCTCCGAGAGTTTCTTTTACTCCCCCAGCACAGACCACTTGCTATCCCCCCAGTTTTACACATTGTGGATGATGTTTACTTAGAATCTATACCAAAAAAACCGCTGCAATGTACAAACCACACAAAGAAGAAGCAGCCACACCAGTCCAGTAGCTGTCAGGGCAAAAAGCTCACGATAAGGCACAAAACTGAGCACAAGAGGTTTATTAACGTGCAAAAGATTCCAGCAACAAGCACTACACACGTTTTCGTCTCCCAAGAAGACTTCATCAGATAAAACACTTCCCATAAACACACTGTTTAAATACCCTCCCCAAATAATGTAATCAATCAATTAATTACTCCATCATTGTTAATTGACCTAGAAAACATTTTTTAAAAACATTTTTTTAAAAATATATTACTTATTACTTAGAATCTAGTCTAAATCCAGGCTCTCTGCCTCCTGCTCCAGCCAAACCAGATAGATACTATAGAGTGCCTGCCTCTCACTAATTCCTTAACAAAAGCCCTGTTGCTGATCCAGAGACAATCTCCCAGGGTCCCAAAGGGGCTAAGGCTTCTATGGCTAAAAATCCTGTACCCTCTGAAAGGGACTCCAGAGAACTAGATAGGTGGGGGAAGAAGGTTTACACCTCAGCTACTCTAGCTATGAGAGCACTAAATTGTCAATTTCATATGCTTAAATACCAGCAATTCCTAATGTCTCAAATAAAACAAAAGATGAGCACGCACCCTCAACAGCCTGAACTCAAGGAGAAATGCAGGATCTGTTGCATGCAGTTGAACAAGTGGGCAAATATACTTTACAATGTGGATTTGATTCCTTGGAAGCTTCCTGTAGAGCAGCTGTTAATGGGTCTGTTATACGTAGGCATGCTTGGTTAAAGAAACAAACTCTGCCTGACCATGTTAAAGCAAAATTACTGGATGCACCCTTACAGCAGGATGTCCTATTTGGGGTTAAAGCAGAAGTTGTTTTAAAGAAAATGGAGGATAAGGCAAAATCTATGCAGACGGTCAAAGATTTCTTACAGGTTCAGCCCTCACGCTTCAGCAGAAATTGGCCAACAAAAAATTGGTCCTTTCCAGTTACTGACAGACTACAGAGGGATAAATACAGGCGCCCAAGGGGCAGAGGACGAGCACAAACCCATTACAAACCTCGACAATGGGGCACTGCAACACAGAAGGGAGGAGAAGACAGGTCCCAAACTACTAGAAGGCAAACACAATGACTTAAACCTCAAACTGCCAAGCAAAACTCTCTTAGCTCCCTTGGGAGGAAAATTAGCACTTTTTACAGACAACTGGCACATCGTCACAAAGGGCAAATGGGTCCTAGACATTATCTCACAAGGATACAGATTCCATTTCCACACCTTGCCAACGATAAAAGGAATGCCAAACCTGCCACAAAATCAATGGGCAGAGGCACAAAAACAAATTACAGCTCTCATGGACATGAGGGCCATTCAACTGGTACCTACACGGGAGCAAGGCCAAGGATTTTACTCAAGGCTCTTTTTAGTCCCCAGAAAGGACAATGCTTGGTGACCCATTCTGGATCTTTCAATTCTAAACACCTTCTTACAAGTACCCAAATTCAAGATGCTAACACTACAGCAGCTTCTTCCCATGCTGGGCAAGAAAGCATGGCTAAGTAACGTTGGACCTCAAGGAGGCATACCTGCATGTCCCTATCAGACAAAATTGCAGAAGATACCTTCGTTTCATTGCAGGTTCAATCCATTACCAATTCTCTGCACTGCCCTTTGGCTTATCCACTGCGCCGAGGGTCTTCACACAATGCCTGGCACCAGTAATTGCATACTTCAGACGAAGAGGAATTCAAATATACCCATACCTGGACGACTGCCTCATCCAAGCAGAAAGCAAGGACATTCTCTTACAACATCTGGCTTTTGTAAAACGCCTTCTAAGTTGTCTAGGGTACACAGTAAACGAAAAGAAATCAAAACTAGTACCCTCACAAAATATGACATTTCTGGATGCCAGCTTGAATACAACGGCCCAGGTGGCTTATCTGACGCCAGACAAACAACTACAGCTGACTCAATACTTCAAAACAATGGCAACAAAGACCCAACTCCCTGCAAGAAAAAGTCTGCAGGCCTTGGGCTTCATGGCATCTTGCATACTACTAATACCATTTGCAAAACTGCATACGAGGAAATTACAGTGGTACCTAAAAAGCGTATGGACTCAACACAGCCACAGCTTGGACACAATGATATCTCTCATTCCCTGCCTTCAACAAGAGTTTCTATGGTGGTCACAGGCATGTCACCTCAACAAGGGTCAGCCTTTCACCTCACCCCCAGCCAGGCAAACTATGACAACAGATGTATCGGACTATGCCTGGGGGGCACATATGGCAGGACGGTGCGTTCAAGGCATATGGACTGCAGATCAAAGGAATTTGCACATCAATCAAAAAGAAATGCTAGCTGTACAGAATGCCCTGATAGCTTTCAAGGACCTTTTACATCCAGGACAACTTGCAATAAGGACGGACAACACCACAGTAATGTGGTACATAAACAAACAAGGGAGTACACACTCCTACCCTCTATGCAGGCAAGCAATGACCTTGTGGAGCACAGCACTGGCTTACCAAGTTCAATTACAAGCTCAATTCCTGCCAGGAAAAAAGAACACATTGGCAGACGACCTAAGCAGAAACATCATGGATCCCCACAAGTGGAAACTGGATCCACAAGTATTTGCAATGATAACTCAAAAATGGGGGCACCCAGACATAGACCTGTTTGCCAGCCCCCAAAACTACCAGCTAACAAAATTTTGTACAAGGACATTTCACCATCAAGCTTGAAAAGTGGACGCACTCTCATTCAGTTGGAAAAAGCTGACAGTATATGCCTTCCCTCCATTGCCCCTTCTCACAAAGGTGCTGCTGAAAGTCAGGATGGAGAGACCTCGAATGATACTCATTGCCCCAGACTGGCCACGCCAGCACTGGTACCCACTATTAAGGAATATGACCCAGGGCCCACCATGGATTTTACCACAAATTACTCATCTGATCACACAGCAAGACAGTCAGATTCTACACAGCAGGCTCAAAACCTTAAATTTGGCTGCATGGCAAATCACCTAAGCAACCAGCCAGCTCCTCTTTCACAAGCTGTTATGGATGTTATTCTGGAAGCCAGGAGGCCCAACAGCAGGAAAGCCTACTCAGACAAATGGAAAAAGTTTTGCACCTGGAACCAAGCTAAAGGCCAAAATATCCTTCAGCCAGACATACCTCAGATTCTACAATATTTAACTGAGATGTTACACAAAGGGCTTTCTTTTTCATCTAGTAAAATCCACGCATCAGCTATTTCAGCTCATTACAACACGGATCCTCCCTTATTTTCACATCCACTTCTAAGACAGTTTCTCAGAGGGGCCAAAAACATTAGGCCTCCCAGGAGAGCACCAACACCAACCTGGGACCTCAATTTTGTTCTGGAAAAACTTACGCTACCTCCTTTTGAACCAGCTTTCTCAGCTGACTTAAAGTTTATATCATGGAAGACTGCCCTGCTGCTAACAATAACTTCAGCCAGAAGAGTCTCAGAACTTCAGGCACTAATGGCAGTAAAGCCTTTCCTCATTTATCATCAAGACAGAGTTTCTCTACAAACTAATCCCTCCTTTATGCCTAAGGTGGTATCCAGTGTGGCTCTAAATCAAACCATCCATTTACCCACCTTCTTTCCAAATCCACAGAACAAAGGAGAAAGACTCCTGCACTCCTTGGACATTCACAGGCAGCTACGTTACTACTTGGATAAAACTAAGGTTTTCAGAAAATCTGACCAGCTCTTTGTATCCTATGCTACAGCATCACAAGGAAAGGCTATCTCAAAACAGACCATTTCCAAATGGGATAGGACATTGCATACGTTTTTGCTACACCCACCATGGAAAACCAGTTCCTGCTAGCATAAGGCCCCACTCTACTAGGGCAGCAGCTACATCTACAGCCTTCCTCAGGGGGGTGCCAACCAAGGATATTTTGGAAGCTGCAACTTGGAGTTCAGTACACACCTTCACCAAACACCATCACTTACCACTTTACTCTAAGACTAGAGCTGGCTTCGCCACTGCAGTTTTGCAGGGCCTTCTAGCCTCCTCTAACCCTGTTTGACTCCACCTCCCATCCTTAGCTTTGGGATTCTACCCAAGTGTGATGACTGCAGCAGGGTAACACGATGAACATAGTACAGTTTTGTACCTACCATAAATGTAGATGATGTTCATCATGTTTCACTGTTGCAGTCATGACTGTAGGGTTCTCCCCTGCCGGCAGGCAGTCCTCGGTCGGCCAGAATCCCAAAGTCTGGGTCCAGTGTCGGCTGTTCAGCCATGCTCCCTGACGTCAGAGCTCCAGGAGTACAAAGCTGACAGCCGACGCCATGTTCTCCAGTCTTTCTTGCCGTGCGGTGATAGCAGTTCGCATTTGCCGGTCGGCTGACTCTGACAATTTTTGCTAAACATACTTCAGTCCAAAGGCTTTCTTCTCCTTCTCAAAGCTAAGTACCCCGTTGGGGAAACTTTTTTCTTGCTCCAGTCCGATGTCAGAAAAAGTTAATATTTGCATTTCATGTGGGAAGCAAATACCTCATAAGGATTTTCATTCTTACTGTATTCCTTGCTTAGGCCCTGACCACGATGTAGCTAGTTGTCGGTTTTGTGCTAGATTCAATCAACGTATGATTAAACGAATGTACGATTTTGCATTTCATTACTTCTGTAGGCGCTTTAATTACAAAATGTTGTCTGATTCGGTTCCGGCTACCAGAGTTCACAGACGACGCAAGGATAAAGACAGGCCTCCGAGGTCCAAATCGGACGATATTGTACAAGCAGAGCCAGCTTCAGGTTCGGCCATCATCAGTGAGGTGCTTTTGCAGCCCCTGTCGTCGGCCATTTTGGAACCGTTGGCCGAAACGGACTCCCACGAGGAGCCAACTAGGCGTTTGAATATTTCTGTTGCAGGACCTTCGGACAATGCTCCTTCGGATGGGTCCGGAGCCGCTGTGCAGGTACCGGCTTCCGAAGGGGTTTTCAGGCCTACTCAGCTTCTAATAAAGGCAAAGCCAAAGGCAAAGACTCCTTCCAAATCAAAGACTACAACTCAGGCCTCTTCTGATCTGGCACCCAAGTCTCAGAAACAGTTACTTAAGATGGCGGAGGACTTACTTACTATGATTAGGGGTTCACATCCCCCTCCAGATAAAAGGCCAAGGCAGGAAGTGTATTCTGACTCTTCTGATCAGGCTTCTGTTTCTTCAGTTTCTTCTTCTTCTGAGGATTCTGATGCTGAGGAATCCATTCCTTCAGCTTCTCCCCCTGAGGATTTCTCTTTTGGGGAAACTTTACATGAAATGAGGGAACATTTTCACTGGGTAGGACAGGAGTACTCAGAATCTAAGAAAAGACTTAGGGATTTTCTTCTTCTTCCCCAACATAAACCCCTGGCTAGCCCTCCTATTTTGGATATTGTGGATGATGCTTTTTCAGAGGCTAACTTAACTCCGGACTCTTTTCCTCCAGCTCCTGCCAAGCCAGACAGATATTATAGGGTTCCTGATTCCCACCAGTTTTTGTACAAGAATCCTACTGCTGATCCTGAAACCATTTCTCAGGGTCCTAAGGGGGTTAAGGCCGCTACTGCTAAAAACCCCATTCCCACTGAGAATGATTCCAGATCTTTAGAAAGATGGGGCAAAAAAGTGTACACTTCTGCTACTTTATCTATTAGGGCTTTAAACTGTGAATTTCATATGCTGAAATACCAGCAATTTCTTCTGTCTGTTTTGAAACAAAAGCTAACTTCCATTTCTGCCTGTGCAGATGATAAGGAATTACATGACTTAATGCATGCCACTGAACAAGTTGGGAAGCATGGTTTACACTGTGGATTTGATGCCTTGGAGGCTTCTTGTAGGGCTGCTGCCTCTGGTGCAGTCATTAGAAGGCATGCTTGGTTAAAAGAACAAAACTTGCCAGATCAGGTAAAAGCTAAGTTATTGGATGCTCCTGTCGAGCATAATGTTTTGTTTGGACCTAAGGCTGAAGAGGTGATAAAGAAGATGGAGGACAAGGCAAAATCCATGCAAACTGTTAAAGATTTCTTACAAGTACAGCCACCCAGATTTAGTAGGAATTGGCCTACAAAAAATTGATCCTTTCCCAATTCAGACAGGCCTCAGAGGGGTAGATACAGACGCTCCCGAGGAAGGCCTCAAACGCAAGCCTCTTATAGACCAAGACAGTGGACTGCTTCCACCCCTAGGGGAGGAGAGGACAGGTCGCAAGCTCTTAGAAAACAGGCTCAATGACTCCCTCTGTTGGGCTGCAGGAACTTCTTGCCTGGAAGCCCCACTCGGAGGAAAACTTTCTCTTTTTCACCTAAATTGGACTCGTATAACCCAAGACAAGTGGGTTCTGGATGTGGTTTCAAGAGGTTACAAATTCCATTTTCAGACCCTACCAAGACCAAGCGGATGGCCGGATCTTCCAAAACACCAATGGTTAGAGGCCTTAAACCAGGTGGAGGCTCTCTTGGCTATGAAAGCCATAGAACTGGTTCCACTTTCAGAGATGGGACAAGGTTTTTACTCAAGGCTCTTTCTAGTCCCCAGAAAGCAAAATTCATGGAGACCCATTCTGGATCTGTCAGTCTTGAACACTTTTCTCGAGATACCAAAATTCAAGATGCTTACTCTACAGCAGCTACTTCCAATGCTGACAAAAAATGCATGGATGGTAACTTTGGATTTAAAGGAGACATATTTGCACATTTCCATCAGGCAGGAATGCAGAAAATACCTCAGGTTCAGAGCCGGATCGAGGCACTATCAATTCTCTGCGCTGCCCTTTGGATTGTCTACTGCGCCCAGGGTCTTCACCAAATGCCTGGCTCCAGTAGTAGCTTATTGCAGACTCAAGGGAATTCAAATTTACCCTTATCTGGACGATTGTCTAATTCAGGCAGACAGCAAGGATGTCTTACTCCAGCATCTAGAATTTGTTCAGAACCTTCTCAAGTTCCTGGGATTCTCTGTAAACATAAAAAAGTCAAATTTGACACCCTCACAACAGATAACTTTTCTGGGTGCTCTTCTAAACACCACAACCCAGATGGCATTTCTGACATCCGAAAAACAATTACAGCTGGCTTCAACTTTCAAAACCTTGGCAACTTTAACTCCGCTTTCTGCAAGGAAATTCCTGCAGGCTTTGGGTTACATGGCCTCCTGCATCCTTCTCATACCATATGCCAGATTACATATGAGGAAAATTCAGTGGTACCTAAAAAGTGTATGGTCTCAACATTGCCACAGTTTAGACATACAGATCACCGTCCTGCCTTGTCTCCAAAAGGAATTCCTTTGGTGGTCCAAGGCATGTACTCTAAACAGAGGAAAACCCTTCAGTCTGCCTCCAGCCGCTCGGATATTAACCACGGACGCTTCAGATTATGCATGGGGAGCCCATTTTCAGGGCAACTGTCTGCAGGGCCTTTGGACAAAGGATCAGAAACTCCTGCATATCAATTTAAAGGAAATGTTAGCCGTACAGAACGCTCTATTGGCTTTCAGGAATCTTCTACAACCAGGACAGCTACTAATATGGACAGACAACACCACAGTTATGTGGTACATAAACAAGCAAGGGGGATCTCATTCCTATCCCCTTTGCAGACTAGCCATGAATCTATGGAACACAGCTCTAGCTTGCAAACTGGACTTTCAAGCTCAATTTCTACCAGGGAAGCAAAACTTCCAGGCAGACAGTCTGAGCAGAAACCTGTCGGATCCACACGAATGGATGCTGGACACCAAAATATTCAGGATGATTACAGCAGTCTGGGGATGTCCTCACATAGACCTCTTTGCATCCCATCTCAATCATCAGCTACAGATTTTTTGCACCAGGACTTTCCACAAACTAGCTTGGAAAGTGGATGCACTATCATTCAGTTGGAGAAACCTCTCGGGATGTTCATCGTGCATACAGCTGCAGTCATAACAGATGGGTTCTCCTGCCGTCAGGCGGGTCCTCGGTCGGCCAAATTCCAAAGTCTAGGTCCGGCGTCAGTTGTCGCTTCTTCCCTGACGTCAGTGCGCCAGGGGTATAAAAGAACCAGCCAACTCCATTTTCTTCAGTCTTTCTTGCCGCGCGGTGCCCGAAGCAGAAGCAGTTCACAGGTGCCAGTCGGCCAGCTCCTGAAATTACGAAAATTTTGCAACCGAAGTCTTCTTGAAAGCTAAGTACCCCGTTGGGGAAACTTTTCTTGCCTCAGACCGATGTCAGACAAAGTTAATAATTGTATTTCTTGTGGGAAGCAAATACCGCATAAGGATTTTCATTCCCTCTGCATTCCTTGCTTAGGCCCAGACCACGACGTCTCGGTCTGTCGTTTTTGTGCTACATTCAACAAACGCACCATTAAGCGTCGGGCGGAGTTCGCCCAGCACTATTTTGGCAAAAAATTTAACTATATTATGTCGTCGGATACTCCGACTCCAGTTTTGTCTAAAAAACGCAAAGACAAGGACCGACACACGAGGTCTGCGGCCTCTACCGACACCACGCTGACTACAGGTGGTCCGGTTCTCAGCGAGGCGCCTACGCAGCCCCTGCCTACCGACGACACTTCATTGGTGGTGTCTTCTGTGCCCGAGGTCGCTGGCTCCTCGGCCCACACCCCGACTACAGATACTGAAGCCACTCTTGGTGGTGAATCTCAAAATGTAGACAGGTCTGCCTCCTCTCAAGGTGTCTTCAGACCTTCCTCTTCTTTTTCTATCAAGGCTTTCACTAAGTCTAAAGCAGCCATGCATTCTAAGAGACAAGTTCAACAGGGCCCTTCTTCAGGCCCCATGCCTAAAAAACAGATGCTTAAAATGGCTGAGGATTTGATTACTCTTATCAGGGGTTCTCAACCCCCCCTGGACAAAAGGCCCAGAGGGGAGGAAGAATCCCCCTCCTCTGACCAGGCCTCCATTATTTCAGATGACTCGGATGAACAGGAACATTCCTACTCCCCTTTTGAAGATTCTGATGCTGAGGAGTCCATTCCCTCTGTCTCCCCCCCAGAGGATTACTCATTTGGGAAAACCCTGGATACCTTAAGGGAACACTTCCACTGGGAAGGCCAAGAGTACTCAGATTCCAAGAAAAGGCTTAGGGATTTTCTCTTGCTACCCCAGCACAGGCCTCTGGCTATACCTCCTGTCTTAGACATACTAGATGATGTGTACTCGGAGGCCTGCCTTAACCCGGATTCTTTACCTCCAGCCCCAGTCAAGCCTGACAGGTACTACCGGGTTCCTGATTCTCACCAATTTTTATACAAAAGCCATGCGGCTGACCCAGAAACTATCTCCCAGGGCCCCAAGGGAATTAAGGCCTCCACTGCTAAAAACCCATTACCTTCTGAGAGAGATTCCAGATCATTAGAAAGGTGGGGAAAAAAAGGTATACACCTCGGCCATCTTAACCATGAGGGCATTAGACTGCCAGTTCCATATGCTAAAGTACCAACAGTTTCTGTTATCACAGTTGAGAAGTAAAATGTCACAACCTGAACAACCAGACTTGAAGGAGTTGCAGGATTTGATGCATAGTGCAGAACAAGTGGGTAAACATACCTTGCAATGTGGTTTTGATGCTCTAGAGGCCTCATGTAGAGCTGCTGTTACAGGATCAGTCATACGTAGACATGCCTGGCTCAAGGAGCAAACCTTACCAGATCATGTCGAAGCTAAATTACTAGATGCCCCTCTACAAAAGGATGTATTATTTGGTGTTAAAGCTGAGGAGGTATTAAAGAAAATGGAGGAAAAGGATAAATCAATGCAAACAGTGAAAGATTTTCTACAGGTGCAACCTCCACGTTTCAGTAGAAATTGGCCTTCCAAAAATTGGTCCTTTCCAGCCACGGACAGACCCCAAAGAGGTAGTTACAGGCACCCGAGGGGCAGAGGGCAATCTCAAGGATCGTTTAGAGGCAGACAATGGCAAGCTCCTACACAAAGAGGTGGTGAGGATAGTTCGCAGCCATTCAGAAAGCAAGCCCAATGACTTTCCCCTTTGCATGCCAAGCAAGGCTCAAATGGCAGCACCCTTAGGCGGAAAACTGGCATTATTTTCAAAACATTGGCATATTGTCACAAAAGACAAATGGATCTTGGACATTATAAACAGAAGCTACAGATTCCATTTTCACACCTTTCCAAAAATGAGAGGCATGCCAAACCTGCCACACAATCAAAGGGCAGAGGCACAAAGACAAATTTCAGATCTCATGGACATGAAAGCTATTCAAGAGGTACCTACTCACGAACAAGGTCAAGGTTTTTATTCCAGACTATTCCTGGTACCAAGGAAGGGAAAAGATTGGAGACCTAGTTTGGACCTATCCATCCTAAACACATTTTTACTCGTACCAAAATTCAAGATGCTCACATTACAGCAGCTTCTTCCCATGCTGGGCAAGGAATCTTGGCTGGTAACATTGGACCTCAAGGAGGCATACCTGCATGTCCCAATCAGACAAAATTGCAGAAGATACCTCAGATTTCTTGCAGGTTCAACCCATTATCAATTCTCTGCATTGCCCTTTGGCTTATCTACTGCGCCCAGGGTATTCACGAAATGCCTGGCATCAGTAATTGCCTACTGCAGACTTTAAGGGATACAAATATACCCATATTTGGATGACTGCCTGATCCAAGCGGACAGCAAGCACATACTTCTGAAACATCTGGCTTTTGTAATAATGTTGTTGAATTCTCTGGGATACACAGTCAACAAAAATAAATCAAGGCTACTACCCTCTCAGAAAATAATTTTCCTGGGTGCCAACTTGGACACAACACCCAGATGGCTTACCTCACGTCAGAGAAGCAGGGGCAACTAACTCAATACTTCAGAACACTAGCAAATTTCACCAGGCTAACTGCAAGGAAAATCCTGCAGGCTCTGGGATTCATGGCATCTTGCATCTACTAATCCCATGTGCAAAGCTGCATATGAGGAAACTTCAATGGTACCTGAAAAACCTATGGTCTCAACACAGCCACAGTTTGGAAACAATAATACCACTAATTCCATGTCTTCAAAAGGAATTTCTGTGGTGGGCTCAAGCATGCCAAACAAACACAGGTCTCCCATTCTGCAAGCCTCAAGCAAATCAAGTCATCACAACAGACGCCTTGGACTATGCCTGGGGGGGTGCACATGACAGATCGGTGCATTCAGGGCAAATGGTCCCAAAAAGAAAAGCACCTTCACATCAATCAAAAGGAAATGCTAGCAGTAATAAATGCTATTGTAGCTTTCAAAGACCTTCTGCATCCAGGTCAGCTGTTGATAAGGACAGACAACACCACAGTAATGTGGTACATAAACAAACAGGGAGGAACCCATTCATACCCCCTATGCAGGCTGGCCATGTCACTTTGGAACATGGCTCTGGAATTACAAATCGAACTTTAAGCACAGTGCTTGCCAGGCAAGGAAAACATGCTGGCAGACAACCTAAGCAGAAATATGACAGATCCACACGAATGGAAGTTGCATCCTCAAGTTTTTACAGAGATCATTCAAACATGGGGAAGGCCAGACATAGATCTCTTTGCCCCCCACAAAAATCACCAATTGACAAAATTCTGCTCAAGGACTTTTCATCCACAGGCCTGGAGAGTGGACGCTGTCTCTTTCAGTTTCAGTTGGACAACAATGACAGTTTATGCCTTTCCACCTCTTCCTCTGCTGCCCAAAGTTCTATTAAAAACCAGAGCAGACAGACCAAAGATGATTCTCATTTCTCCAGACTGGCCAAGACAGCACTGGTACCCACTCCTGAGGAGCCTGACGCATTCCCCTCCATGGACCCTACCTCTAATGCCTCTTCTGACTCGGCACAGCTTCAAAACTCTTCACAGTCAGCTGAAAACACTCAATCTGGCCGCATGGAAGATTCCTTAACATCACAACAGACCCTACTCTCCAAGGAGGTGCAGGATGTCATTTTGGAGGCCAGAAGACCGTCTACTAGAAAAGCTTACTCCGCAAAATGGAAACGGTTTTGTGCCTGGAATGAGGAAAAGGGCCAGAATCCTGGAAAACTGAATTTACCTCAGATATTACAGTATCTAGCTGAGCTGCTAAGCAGTGGACTTTTGTTCTCCTCCATCAAAATCCATGCCTCAGCCATTTCTGCAGAATACAACACTGATCCACCTTTATTCTCTCACCCCCTCAAGACAGTTCCTCAGAGGAGCTAAGAATATAAAACCCCCAAGGAAACAACCAATACCTGCTTGGGATCTCAGTTTCATTCTAGAAAAGCTAACCTTGCCTCCTTTTGAGCCAGCAACTCAACAGATTTGCAATATTTGTCCTGGAAAACAGCTTTCCTTCTGGCTATCACCTCAGCTCGTAGGGTAACGGAACTACAAGCCCGCATGGCTGTGCAGCCTTTTATCATCTTACATCAGGACAGTTTCCTTACGAACCAACCCGTCCTTTATGCCAAAGGTGGTATCCAGGGTAGCTTTGAATCAGACTATACACTTACCTACCTTCTACCCTAATCCTCAAAACAAAGGGGAGAGACTACTACATTCCTTGGACATCCACAGACAGCTGCGTTATTATTTGGACAGAACAAAGCCTTTCAGAAAATCAGAACAGCTCTTTGTGTCCTATGCTATAGGAGCTCAAGGGAAGCCAATTTCCAAACAGACAATCTCAAAATGGATAGCCCACTGCATACACTTTTGTTACTCCTTTCATGGTAAAACCGTACCTGCAGGCATCAGATCTCACTCCACAAGGGCCACAGCTACCTCTGCAGCTTTTCTCAGAGGAGTTCCTACCAAAGATATTTTGGAAGCAGCCACTTGGAGTTCTGTGCATACCTTCTCCAAGCACTACCACCTACCTTTATACTCCAAAACTAGAGCAGGCTTTGCCACTGCAGTCTTGCAGGGCATTCTGGCTCCTCCTAGTTCCACCTAGTGCCTACCACCCCTTTCTTAGCTTTGGGATTCTACCCATCTGTTATGACTGCAGCTGTATGCACGATGAACATAGTACAGTTTTGTACCTACCATAAATGTAGATGTTCGAGTGCTAATACAGCTGCAGTCCAGGTTTCCCTCCCTCCTTCCCCTCTTGGGACAGGCCTATTGGCTAACACCTCCTCATACAACCTGATTTGGGTATTCTTTTATGGTGTATTTGCTTGCAACTACTGTATTTTGATTATATTGCATTGCTTTATTACACAAATTTATGTATTGCCTTCCTTCTGGGGGCACCTGACATCTGGGGCAAGAAAAACTGAAGAAAATGGTGTTGTCTGGTTCTTTTATACCCCCTGGCGCACTGACGTCAGGGAAGAAGCGACGACAACTGACGCCGGACCTAGACTTTGGAATTCGGCCGACCGAGGACCCGCCTGACGGCAGGAGAACCCATCTGTTATGACTGCAGCTATATTAGCACTCGAACATCTACATTTATGGTAGGTACAAAACTGTACTGTATGCCATCCCGCCTCTACCTCTTCTTCTACGGGTGTTATTAAAGATCAAACAGGACAAGCCCAAGATGATAATTTTGCTGGCCCCAAATTGGCCTCGACAATTTTGGTACCCAACTCTGAAAAACCTTTGTCTGGAGCCCCCCTTGGGTATTACCACAGACTCCGAACCTTCTGTCCCAGCACCAGGGTCAGGTTCTGCACTCCCATGTCAAAACTGTCAGCCTGGTGGCCTGGTTAATCCAGGGTCCTTGATTCATTCTGTCTTACCCAAGCAGGTTATGGATGTCATTTTAGAAGCCAGACGTCCTAGCACTAGAAAATCTTATGCAGCAAAATGGAAAAGATTTTGCACCTGGATGCAGGTTCAGGATTCAGATCCTCTTATTCCTAACATTCCTCTGATTTTACTTTCCCTGACAGACCTCTTACATAAGGGTCTCTCTTTCTCTTCCATAAAGATCCATGCTTCTGCTATTTCTGCTCATTATAATACAGACCCTCCTATCTTTTCCCATCAGCTCATGAGACAGTTTCTCAGAGGAGCTAAGAACTTAAGGCCCCCTAAATCTCCTCCCATTCCTGCTTGGGATTTCAACTATGTTTTGGAAAAACTCACCTTACCTCCTTTTGAGCCTGCTGCCACTTCTGACATTAAGTTTTTATCTTGGAAGACAGCCATTCTGTTAGCTCTGACCTCTGCCAGGAGAGTTTCGGAGTTGCAAGCTCTCATGGCTGTGGAACCTTATATTATTTTTCATCAAGACAGGGTGTCTTTAAGGACTAATCCTTCTTTCATGCCTAAGGTGGTTTCCAAAGTGGCTTTAAATCAAACTATTCACTTGCCAACTTTTTTCCCCAGTCCTCAAAATAAGGGGGAAAGGACCTTGCATTCCTTGGATGTACACAGACAACTACGTTTTTACCTGGACAGGACCAAGGACATCAGGAAATCAGAGCAATTGTTTGTTTCTTATGCTTCAAGTTCCCAAGGTTAAGCTATTTCAAAACAGACCATTTCTAAATGGATTGCTCATGGAATCAGATTTTGTTATTCACATCATGGAAAGCAAATCCCAGGGAGTATAAGGACTCACTCTACCAGAGCTGCTGCCACTTCAGCTGCCTTCCTCAGAGGAGTTCCTACCAAAGACATTTTGGAAGCTGCAACTTGGAGTTCAGTGCATACTTTTTCCAAGCACTACAATCTACCTCTTTACTCTAAGTCTAGGGCAGGCTTTGCTTCTGCTGTCTTGCAGGGCCTTTTAGCCACCCCCTCTTCTTTATGACCACCTCCCTTTTATTCTGCTTTGGGATTCAACCCTACAGTCATGACTGCAACAGTGAAACACGATGAACATAGTACAGTTGTGTACACTTACCATAAATGTAGATGTTCGAGTGTCTTCACTGTTGCTGTGTGGGTTTCCCTCCCTCCTGTCTCCTCTTATTTTTTCCTTTGTGTGGTTCCCTTCTTCACCCTTCTTTTGAGGTGTATTTGCAAAGGGTATGGGATCTTACTCATTTTGGAGCACCTGACATCTGGGGCAAGAAAAACTGGAGAACATGGCGTCGACTGTCAGCTTTTGTACTCCTGGCGCTCTGACATCAGGGAGCATGGCTGAACAGCCGACGCCGGACCCAGACTTTGGGATTCTGGCCGACCGAGGACTTCCTGCCGTCAGGGGAGAACCCTACAGTCATGACTGCAACAGTGAAGACACTCTAACATCTATATTTATGATAAGTGTACACAGCTGTACTTTCAAGTGTATACCCTGCTGCAGTCCAGGTTACCCTCCCTCCATCCCCTCTGACCTAACTAAAACCTTTCAGTGCCTTAAAATCTGATACAACCTTTGTGGTGTATTTGCTTATAGCTGGAGGGATGTTTTGTTTGTGCTAAACTTTTATTATTGGTACTTTTTTACTGACCACCTTTTGGGGGGGCACCAGACATCTGGGGCAAGAAAAACTGAAGAAAATGGCATCGGATGCCTCTTGTATACCCCTGGTGCACTGACGTCAGGGAAGAAGCGACAGCAACCGACGCCGGGCCAAGACTTTGGAATTCAGGCCGACTGCGGGACCGCCTGACGACAGGATAACCCAAGTGTGATGACTGCAGCAGGGTATACACTCGAACATCTACATTTATGGTAGGCACAAAACTGTACTTTCTGTTGGCATTTTATCATTTGCTTGCTTATATTCATGACAGGCTATTTTCCTCTTAAAAGGAAATATGTGAAAGGCTAGCCCACTCCCTAGTTGATCCCCTAACTTACTGCAGCAGTTATAGCAAGAAGACAAAGCATGGTTAGATTGGAAAAAGATTTGCAATGACCTCATAAAATACGGCGGTTAGTTGTTAAAACATTCATCCAGGTACAAAGCAATGCAGCAAATGTTTCATTTATCAGACATTAGCAAACTATTAATGGAGGACAAGCCATGCTTCTGCCAAGTCTCTAAGAACAGAAAACGTATTCCCTAAAACTGCCTGAAGATAACTATTCAATAATAACAAGGATTAGTCAAACAAAACTTATGTATTCCACTACAAAACACATGCCTTTTCATAAGTCTTCCCCAACACTGTACCAGGTTTATCTCTTCCCAGCAAATACCCACAATTTCATTTCAAATCTATTTACTACTCAAAAGTAGGATCTGCAACCCGGAGGATCATATAATTTTCACTAAGTTACTGAACCTAGGCAGCCATGCCCTGTGCAGACTTCCTCGCATTTGTAATCTCATGCTTTACCACAGCACATCCCGACAGGTTTTAAGCATGCAAACGTTCAGCCTTTGGCAAAAGTTCCTTTACTGCCTTCTGCCAGTCAACTTCTCTCCTCTTGCAAAAATACTTGAAAAAGCACTATGCCAACAGATTTTTGATTTACATAAACATCCTAGCAGGTAACATCCAAATCCAGCTATAGCACCTTAATGGCGCTTTGACAGTCCAGATGTTCTTCGTGTTTCACTGTTGCATCACATTTGGGTTATCTGCCTGCAGGTAGCCCTCAGCCAGCCTGAATACCAGAGTTTTCGGATTTCTGCGTCGGATGCTGTCGCTTCTTCCATGAAGTCAGGTCGTCAGGGGTATTAAACATGCAGCCGACACCATTACATCCGTCTTTCTTGCTGGTGCCTGAAGCAGAAGCAATTCGCAAGTGCCAGTTGGCCGACTCCTGAAATTTTCGTTTTCGAGTTTCAGACCCGAAGTCTTCAAAAAAGATAAGTACCCCATTGGGGATCCTTTTTCTTGCAATAACCGAGTTAAGTAAAAATTAACAATTGTCTTACCTGTGTAAAGCAAATACCTCCTAGAAATTTTCATTCTTACTGCATCCCCTGTTTAGGTCCAGACCACGATGTTCCTCGCTGTCGGTCTTGTGCCTTGCTCAGTGCCCAAACTATTCATCATCGGGCTGTTTTTGCAGCCAGTTACTTTCATACTCTATCTGTGTACTCCAAAATGGCTTCATTAAGCCATCCGACTACCAATCTTCCAAAAAAACGTAAGGATAAAGACAGAGACAGACCGCGTAGGTCCAAAACTGCCAACGACTCTTCCGTTAAGCTAGTTGCCAGTCTGCCGGTACTCAGTGAGGCACTTTCGTAGCCCCTGATATCTGCTACTTCAGATTCACAGGCCTCTACTGAGACCCATTTGGAGTCCGGTATGCCGCGAGATGCTTCTTTGACCATGGAACCTGCGGATGTCTCTACCTTGGATGGGTCTGGAGCCGCTGTATAGGCACTGGTTTCTGAGGGTGTATTCAGGCCTACAGACATTCTTATTAAACCGACGCCATAGTTTTCATCCAGGCCAAAAACTCACACTACACCTAGAAAACAGACGACCAAACCGCGGGCTCAGGCCCATATGCCTCAAAAACAAGTGCTTAAAATGGCTGAAGACTTTATTACCTTTATTGGGGGAAGCCAGCCTTCCCCCTCTAAAAGACTTTTCTTTCTGATTCTTCTTATCAGGAATCTGATATTTCTGCTCCTTCTGATTACCAGGATTTGTCCTTATCTATTTATGAGGATTCTGATGCAGAGGATTCCATTCCCTCTTCTTCCCCTCCAGAAGATTTTTCTTTCGGTGAAACCTTGCATACTTTTAGGGAACATTTCCACTGGGAAAGCCAGGATTACTCTGAGTCCAAAAAGAGACTTAGGGAATTCTTACTCCTACTTCAACGCATGCCTTTAGCTATCCCTCCTGTTCTGGACATTGTAGATGATGCTTTCTTGGAATCCAACCTTACCCCAGACACTACTTCCAGCTCACAGCAAACCTGACAGGTACTACAGAGTACCTGACTCTTACATGTTCCTCTTCAAGAATCCTTCTGCGGATCCAGAGACGATTTCCCAAGGAGCAAAAGGCTTTAAGGCTACTGCTGCCAAACATCCTAACCCTTCTGATAGGGAATCTAGAGCCTTGGACAGATGGGGTAAGAAGGTATACACATGTTCTTCATGTTTTACTGTTGCAGTCATTATCTCATTTGGTTAATCTGCTGGCAGGTTGCCCTCAGTCGGCCTGAATTCCAAAGTCTTGGGTCCTGCGTCAGTTGCTGTCTCCTCTTCCATGACATCAGGTCATCAGGGGTATAAAACAAGCAGCCGACGCTATTTTCTTTAGTCTTTCTTGCCGTGTGGTGCCCGAAGCAGAAGCATTTCGCAAGTGCCGGTCAGCCGACTCCTGAAATATTTGAGTTTTGAGTTTCAGAACCGAAGTCTTCACTAAAGCTAAGAACCCCTTTGGGGAAACTTTTTTCTTGCTCCATTCCGATATCAGAAAAAAAGCAACTTCTAAAACTAAAAAACTGACGCATGAGCCTCGTGCACAGGCCTCTATGCCTAAAAAACAGATGATCAAAATGGCTGAAGACCTTATTACCTTGATCAGGGGTTCCCATCCCTCTCCAGATAAGAGGCCTAGGCAAGACACTGATTATGAATCTTCAGATCGGGTTTCTATTTCTTCTGATTCCTCTTCTGATCAGGAATTATCTATACCTCCCAATGAGGATTCTGATGCTCTGTACCATCTGCATCGCCTCCTGAGGATTATTCTTTTGGAGAAACCTTGCATACTTTGAGAGAGCATTTTCACTGGGAGAGTCAAGATTTCTCAAAATCAAAAAAGAGGCTCAGGGATTTCCTCCTTCTCCCTCAGCACAGGCCTTTCGCCATACCCCCTGTTTTAGACATTGTGGATGATGTGTTTTCCGAGTCCAACTTGACCCCTGACTCCTTACCTCTGGCTCCTAGCAAGCCAGACAGATATTACAGAGTCCCTGACTCTCACAAATTTTTATTTAGAAACCTTGCTGCTGATCCTGAAACTGTTTCACAGGGTCCAAAGGGAGTTAAGGCCTCAACAGCAAAAAATCCTACCCCCTCTGACAGATGCAAGGGCACTGGATAGATGGGGAAAAAAGGTTTATACGTCTGCAACCTTGGCAATTAGGGCCTTAAGCTGCCAGTTTCATATGCTGAGGTATCAACAACATGTTATGGGATTGCTGAAACAGAAAATGATGTTGGTTTCTGAATGTGCAGAAAATAAAGAATTACAGGAATTATTGCATGCAGCTGAACAGGTTGGAAAGCATACTTTGCAATCTGGTTTTGATTCTTTAGGGGCCTCCTGCAGGGCCGCAGTTACTGGATCTGTGATTAGGAGGCATGCCTGGCTAAAGGAACAAAATTTACCTGATCATGTTAAAGCTAAATTACTAGATGCACCTTTACAGCATGATACCCTGTTTGGTATTAAGGCAGAAGAGGGTTTAAAGAAAATGGAAGACAAAGCTAAATCTATGCAAACTGTAAAAGACTTCTTACAAGTGCAGCCACCAAGATTCAGTAGACACTGGCCTACAAAAAATTGGTCCTTTCCTGTGTCAGACAGAGCTCAAAGGGGCAAACCAGGACGCCCTAAGGGTTCCAGATACCAGGCATAGCATTCATACAGGTCAAAGCAATGGGATGCTTCTACCTCCAAATCTGGAGGAGATAAAACGCAAACCTACAGAAAACAGTCCCAATGACTTCCCTCTGCCTTCACCAAACACTTACCTTTTGGCAGCACATTTAGGGGGAAAATTAGCACTTTTTGCTCAAAATTGGCAGTTAATAACCCAGGACAAGTGGGTGCTAAACATAGTATCACAGGGATACAGATTCAATTTCCATACTTTGCCAATGGCAAACGGTTGGCCATATCTGCCAAAAAATCAATGGGCAGAGGCACAACAACAGGTTACGTCCCTCATGGATATGGGGGCCATTCAGCCAGTACCAGAACAGGAAAAAGGACAAGGTTTTTACTTGACTGTTCTTGGTACCCAGAAAGAACAAGGCCTGGTGGCCATACTGGATTTATCAATTTTGAACACATACCTGGACATTCCAAAATTCAAAATGCTGACTTTGCAGCAGCTTCTGCCTTTGCTGGGTAAGAATGCTTGGATGGTGACATTAGACCTAAAAGAGGCATACCTGCATGTCCCAAAAAGGCAGTCGTGCAGAAGATACCTCAAATTCAAGGCTGGCTTAATGCATTACCAATTCTCTGCACTGCCCTTTGGCTTATCTACTGCGCTCAGGGTCTTTACAAAGTGCCTGGCACCAGTAATTGCATTTTGCAGACAAAGAAGTATTCAAATATATCCTTACTTGGATGACTGTCTCATTCAAGCAGAGAACAAGGACATTCTTCTTTGACACCTGGCGTTTGTGAAAAGGCTTTTAACATGCCTAGGGTACACAATAAACAAAAAGAAATCACAACTGGTACACTCTCGAAAGATAACATTTCTGGGTGCAAGCTTGAATACAGCTGGCCAGATGGCTTACCTCACGCCAGACGAGCAAAGGCAACTGACTACTTACTTCAAACTGATGTCAACAACGACCCAGTTATTTGCAAGACAAATTCTGCAGGCTTTGGGCCTCATGGCATCCTGCATCCTACTGATTCCATATGCAAGACTGCATATGAGGAAACTTCAGTGGTACCTAAAAAGTTTGAGTCAACATTCTCACAGTCTGGACACAATGATTCCTCCCATTCCTTGCCTGCAACAGGAGTTTCTATGGTGGGCAAAGACATGTCACCAGAACATGGGATGGGCTTTCACTCTACCCCCTGCCAGCCAAACCTTGACAACAGACGCATCAGATTATGCCTGGGCGGCCCACATGGCGGGAAGATGCATTCAGTGCATATGGACCCCAAAACAAATGCATCTACATATCATGATGCTAGCTGTTCAAAATGCCCTGACAACCTTCAAGGACTTACTTCATCCAGGACAACTACTGATAAAGACGGACAACACCATG
Organism: Protopterus annectens; assembly: GCF_019279795.1. Classification (NCBI taxonomy): domain Eukaryota; kingdom Metazoa; phylum Chordata; order Ceratodontiformes; family Protopteridae; genus Protopterus; species Protopterus annectens. The sequence goes on from NC_056751.1 coordinate 585,685,861, forward strand.
GTCATGTGGTATATAAACAAGCAGGGGGGCACGCACTCATACCCCCTTTGCAGATTAGCCATGGCACCGTGGGACACCGCTTCGACTTACCAAATACATCTTCAAGCTCAATTCCTGCCAGGAAAGCAAAATACTCTGGCAGACGATTTAAGCGGAAACCTTATGGATCCTCACTAGAAACTAGATCCACAAGTCTTCAGCATGATAACAAAGAAATGGGGGAGCCCAGACATAGATCTGTTTGCCTCCTCTCAAAGTTATCAATTGAAAAAATTCTACACAAGGACTTATCACAGACAAGCATGGAAAATGGACGACCTATCCTTCAGTTGGAAAAACCTATCAGTTTACGCCTTTCCTCCAATACCTCTTCTTCCCAAGGTCCTCCTAAAAGTCAGACAAGAGAAACCAAAGATGATACTAATTGCCCCTGACTGGCCCCTCCAATACTGGTACCCAGTCCTAAGGAGCTTGTCTCACTACCCAGCTTGGACCTTACCTCAAAGACCCCAACTACTGTCCCAGCAAAACAATCAGATCCTGCGCAATCAACTCCAGACACTGAACCTGGCAGCATGGCTGATGATGTAGTTATACAAACAACACCTCTCAGAAAAGCTGTGATGGATGTCATTTTGGAAGCCAGAAGGCCTAGTACTAGAAAATCTTATGCTGACAAATGGAAGAGATTCTGTGCTTGGAATCAAGCACAAGGAACTGATGCAGCAGAACCAAATATTCCTCCGATATTACAATACTTGACTGAGATGCTTGACAAAGGCCTATCTTTCTCATCAATTAAAATCCATGCCTCTACTATTTCGGCTCATTACAATACAGAGCCACCAATCTTTTTTTGCGGTGCTGGTGCTGCGGTAGCGTTGTTGCCTCACAGTAAGACGTTGTCCTGTTCGATTCTCAGCTAGACCATCTTCTGTATGGAGACATGCGTGAATGAGCGTACCTTCGTTGAAGGTTGTGTGTCAGGGCCAGCAACTCGGCACGTAAAAATCTACTGCCAATCATTAGCGGACCGGAGTTCTGCTGTGGCGACCCCTAACCGGGAAAAGCCTAAAGAGACGACAACAACTAAAGCAGTATCTTAGAGGAGCCAGAAATTTAAGGCCTCCTATAAGATCACCAGTACCTGCATGAGACCTCAATTATGTGTTGGAAAAGCTCACCCTGCCTCCATTTGAACCAGCTGCTACTGCTGATGTAAAGTTTCACCTTCATCTACAAGCAAATACACCACATAGGTTGTAGACAATAGAGAAGGAAAGATAAACTCCAGAATGAAAGGGGGATGGCGGGCGGATTACCTGGACTGCAACAGTGAATACACTCGAACATCTACATTTATGGTAAGTGTACACAACTGTACTATGTTCTTCGTGTTTCACTGTTGCAGTCATTACATTTGGGTAGAATCCCAAAGCTATAGTTGGGAGGGCTGGAGGTAAACAACATTAGGTGCGGCTATAATGCCCTGCAGAACTGCAGTGGCAAAGCCTGCCCTGGACTTAGAGTAGAGAGGCAAATGATAATCCTTTGTAAAGGTGTGAACAGAACTCCAAGTAGCAGCCTCTAGAATGTCTTTGGTTGGTACTCCTCTGAAAAAGGCTGCTGAAGTAGCTGCAGCTCTGGTGGAATGAGACCTAATGCCCTTGGGCACAGGTTTACCATGGTGTAAGTAGCAGAAATGAATGCAGTGACTTATCCACTTTGAAATAGTCTGCTTTGAAATAGCCTTTCCTTCCGATCCTGCAGCATATGTCACTAGTAATTGCTCAGTTTTTCTTAGAGCTTTAGTTCTGCTCAAGTAGAATCTTAGCTGTTTGTGCACGTCCAAGGAATGCAGAATTCTCTCCCCCTTCTTCTGCAGCAAGAAAAACTAAAGAAAATGTCTTTGGCTGCTTGTTTTATACCCCTGGCGACCTGACGTCATGGAAGAGGATACAGCAGCCAATACAGGACCCAAGACTTTGGAATTCAGGCCGATTGAGGGCAACCTGCCAGCAGATTACCCAAATGTAATGACTGCAACTGAATACACTCGAATATCTACATTTATGGTAAGTGTACACAACTGCACATTCTGCTACTTTGGCCATTAGGGCTGTAAATCGCCCGTTTCATATGTTAAAGTATCAGCAGCATATTATGGGACTACTTAGACAGAAAATTACATTGATTCCTGACTGCTGAACACAAAGAATTGCAAGATTTAATGCATTCTGCAGAACAAGTTGGTAAACATACTTTGCAATGTGGTTTTGATGCTTTAGAAGCATCTTGCAGGGCTGCTGTCACTGGGTCTGTACTTAGAAGGCATGCTTGGCTTAAGGAACAAAACTTGCCAGATCATGTTAAAGCTAAATTACTGGATGCTCCCTTAAACCAAGAACACCTTTTTGGCAACAAAGCAGAAGTCGTCCTCAAAAGGACGGAGGAAAAAGCTAAATCTATGCAACCTGTTAAAGATTTCCTGCAAGTACAGCCTCCCAGATTCAGTAGGCATTGGCCTTCAAAGAACTGGTCCTTTCCAGTCCCTTCCAGGCCTTCTCAGTCCAAACCCAGGAACAGCAGACCACCTAGGCTACAGTCTCAGACTGTGCACAGATATAAACAGTGGGGGCCTTCCACTTCCAAAGCAGGGAGTAGTAAGCCATCCCCCTTTGGAAAAATGGCACAATGACCACCTTAAACCTTCCAAGCCCTGCTCAACTACCTGCTCCCTTAGGAGGAAAGCTCACCCTGCATGCAAAAAACTGGGAACTCATTACCCAGGACATTTGGGTTTTGAATAGTTTCCCAAGAATACAGATTCCACTTTCACACACTACCAACCCCAAATGGTTGGCCAGACTTACCCCAAAATCAATGGGTGGAGTCCCAACAGCGGGTTCTCTCTCTTCTCACTATCAGGGTTATTCAACCTGTCCCAGCAGAGCAAAGGGGACAAGGTTTTTTATTCAAGACTTTTTCTGGTTCCCAGAAAAGAATGCAGACTAGCCATGGCTCTGTGGGGACACAGCCTTGAGCTAACAAGTACAACTACAAGCACAGTTCCTGCCAGGCAAACTAAATTCACTGGCAGACTACTTTAAGCAGAAATCTCATGGACCCACACAAATGGAAACTAGAACCCAACATATTCAACCTCTTCAGGAACAAATGGGGGACTCCAGAGGTAGACTTTTTTACCTCCCTTCAGAACTACCAATTGAACAAATTCTGCACAAGAACTCCCCACAGTCAAGCTTGGAAAGTGGATGCCCTTTCCTTTACCTGGGAAAGCCTCTCAGTTTATGCCTTTCCCCCCTCTGCCTCTCCTCTCGAAGGTTCTACTAAAGATCAAACAGGACAAGCCAAGGACAATACTGATTGCACCAGACTTGGCTAAGCCATCACTGGTACCCTCTCTTGCTCACTATAATACTGCTACAACCATGGCACCTGCCTCCGATCCCTTCCCTGCTGTCGGGCCAGATTCTGCACCCTCAGGTTCAAACCCTGAACCTTGCAGCCTGGCTAATTCCTTGAGCTCTCCGCTAGCATCCTTCAGTAAGCAGGTGCTGGATGTCATTCTGGAGGCAAGGAGGCCTAGTACTAGAAAATCCTATGCTGAAAAGTGGAAGAGATACTGTTCCTGGAGCCAGGCTCAGAGGATGGGCACAACGGTGCCCAGCTTACCTCATATTCTACAGTACTTAACAGAAATGCTCCTCAAGGACCTATCCTTCTCGTCAATTAAAATTCATGCCTCTGCAATTTCAGCACATTATAATACTTAGCCACCCCTCTTCTCTCACCCCTTGCGAAAGCAATTCCTTGGAGGGGCCATAAATTTAAGACCCTCCCCCCAGGAGAGCTCCCAGTCCAGCCTGGGACCTTAATTTTGTATTGGAAAAGCTCCCTCCCTCCCTTTTGAGCCAGCTGCTACAGCAGAGTTGAAATGCGTTTCTTGGAAAACAGCCTTCCTTCTAGCCATCACTTCAGCAAGAAGAGTGTTTGAATTACAGGCACTCATGGCAGTGGAACCCTTCATTATCTTCCATGCGGACAGGGTTTCCCTTAGGACTAATCCTTCCTTTATGCCCAAGGTGGTGTCTACTGTGGCCTTAAATCAGTCCATTCATTTGCCTGCTTTTTTCCCTAATCCACAAAACAAAGGGGAATGAATACTGCACTCTGTGGACATGCACAGACAACTTAGATTCTATTTGGACAGGACTAAGCCTATCTGAAAACTTGAACAGCTACTAGTTAGCTTTGATGCAGGGGCAGAGGGGAAGGCCATTTCAAAGCAAACCATTTCCAAATGGATAGCCCGTTGCAGTCATTTCTGCTACAAGCACCATAGAAAACCTACCCCACAGGGGATAAGATCACATTCCACCGGGGCTGCGTCTACCTCTGTGGCATTTCTCAGAGGAGTCCCTACCTAGGACATCTTAGAAGCTGCTACCTGGAGCTCTGAACATACAGTCACCAAGCATTGCCACATGCCTATCTTTTCTAAATCCAGAGCTGGATTTGCCACTGCAGTCTTGCAGGGCTTAATAGCTGGCCCTAATACTCTTTAACTTCCTCCTCCCTTCCTTAGCTTAGGGAATCAACCCAAATGTGCTGACTGCAACAGTGAAACACGAAGAACATAGTACAGTTATGTACACTTAGTTCACTGTTCAACAGTGTATTCACTTGCAATCCTGGTTACCCTCCCTCCAGCCCCCTGACTTTTCTTGACTTTTACCTTTCCTTCTTGTTTGGCATGTTTTATATCATGTGTATTTGCTTTTTGCTGGGGGTATTCCATGCCATATAATTGCTTCCTATTGTGGGGGCACCTGACATCTCGGACAAGAAAAACTGATGTAATGGTGTCGGCTGCATGTTTTATACCCCTGAAGACCTGACGTCATGGAAGAAGCGACAGCATCCGACGCAGAAATCCGAAGACTCTGGTATTCAGGCCGGCTGAGGGCTACCTGCAGGCAGATATCCCAAATGTGACGACTGCAACAGTGAATACACTCGAACATCTACATTTATGGTAAGTATACAACTGTACTTTCTACTCCAGTATGGATAATGGAAGACTGACAAACTCGTCATCATCAACTCCCTTTTTCCCATTTTCTGCATGGAATCGGGGTGTTAACTCTCCTTCCTTCTTCAACATTCATGTCTGATTCTCCCAGGTCTTCTCTCAGACATTTCATCCACCTGTTTGCTGGACACCCGTATTTCCTCTTGCCTTCTTCCTGTCTGTCCCAAATTTTCTTCACAAAATTCTTTTGCTTTTTTGCACATGTGCAGGAACCACTGTAATCTGTTCTCTTTGACCTTTTCTGTATTGTAAAGGCTGTTGGTGCAGGTGACCATTGTTCAAAAACTGAGTACTTGTTGCTTCTATGAAGGTGTCTTTCATGTCACCAGG